>NW_020172824.1:1480092-1505559 GCF_003031525.2 Neophocaena asiaeorientalis asiaeorientalis | reverse complement strand
AATATACTTTTACATATTAGCCAAACTATTTTTTCTACCATGGATAAATTGGAAGAATATTTGGCAATCTCATTTAAATCTTGGAGATGTATGACTGTGCATAAATCTTGTGGTATTTCACTGGATTTGGTGGTATCACATAGAGATAGCAATCTGACCCTCTTCTGAATAGATTCTTGTATTTTCGATAAAAATACAATTTCAATTCAGCATCTGATTCCTGTAGGATTTACTGTTCAGGGGAAAAAATATTAATACAAAAGTAATTGCCTTTCCCCCCTCTCCCTCCCCCCAAGTACCCTATGCCTCTTAAGGGAAAGTATTTTAAAGCAACTTGTATAAAATCTGGTATAATAGAAAGTAAAAGTACCTGTGAAGTAGGACAAGAATGTGGTCAAATTCAGAAATGCACAGTTGCATTTTTAGAGTAATGTCTCCATGTGAAAAAACTATACAAACCCTTTAAGACAGACACTTGAGTAAAGCTGGAGCACAACTATTAGAAAACTTTTACCTTTGCTAAAATTGAGTCACATAAATCACTTCCTTCACTGAACATTGGTGGGTCCTAATGCTGTAAAATGGAGGGGTGAATAGTTCCCATTGATTATTACCAAAACATTGGTATTCGGAAACAGTCAATCTCTTAAAAAGGGACACCAAATTTATCTTATCTAGCTACTTAGCCTCCCACTCTATGCATTAGCCATGCAGAAGGAGAATTCATGGAACTCCTGCAGAAACGGATACATGGTAATTAACCATGCCTAGTTTAGTAACAGGCATTAATATGAGCAAGCAAGCTAAACTCTTTCATAATTGAAGAGTATCTCTTAGAGAATGAAAATTTAATTTTCTTCTGCTGCTGCATTCAGTTTCTCAGTGGACAGGACCCGATGGCCACATTTTCTAGTGAATGTGGTTGAATTACAATATGTGATACTTAATAAACATTCCTTTAGAATTCTTTTAAAATACTCTTAAATAACTTTGCATCCCTACAGAATTAAGGCATTTGGAGATGCTGCAGTCAATTCATAGAATTTAATAAAAGAAGCATTAACTCTCTACTGAATTTCTCATATTATCAAAAAGAATTCCTTATAAAAATGCAAGGGAAAAATACAAAATTAATGATAAAAGGTCACTGGATGAAGGTTTAAATCTGATTTAGTTATTTACATGTAATTATTAATATTTAAAAGCAAATTGTTCTTTTAGAGTTAAGATATATTGTTCATATATTAAATATGTAGATGTCAATTATCATATATTAAAAAAAAAACCTGGTTTTGTATGTTAGATATTCATTGGCTACCTCTCCTTGAGAATAGACTTAACAGTGAAATCTTTCTACATAAATGTATTGTCATGGTAAGTTATGCAAGCTAAATATCTTAGCTAAAAAGAAAAAACCATTTGGATTATGATTACCTTAATTTTTATATGTAGACCGAGAAGTATATGGCTATATATTATGAACTACATTAACATAATGCATCAATATATGCATATTTCTAGCCAAAAATGTCTACAGTTCCAAATAGCTCTCCTTCATTAACATAATGTAGCAGACATCAGCAAAGTTTTGGAAAAATAAGCATTCATATAAGATGTAATTTTAAATGACAATTCCTGAAATTAGAATAAATATGAATGAGTCAATGAGGTTTTAGTAATTCAATTTTTTTTTTTTTTTTTTTTTGCGGTACACGGGCCTCTCACTGTTGTGGCCTCTCCCGTTGCGGAGAACAGGCTCTGGACCCGCAGGCTCAGTGGCCATGGCTCACGGGCCCAGCCGCTCCACGGCATGTGGGATCCTCCCGGACCGGGGCACGAATCCGTGTCCCCTGCATCGGCAGGCGGACTCTCAACCACTGTGCCACCAGGGAAGCCAAGTAATTCAATTTTAGTACTAATATCTTATTTATCACCCTTCAATATTCATACTAATTAATCATATTTGTGTAATTTTCTTACATGGAATGAATATTGGAACTCTACTTCCACATACACACACACGCACATGTTTATTGGCTGTTTGCGTGTTTTGTTTTCTAGACTGGAATTTATACATTATGTTTATAAATTTGTTGTTTGGTTTGCTGGTCCAGCTCCCCTATTACATTTTAAAGTATTCAAGGGCAGAATAATATCGTCGGTTGGGTTTGATTTTGCAAACACACTGTAGATAAGAGAGAGAACTGACTTTACCCTAGAAGAATTTACAGAAGGAAAGTAAGACCTACAAAAAAGGTAATTTGGTTGTGGGGTGGTAATGTAAATGTACTGTCATAACAGGGAGGTGCATAAGTGAGGCAAAGTGAGGGTCACCTGCTCCATCATGTGGTTCATGGAAGGCTTCCTAGAAGAACTAGTGCCAGACCTGTACCCTGAAGGCTAGGTAAATATCTGGCAAAGGTATGTGAAGAGGGCATTTTAGGCCAATGCAAAAACATACATAAAGGGCTTCCCTGGTGGCACAGTGGTTGAGAGTCTGCCTGCTGATGCAGGGGACACGGGTTCGTGACCCGGTCCGGGAAGATCCCACATGCCGCGGAGTGGCTGGGCCCGTGAGCCATGGCCGCTGAGCCTGCGCGTCCGGAGCCTGTGCTCCGCAAGGGGAGAGGCCACGGCGGTGAGAGGCCCGCGTACCGCAAAAACAACAACAACAAAAAAAACCATACATAAAGACCCTGAGGCATAAAAGAGCCTATGGTATCTGTGGCATAACTACAAGCACAGGGATAGTACCTACTACAAAAAGTTGAACGTGGTGAGTGGCCCAAGATAGGGTCGAGGAAGTGGATGGTAGTCAGAACATCAAGGCCCTGCACGGAGTATTTTAAGCTTCTTCCTGCTTATTTATGGTTGCATCTTGGCACCTAGCCCATGACTTGCTTGCACTTCTTCCAACAAAGTAGAAGATTCTTTTTTCTCCAGCTATTATCAATTTAAATATGAATGAAATACAGAAGACTGTAGATGCAAATGATATTCAGAGACAATCTATTGAAAAATCTTCTAAAATGAAGCTAAGAATATTGATTCATATCTGAAACTAGGTCTTGATAAGTAGTATAGAATGGTCAATGAGTCAGCCTGTGTCTCTGAGCAGGACTGAATGAGTATGAAAGAATACTTTTTAAAAGATGGAGGAGGTGGAGGAAGAGAAAGAAGAGGAGGAAGACAAGAGCAACAAAAGACAAAATTCAACAGCAGTGGCGAGAGTTTCTCTGCGTCAGAACCTTCATTGATACCTTCCCTCCATGCTATCAGAGGGAGTCACACAGGAACCTCTCACCTGGGGAGGTACACTTCCACTTTTTGCTTCTTCACAGAGTTTGCCCATTCTTCAATCAGCTGTGCTTTGACCAATGGCTCCAGAGTGGCCAGTGGAACTTCCTGTCTGGACAAGACCAGCATCATACTTATCTCATCCCCCTCATAGGGTATTTCCAGGACTTGGTAGATACCACCAGCTTCATTGGAGCCATCACTAAATTCCCCTAAAAAGAACAGAAAGGTGATAAAAGGCCCCTATCAAGGCTTCACTAAAATGTTTACATTTGTTATAACTTTCTTCCAAAATAGTGTGTAGACTGTAAAAAATTTGGGCCTCTGAGAAGAAGAGGGTTTATTTTAAAGTAAGCCCTGAAATTCAAGTGAATCCTCAGCCCTACAGAATTTATTTTATTTTAGGATCCCCAGAATTGTTTCACATTTGTCATAGCATGTTCTCTAGACTTACTTTTTATTTTTAAATGAGATATCTCAAATGAATATATTTTAAGGATATCATTAAAAAAATGAAAAGTCATGATTAGAAAAATAAAGCCCTGGATCCAAGTTGGATGTAAATCACATTTACCAATACCCACCTGATTTCTAAGAAGGGGAAAACTGACTACATAATACCTGGTACTCTATTATTACCGCAGCTAAAAGTTTTGAGGCCAAGGTAGCACAGCCAAAGTGAAATCTACTTCATTCGGCAGTAGTTATCCAGAGCATTTGTGGTGATTAAAATCTCCAAATTAGATAATTAGGTAAATTAGGTAATTGGCTTTGTGTTCTATGAACTTAGCTAAGTTGACCAGGCTTTCACTAAAAAAGAAAAAAAAAAAAAATGGTCTTTAAAACAAATGGTCCTGCCACTACTTTAAAATTTCCCCCATTTTCAAAACAAACGTAATGCTTTTGTTCTGAATATTTTCATTTAACTGATCTAGGTCCTTTAGATGTCACATTAAACATTTTGGTTCTCAAATAAATAGGTATTTCCCTTTCTTATTTTGACTGTTAATTTGATTAACTGTGATTATAATATTTTAATTTTACTGTGTACCTTTGAATAGAATAAAATATTAGTTCTAACATATACTTAGCTTGCAATTACATTTCTGCTTATGACAATAAATAATTATAGTTCAGTATGGTATGGAGAAAGGATTAGCACCCTAAACTTCTGAAAAGGCCAATGAAATATCCCTGAAAACAATGCCAAGGATGCTGACTTGTATCACAAATTATAGACTCTCAGTAAGTGAAACTATGAATGAATAATTATGCCTGACCAAACACAAGTCTGAAAGCAAAATTTTAAAGGAATGCTTATAATTCAAAAAGTGGGGCTTCCCTGGTGGCGCAGTGGTTGAGAGTCCGCCTGCCGATGCCGGGGAAACGGGTTCGTGCCCCGGTCTGGGAAGATCCCACATGCTGCGGAGCGGCTCGGCCCGTAAGCCATGGCCGCTGAGCCTGCGCGTCCGGAGCCTGTGCTCCGCAACGGGAGAAGCCACAACAGTGAGAGGCCCGCGTACCACAAAAAAAAACAAAAAAACCCCAAAAAAGTGATGAGGTGTCCAAATCAAGAGCTGGGTGGAACATATGGCTCGCTGAAAACCACCCCAAAGCAAGTGATTTTCTGGAGTGACTCAGAACATTCTGACACAGGTCAGATATTTTCACATGAATAAAGCCACTCTGTAGGTGTAATCAACTTTATAAATTAAGAAACATATTGGAAAACTATCAAAACATAGAATATTCACTCAGGATCTAATTAGAGGCCTGTGAAAATGGGGCCAAGAAAATTGAATTGTAGCCCAAACCAGATTGTTGAGAAATCTGAGTAACGAATATTTCATGTTTTTTTCTTAGAAATTTGTTGATATACTGCAAGAAGAGAGAAATAAAAGCCAAACTGTCTTACCGTAATAAAATTCTCCTTGTTGATACATCATTGGAATTTGGACTTCACTTTCATCATCTTTAGTGAAGGAAAAAGTTCTGGTATTTTCAGGTCTAAATTGTGACTTCCAATTCCCTTTGAAATAAACAGCATTGATGAGGGCCAGATGAGTGACGGAGTCAAAATCCCTTGGGGATACCAAATCTTTCAACAGACCTATTCAGGAAAAAATGAATGGATGAAAATTCATATTAAATTTGAAGGTGAAAGGAAACCAAAAGATTATCAAACTACCATCTAAGAGAGTGCTTGAGATGAACTTTATATCATTATAAAATTTACAATAAAAATTAAAAGTATCTAACTTTCACAGGAAAAAATGTTACACACACACACACACACACACAAATATACTTACAGACTAAGGGCATCTAAAATACCCTTATACACCACCTAAAATAACACTAACTGGTAGCATCTTGACATTTGCACAAACTACAGAACCACATACAACAGAATCTCAGGCTTTACTACTTTGTAGTTGCAATCTTAACACAGATTAAGCATTCAACAGATATTTCTAAGTTTATTCTTGAACAATGTACATGATTAAAATGTCACCCAATTCAAACTTTTCCCCCATGTACATTGGATATCTATCAGATATAACAACTGCTTTTGATTAGGTGAAAACAGATGAGTAAAAGCCAACTTAACTAATGATACCTTAATTTTTATCACTTATAATGTTCCTTTCTAAATCCATTTTGAAAGACATTGGGACTTTATTAATGGCTGAAATTGTTTAAGAAGAGTTTGGAAATAAACAGCTTTCAGTAATCCAATCTAATGCAGCTGAATTATTATTCTTATAATAAGACAGGACCAACATTCACTCTGTATTCTCTCATTTTATTAGTCACAGCACTTCTTTAGGTACTTAAGAAGGTGCCTCAGCATTTTGGGGAATGTAGGACAAAGGGTATGGGATGATGGTCTTTTGTTGTTGTTCCAGCATAAAATGTATTAGATTAACATTATTTTCGGAGTTTTGACAACATGAATTAATTAATTTAAGGAACAGCCATAGTAATCTACTTTCAATTTGGTCTCATTTTTTTATTCTAATTTCAATTATTTTGTTGGTAAAATCGGAAAGTAAAATGGTAAAATATGAAACATTTGGAGAGCTTAAATACATTTTTTTTTTTTTTTTGACAGTACGCAGGCCTCTCACTGTTGCGGCCTCTCCCATTGCGGAGCACAGGCTCCAGACGCGCAGGCTCAGCGGCTATGGCTCATGGGCCCAGCCGCTCCGCGGCATGTGGGATCTTCCCGGACCGGGGCACGAACCCGTGTCCCCTGCATCGGCAGGTGGACTCTCAACTACTGCGTCACCAGGGAAGCTCCCTTAAATACATTTTGAAAATATGATTTAGAATTAAAATTTGAAACAAATGCATCCTTTTCTAATTCCTCTCCATTTGTTTGGGCTTAAAATGGGCTGCTCTTTTATTTAAAGGAATCCTGTACAAATTTTTTGATTAGCAATCAAGTTCTGTGGTTTAAAAGCCAACAAATATTTTTAAACTCTCTTACTCTATTTTAATCATATTGTTAAGAGAGCCAGCAACTGTGATTCTAACTAGTATCTAACTTATTAAATGGTCAGCCCAAGCAAAATTCCATACAGTAGTTAAGATTACCATTCAGATGAAACTCACCAACTGGAGAGCACAGATTTCATATTAATTTATCAGTACCAATATTCTATACATGCCAAAAGAATTAACTTTTTCTCAAATATTTATTCATAAACAATGCTTCTAAAATAGGCTGTAATCAGGGCTTCCCTGGTGGCGCAGTGGTTGGGAGTCCACCTGCGGGTGCAGGGGACGTGGCTTCCTGCCCCGGTCCGGGAGGATCCCGCATGCCGCGGAGCGGGTTGGCCTGTGGGCCATGGCCACTGGGCCTGAGCGTCCGGAGCCTGTGCTCTGCGATGGGGGAGGCCGCAGCAGTGAGAGGCCCGCGTACCGCAAAAAAAAATAATAATAATAAATAAAATAAAATAGGCTGTAATCTATACAAAATAATTAGTAGATACTCAACTAAATGCAATCTAACATTCAAAATGTAAAAGGAACAAGGGGACAAATAATTTCAGAAGTAAAAGGGAGTTAAAACTAAGCTATTAGAGAAAGAAAGGAACCAAATGACTTACTATTTGTATTATTCTCCACCCACTTATTGATATGGTTGGCCACAGCTACATTTTGACCGAAGTCCACATGATTGACTTCTGCATTAAAGTACTTTTTTATCATTTGCAAAAACTCATCATTGATATGAAATCCATTTTGCACAAAGAGGGCATTGGCAATTTTCATCACATACTGACTCTCTTCAGCAGTCACCATGTGAGAAAGATGCTTCAAGAAAGAAAATTCTTCACCTGCAAAATGACAAAAGATAAGTTTATTAGTGGAAGAAACACAGTGAAAGATCCTGGAGAGTGGAGGAGCATGAAAACACAGTAAGGGGGATTAATAGAACAGAGGCCCAAAGGAAAAGCACTGGCTTATTCTCCACACTGACATGGTAACTCCGGAGGTTCCAATATTTGTGCTGTTTCTAGATGTTCAAATTAACTTTTTGCAGTTTAGTATTATCAACTGATATTATTTTCATTTTAATTGACTTTCTTGGTAAAATCTATAAAGTAGAGATACTTGGATTGTTTTCTTTCAAAGGACTTAGGTTACTTTAATTAAATGAGTCTTATTTTATGATGATCAGAAATAATCGGTTTCTGTTATCAAGTTTAATTTTCTAGTTTAAAAATCAAAATATTCCTTTAAATTTTACTTTAAGTAGACTTTTTTTAACCTTACAACTAGAAAATCCAATTGAAATTGTTTTAGTTCTCAACTTTTTAATGAGTTAATTCACATGTATATTAGAAACATTAAAATAGAAATTATACATCATTGAAAAGTAATTACAAAATATATTTTGGTTAGAAATTTTCTCCAGTACAAAAATTTTTCATGATAATACAACATTCAAAAAAAAACTCTTGGGACTTCCCGGGTGATGCAGTGGTTAAGAATCCTCCTACCAATGCAGGGGACACAGGTTCAAGCCCTGGTCCAGGAAGATCCCACATGCTGCGGAGCAACTAAGCCCGTGCGCCACAACTACTGAGCCTGCGCTCTAGAGCCCGTGAGCCACAACTCCTGAGCCCATGTGCCACAGCTACTGAAGCCCACATGCCTAGAGCCCGTGCTCCGCAACAAGAGAAGCCACCACAATGAGAAGCCTGCGCAACGCAACAAAGAGTAGCCCCCGCTCACCGCAACTAGAGAAAGCCTGAGTGCAGCAACAAAGACCCAATGCAGCCAAAAGTAAATAAATAAAATAAATAAATTTATTTTAAAAAATTCTTGGATGCCATTTAAATAATGAAGGTACTGTTGATTTTAAGTAAAAATTTCTGATATTCTTAGAGCATAATGTTTTTTTTATAGTACTCATCAGTTATAATTTCTCATTTATTTATGTGATAATTGATTAATATATGCCTCTCCCTCTAAACTGGAAACTCCAACAGAGCAAGAACCATGTTTGTTTTTGTTTATCATAGTGAGGTTTGTTTAAACAATAATAATAAAAGATATAATTTCCTTGGATTAACTCAGCCAGGGATACAGCTAGGAACTAAGAACTTTCTTGGGTTTCCTAATGGTTCTCTTATCCATATCACCTCAGTGAGACCTCTTTCTTACTCTTTGTAAATACTGCTGCCTCAGGCATAAGGCAACATAACCGAGTTGAATGTTAATGTCAAACCATCTTGAGAAATTAAATCTAAGCACACTTACCATTTTTCAGGCTATCATATCCCATTGAATGACGGATTTCTTTCAGGGTAGACCCTTGGGCCCCAAGTTCCATCATTCCCATTGCAAGGGTGACACTCAGTGGAGAGAAGAGAATATTTTCATCTTCTCCAGTGGCTCGAAGATGGTTATACATATTCACTGACAACTCAGCAATGGTTTCATCAGTGAAAGTGGTCCCTAATGCCAAACTTTGCAGAACCAGCAAAGAGAAGAGTCCAAGGAAAGCCATGTTGGAATAGTTTCAAGCCTGGAGAACAATATTTTACATATTAATTATTAATTACCTCAGAGAAAGGGAGTGAAAGGTAAAAAAAATAATTTCATGGCAAAGTTGTAAGTAAACCAAAAGTTTTTAAACATATGGAATGTTAGTGTCTCTATAAACAAAAAAGCCCATTAAAGGATTTGTTGGAAGATCCTATTAAGTCAATTAATAGTCAAATGAGCGAATAACACTGCTAAGTCCTGAGGATACTCCCAAGAACAAGATAGCCCTGGTCTCACCCTCATGGGGCTGAGTATATATAGATATATATTCAACAATGTTTGGTGAGGCTAATTTATCAATTTGCATAACTTCATCATGCATATTTCAGTCATGACTTTGAAACAATTCACTCTAGTGTACACTAAACTACACAGGTACAGGACAATTAAGATGAAAACCAAAAGGTATTCACAGGGTTTAAGAGGAATTAGTGAAGTTAGGCATTTGAAAATGCCCCTTTACCCATTTACTACAATTTATGAAATTAATGTACCATGCAACTGGGTTACCAACTAGTGGGGAGAGATCAAACACACATTTGCCAGGAGCCCCAGTTTATTCAGCCCAGGCTGCAGAACCCACAGGAAGTGGTAACTCAGAGAAAAAGCAGATTCGGCACATCCTTGTGTGGTTTTCCTTATTTATTTGTTCCCTATCAGGCTGCTGCCCTCAGTGACCATCTCTGTGCAGGGAGACGCCTCCCTCTTACAACAATGTCCTTTCATTCTTAGACTTACATGACCATTTCAGCTTGCACCAATACTCCAGTGATTTTATTTAAACGACTGTTTCTAAATATCAAGCTCATCTTGTACTTGAACCGTGTTCTCTCGGGAAGAGAAAGCAGTGTCAGTGCCCAGATATCTCAGAATAATATTCCTGCCTTTTGGCACACCAGCATTCCACACGCTCTGTCTCCCCATAAACGGTCTGACTGGCACACATTGGGGACAGGATTCCCTCTTTCCTCACATTCTCACACTTTGTCACTCTAGGCATCTGAAAGGTAAACTGCCGATTCAAACAGTGAAGCAGCTTCCTTGTTCTTGATCTTTTAAAAAAAAAACCATCATTAAAACAACAGGTAAATGGGCATCATCAGAAAATCTACAAACAACAAATGCTGGAGAGGATGTGGAGAAAAGAGAACCCTCTTGCACTGTTGGTGGGAATGTAAATTGATACAGCCACTATGGAGAACAGTACGGAGGTTCCTTAAAAAACTAAAAATAGAATTACCATATGACCCAGCAATCCCACTACTGGGCATATACCCAGAGAAAACCATAATTCAAGAAGATACATGCACCACAGTGTTCATTGCGGCACTATTTACAATAGCCAGGTCGTGGAAGCAACCTAAGTGTCCATCGACAGACGAATGGATAAAGAAGATGTGGTACATATATACAATGGAATATTAGCCATAAAAAGGAACGAAATTGAGTCATTTGTTGAGACGTGGATGGATCTAAAGACTGTCATACAGAGTGAAGCAAGTCAGAAGGAGAAAAACAAATATTGTATATTAACACATATATGTGGAGCCTAGAAAATAGTACAGATGAACCGGTTTGCAAGGCAGAACTAGAGACACAGATGTAGAGAACAAACGTATGGACATCAAGGGGGGAAAGTGGCTGGGGAGGGGGTGGTGGTGGTGGGATGAATTGGGAGATTGGGATTGACATGTATACACTAATATGTATAAAATGGAAAACTAATAAGAACCTACTGTATAAAAATAAAATAAAATTCAAAAACAACCCAGGTAAAATGATATTGAGCAAACACATTTGGAAAATTGTATTTTGTTAGTATGAAGCATTAACAGTCTCCACTACTCAGTTAACAGAGTGCACACATGTTTAACCTAAGAGCAGTGTGTTTCCTACAGGTTTTTGAGTCAGAATGTCCCAATCAGCCCTGTAATATTTCTGATTCCAATTTCAGAAAACTTTGCCTGATCACCTTGCAAGTCCTTCACATTTTCGGGTTCAGTTTCAGGTATCAATTTTTTGTCTGAGAAGTTCCAAGTCCCCCTGTATCCTGACCCCACTTTTGTATTAAGGCTTAAATAATTCTTGCTTGTTTAGGAAGGTAAAGCTCAGCCTATATGTAAATATGAACTCTCACAATCCACGCTGTGAGGAGGCTGAGAATAGCTACTGGCGGGAGATGAAGTATGTTGCTGCAGAACAGAGTCTGCAGTGCAGGCAGCATCGGGACAGAAGCCAGATGCCAGAGCACAGCTGTCCTGCTGGTCCGCTGGCTTAGGCCATTGATGGGAGGCTGCTGTGACATTCTCTCTTCCTCTGTCCTCTCCAGGGAAAGTGAAGTGGAAGATATGAGTTTTCTCTCTCTCTAGTTTCAGATGGAAGAAATATAGCACGTGCTCTTCTAAGTTGAAAGAGAACTTAAAACATATCCGGTATTTAATACTTAAGATGTAATAGTGTTTAGGGGAACTCTGAAATCCAAGTCTAGTTCAAAAGCCCCTGCTCTTCATCATGACGCTATACTGCTATCTGACGTGCCATCTTCACTCTACCAAGCAAAGACCCATTGCTTTCATTTAACGTTATCTAGTACAAGACCAAGAAATTAAACTCACTGTATGATAGCAGTATCTGTCATTCAATAACACAACTATTGCAAAAACACTGCATTTAACTTGAGGGTTACACTTTAAGCTAATAAAAAGGTTTCATTCATATAAAACAAAAACCTATTGCCAACCAATAAGTATCTCAGAAAGTAAGGCCAAGCCTATTGTGTTTGTAGGCATTTTTATTTATGTATGTACCATGAGATAATAATAATAGCTGGCATATGATGTATGACCTGTGACAAGTCATGTGCATTCTTTCAGTCTTGGCACCACTCATGAAATGAAGATACCAATCCCTACACTGCACAATTATTAAAGAAATAAAGGAGATAGTGTGTGTGTCTGAAGCACTCATTTTAAGCTACAGGTTATACTCATAAAGGACATTATCATTAAAAAATATGTTTTCTAGGTTTGTATACTTGCTAATTCAAGCAAGAGACTATAGAGTCAAAATGAGTATTTTATGATTCCTGTTGGCCCATGGAATGTAGCACCATTACCCATTCACTCAGCCAAAACTGATAGAGGTATCATGAAGATACCAAAATGTATAAGGACAGGCTCTTGTCTTTAGGGCACTTACATCATTGTGCAGCAGGGCATGATCCGTTACAGTGGCTCTTATCTTTTTAAGAAAAGAGATGCTTTTAAGAATCAGGTGAAGGGTAAATCATCTCCTCAAGAAATGCACACATGTGGAACAGAACATTACATTCACTGGCCAGGATTTTGCTGGCCTCGGGTTAGGAACACCTGGTCTACAGCAGATGGTCCAATGCAGAAAGAAGAAGTGTTTGATGGACCCACAGTTCTGCAACATTGCCTTACTGGGGGAAAGAGATGTTAAAACCACTCATGTCTCTTCAAGCTTCTAGAGGATTCCTGGAAAGAACACCCGTATGTTTGTGAGACAGGACTCTTCCCAGGGTAGCAAGCAGCAGGACACTGAGTCATATTGGGAAACTCCTTAATAAAGATTTAAAGAACTCTGCTCTGGAAGCACACATTTGATCTATGGTTAAGTGATCTTTCCTTCTTTCAAAGGCAAGATTTACCATGTGCAAGCAAAATGACCTCTGCCAGTCTGATGCAGCCTTTTTGATCCCACCTACTCCACCCCTGGCCCTGGCCCCCTTCACCTCTGCCACCCCAGACTCCTCCTTATGAGTGTGTGTGGGTTTTTTTTTTAATATTTATTTATTTATTTAATTTTGGCTGCGTTGGGTCTTCGTTGCTGCACGTAGGCTTTCTCTAGTTGCGGTGAGCGGGGGCTACTCTTTGTTGCGGTGCGCGGGCTTCTCATTGCAGTGGCTTTTCTCGTTGTGGAGCACGGGCTCTAGGCGTGCGGGCTTCAGTAGTTGTGGCATGCAGGCTCAGTATTTGTGGCTCACGGCCTCTAGAGCACAGGCTCAGTAGTTGTGGTGCACGGGCTTAGCTGCTCCGTGGCAGGTGGGATCTTCCCGGACCAGGGCTCGAACCCGTGTCCCCTGCACTGGCAGGCGGATTCTTAACCATTGCGCCACCAGGGAAGTCCATGAGTGTTTTTTCGTTTTGTTCTTTTCAGAGGAGAGGGGAAGATTTCCTTTTCCCCTTCTAAGCACAGGCATCCTCCACGGACCTATGCCTGGCCCTCTCCTCTGTAATGCTCTTCTTACTGCTGCTCCTGTGAACTTCTTTCAAAACAAAAAGGTGCTTCAACTATTATCCCTATTCATACTGTTCCCAAATAAGTAAAATTCTAGCTCCGGCTTTATTTTTATCTTCATTTCCAACGTGCATTGCAAACTGTTCTTGCGATATTTAGTCTTTTACTCTTGCCAGCACTTTAAATTCAAGGTGGCTCAAATAAGAATCTTTGTCTTATCAATCACACCCACTCTTTTTTATTTCCTTAAAACATCAAAGTCTTTGACTCTTCCCCATCTCTTTTCCCCTTATGTTCAATGAACGTCAACCCTTATTCCATACCGCATCCCTGACACTTCTCCTAGCCATCGTCCGTGGCCATTGCCATGGTCATGGTGGCAGTTCTTCCTCTTGATGCATTCCCAAGGACTCCATCAATGACTCTCAGCCGTTCTCTGAAATCCAACATTTGCATATCCTCCAGATGAACTGTCTTGATGTGCTCTTATGAACAGATATTCTTATATTTACAAAACCTTAGGCTTGCCCTTATGCCTGGAGACTAAAGCCCCAAATCTTGAACATAACCCACTGCACTGTGTTCCAGCATTTCTTTCTACCCACTACTCTCCTTCCTGGATGCTGCAGGTCTAGCCAGAATCCCCTATGCAATACATATCCCAGAATTTCTCTCTCCTGTTGCCGGCCTGTGGAGTTTTCTTGCTGGAACTGCTTCAACCTGGTTCCATATGTTCAAATTCTAACCACTCCTCAAGGTTCTGCTCCACTTCCTTTTCTTTTATGAATACCCTCCTAGGTCTTCAGTTAAAACAACTATTTCCCCCTTTTTTGAAATCTTGGCATATTTTATCTCTACCTCTCCAATAGCATGTACTACTGTTGCCTTCTATTACAGATAATTCCGTACATGTGTCATCTCGTCTCCTAAGCTTTTTGAAGGCACAAATGGAAGTGCATCCATCTTTTTTTAAAAAAATTAATTTATTTATTTTTGGCTGCATTGGGTCTTTGTTGCTGTGCACGGGCTTTCTCTAGTTGTGGCGAGCGGGGGCTACTCTTCGTTGTGGTGCACAGGCTTCTCATTGCGGTGGCTTCTCTTGTTTCGGAGCAGGGGCTCCAGGAGTGCGGGCTCAGTAGTTGTGGCACGTGGGCTCAGTAGTTGTGGCTCATGGGCTCTAGAGCACGGGCTCAGTAGTTGTGGTGCACGGGCCTAGTTGCTCCACTGCATGTGGGATCTTCCCGGACCAGGGCTCAAACCCGTGTCCCCTGCATTGGCAGGCGGATTCTTAACCACTGTGCCACCAGGGAAGCCCCTGCATTCATCTTTTATATCTTCGGATACGTAATGCATTACACATAGTAGGTGCCCAATAAATATTTGTTGAATGAATACAGCATGAGATATAAAGGCCCACACAGCTGCATTAGGAGGGGCTGCTGCTTCTAAATTCTCCAGGCTAATTTAATTTGAGCCCACAGGTAGTAGCTCATTTCCATTTTTTATTCCCTTGATAAAGTGTTTCCTTATTGAGTATGAGACTGTCTTTCCAGCCTGACAAAGTGGCACTGTCACCAATGTCGGCATGATGCAATGGCTGGACATGGGATGCATTAACAAACAAGTATACCACCTTGAAAAACTGCAAAAGGTGATACCCAAATGTTACTGTATTAACATTCATCTACAAAATGCCAGGGCCCCACCATTAATCATAATAATCAACGCATTCTAAAATACGTTACTCTCACATGGAGCATTACTTTGTAGATTCATTACTTTCAAGTTACTGAATAAAATGCCTTTACATAAAAGCAAGTGGCTGCAGTACCAGACTAGTAGGAGACTGTGCTGTTGTGCTAGAAAAGGCAAAGGCAGCTGAGCTGTGAATAAACCACATTCATTCTTGCAATTCTTCTCCCATTGCCAGTAGTAAGGTAGGTTATGGGCACGTGTATGTGAGTATCCTGCTTCAGAAAACACTTCATTGAAACAGGTCGGAGAACTAAATCTTCTGGTAATCGAGGTATGAGGAATCACAGAACTAAAGCTAGAACAATAAAAAAATATAGTTTTTTTTAACTTCCTTAGTAATTAGTCTTATTTATGGAGAGGCTGATTATTCATATATGAAACATTTCTTTTCAGAGAACCCAATTATTTGAAATTTAAAAAAAACGGTTTCATAATTTTGAGTTGAGAAAACAAGGGAGGTGCTCTTTAGAAGGTGAGATGAAAAGCTGAAGAAGGTCCTTTCTTCAGCAAGCAACAGGCATGGGAAATAACTAAGGAGAAATGCCTAATGCAAAGAACACTGTCTTAAAGCCCTCTGGCCTATTAATTCGCAGATTTTTGCATGTAAAGGACTAGTAATGTTTTAACTGAGGGAGCCCGATATAGGGTTGCTAAATTTTTATTTTACCAAGTAAATATATTGGGATGGGGGCCAAAAAAATTAACAAGAATAATGACTCACACATCAATCACATGAAAGATTGAACACATCAACCACATAAAAGAGTGAACGTTTCAACATGAAAATAAGACAGTCATTTAAAGTGGATATATTTGAATTCATGAAGGTTTTGTTTGTTTGTTTGTTTGTTTTTTCCCTCATGGGTAGGCACTGAGTGTTTGGAAATCACTACTCTAATTTTGGCTAGCAGTAGCTCACTTGATGAAATTTGAAACAAGTTGAAGTTTCCAGGTCTGTGTTTCCTGATTTATTAAGAGAAAGTGTTAACCTAGATCAGCAGCAATGAAGCTGGGAATTTTTTCAAAGAACTTGTCACATACAAGAAAAAGAAATCATTACCTTGTGAAACAATATGTATTTAAGCAACCTATAATTTAGCAAATTTCCTCAACTGTAACATGCACAGTGTTCATCCCCACCCCCAATTTTACCTTTTCTGAAATTGGAGTAAGTCTTATAATCAATGTCCAGCTGGCCCTCAGACAGAGAGGCAAATTGTGTGACTGTTCCCATTGCCTGTGTAAGTGTCATAGCCTGGAAAAGTGTGAACTTTAGGCTATTTGTCTATCCTTATTCTCTCAGCTGACTTATTTCCACTGATGCCGGCTCCCATAATTAAGTTTTTTGCTTCAACTTGGATCTAGAATTATCAGGACCATACTATGATGGCAGTACTTAAAGGAAAGAGGACCACATACAGGGACGAGAACAAAAAGGAGAATGTAACCTACTGTAAGTGATGCAAGCATGCATCACTAGAGAAATGAACCAACTGATTTTTCTTGTAAAACAAAAAGCAAATTTTTTTCTAAAGCACCCAAGAACAGAAGACATGTGCAAGAGTTAACTTGCACTAGCAGATAAATCTTTTTGTCCTTGGGATATATACAAAGAACTGTCTGTTGGATCCCAAGCAGTACAATTAAAGGCAGAAGAACTTGCCAGATTTCTCGGGATAAATCATAGTGTTTTCAAAGCAAGAAAAGGTGAATTACCTATGCATGCTTTGTAAACGACTATTGTTCAGGTGCTAAGCTGTCAAAAGCTTGCTGTTGGACTTCCCTGGTGGCGCAGTGGTTGAGAGTCCGCCTGCCGATGCTGGGGACACGGGTTCGTGCCCCGGTTCGGGAACATCCCACATGCTGCGGAGCGGCTAAGCCCGTGAGCCATGGCCGCTGAGCCTGCGCGTCCGGAGCCTGTGCTCCGCAACTGGAGAGGCCACAACAGTGAGAGGCCCACGTACCGAAAAAAAAACAAAAACAACAACAACAAAAAAGCTTGCTGTTAACTTTCAAAATTAGCTGTATAAGTACATGGGGGTGGATTAATCAAAGAATCAAGTGGAAGTGTAGAGAACACATCACTATTCTTTGAAATGCCTTAAGAGTACATTTTCAATCACAACAGCACTAAAGAGTTTTGATCAGAAAATACATTATGAAAAGTATAATGTCATATGCATGATAAATGATGGCCCAGTGTAATTCAGAAGAACGATAAGAAGACTTAGATTTAAACTCTGATTATTAAGGGAATAATACGCTATGGTATGAATAAATATATTCCATTGTGCTATTTTTAAAAAGAAGTGTACATTTTTTTCCTTTTAAAATGTTCTTTGTCCTAAAAAAGGTGTTATGAAATTGAGATGTGTCTTAAAGCCAAGAGGTCAGAAACAAGGAAATAAGAGAAACAAAGAGGTTTAATTCTGTAATTGCAACATCTATGAAATTCTGATGTAAATGAATTAATCTGCTCGTCTTTTTCTTTCTTTTGCTTCTCCCTTCAGCTATTCAGCCCACTGTGACCCTTTTCAATAGTCTCTCAACTTAAGAGTTTTCAATAAGGTACATCTTTAGGTTCTTTTTCCTGTTCTATTGAATCAAGCAAAAAAGAAAGCTCATCGAGTATCTCTCAAACAAGGAGAAAATGTCCAGGTAAGTCAAAGAAGCAGAACTAGGGAGAGAGTAACCTATAAAGATTTCTACCCTAAAACAATTATAAAAGGCTCGGAAATGGACCAAGATGATTACTGGGCGTCTTCAAGGAAAAACTGTACATTACCTAGAAATACCCTTCCAAGTTATCTGACTACAGGTTTGGGCCCTTCATAGTCTTTGGACAATTTTACAATTCTCTAAATTGCAGAGAATTGATAGTGATGCAAATGGCTACAAAAATGCACAGTGTACATGGATGGTGGGATGCAACTGATTATTGTCCTGTGGATATTGACCAGTTTTGCACCTATTAAGCAAACATATTTCAGTATTCCTGACAGACTTACGTATTCATCTGCTTTCTGGAGTCTCTCGTGAATCGTTTGTAACATCTTACTGGATCTCTCACTAATTAATGAGCTAAATAAAATCTTTGACATCTGTTCATTTTATATTTGGATTAAAATCAAGACTATAACCTTTTAAAAAATAATTTTCCTTTAATTTTTTAAATCAAAGTTAGAAAATTTTCTTTTAAAAAAGGTTTAGGGCTTCCCTGGTGGCGCAGTGGTTGACAGTCTGCCTGCCGATGCTGGGGACACGGGTTCATGCCCCGGTCCGGGAAGATCCCACATGCCGCGGAGCGGCTGGGCCCGTGAGCCATGGTCGCTGAGCCTGCCCGTCCCGAGCCTGTGCTCCGCAACGGGAGAGGCCACAACGGTGAGAGGCCCACGTACCGCAAAAAAAAAAAAGTTTATTTTCATGGGATACCTCAATAATCAGAATAGGAAAGAACTGCAATATTAGCCTTTTCTTAATCACTGAATATTCCTTAATTAGTGGTTGAATTACTATTGTACCAGTGGTATCCCAAAGTGATTTGGTAGAATTCTGTGGCTTGGAATTACTGATCATATAGCAGCCAGTGCTGAGCTGGCTCTGCTATATGTTTAAAGTTCTTGAGTATTTTGCATGCATCCAAGAGGTAGATTAGGGCTGGAAGAGTCTATGGCGGGCTGCTCATTTAGGGACTAACTAGTCCTTGAAATGTGGAGAAATAATCAAAGGAAGCTATGGTGCCAAGACTTCCCAGAATTTATAAAGTGCTTTGGTATATATTAATATAATTAATATATAGTCCTCAGGCTAATTGGAATGAAGATGAACAGTAACTGAGAAGCTTGCCTTTCTTTGGAAGTACTGAAGGCTTCCAAGGAGTTTTTGAGTTTTCCCAATAACCTCCCTGGGCCACATCATCTATCTCGTAGGAGATAGGGGCTATAAACCTTCAAGAATATTTCACAACAAAAATAGCCTCTTGGGAAATTGTTTTGACTCAATAAATAAATGCTGGATAAATAAATCTCTGGCCAAAAGTTTTCCTACCTTAGGCCATAAGAAATTCTAAAATTAAAATCCAAAATACTTGATTACTCTGTATCCTTCGGAAAGTTAGAGAAGTGTGGTCCAACAGAACTCTCTGCGATGATAAAAATAGTACGTATGTGTCCTTGTCCATAAGGACCATAGTAGTCATTTGACACTAGTAACTATTGGGTTTTGTAATGTGACTAATGCAACTGAGGAACAAGAATTTTACTTTTATTGAATTTTAATTAAACAGCCACATCTGGCTAGTGGTTACCATATTTGAAAGTACAGAGCTAGAAGTAGGCTAAACAGATTTAGTCTTCAGTAACATTGATTCCTGACCATAGTACAAGTGTTTGAATCAAAAACAGAAAATTAGTAGCATGGGCCTCACAAAACGCGTCTCTTTTTAAAAACATACTCTCTTTCTTTGAGAGATCTCAACTGATAAGGAGGCTCCTTCTGGAATTCCAAAGGCATTTGGTTACTGCTGGTGACTACTGAGGAAAACAAAGTCAATGCCAGCAAGAACCAGTGAGCTGGCAGGTCCTTAGCCCTCCTGGAACTATGATTTGGGCTCTCCATTAAATGGTAATGAATGATTCTGCTTGGCACAACTTGGGGAGACTTCCTACTGGCCAGTGAGAGACTTCCTTTGGAATGTGCTGTTGGGAAAGCTAAACAAGTGACACACAAGCCCTTAGGCAAAATTCAGTGAACAGTTTCAGAGAGACAGGTTAAAAAGTCATCATCTATCAAGGTCATGCATGGCCCAAGGCCATTTTGGAACTAAGCCATACATTAATGGTCTTAGCTTACCCATTAATGTTTTAAGAAATCTCTCTGCTTGCTTTCTTCCCTGGCCTGAAGGTTTAGCTGTTTACAAGATTGTACGTTTCTGCTGGAAACACCTTGTCCAGCCCCTCATTTTATACATGAGGAAGGGAAGTCATTTATACGGAACATCTTCTTGTACACAAAGGATATTTAATGAGCTACTATGGATGTTTAAAAAAAAGCCCAAAACTTCAAATATGAATACAGAATTTTATTCACTCATACAATTAATATTTATCCTTGACAACTAGTTACTAGGGATGTAGAGGAGAACAGGGTGACACAAGAGACACCTTTGGGGTATTTTCCTTCATGTGTTAGGTCTACATTGTTCAAAGAGATATTCAGCTTTTTATTCAGAGCTTCAAAAATATTCGATTTTCTAATTTTTCAATATTAAAATGTTGCTTGTGTAATAAAGTTTTTAAAAGTTGGATGTGTCCCTAAAAATCTAAAAATACCCAGATGTAAGGTTGCTTCTCAATTATTTTGCCAGTGGAGGGAGTGGTATAGCCTGACTCATCTTGCAGTCATTCACTAACACTTGAGTATACCCTGAAAGGCTGAGAAATGAGGTAAAAAATCCAGAGAAGTTATTTGGTGCACCAACATAAAGAAAAAATTCTCACAGAAAGACTTTCAGAGCACTCAAAGCCAGTTTTAAACTTGTCTTGATAATTACAGTCAGAAGTGTAAATACACTACCGTAATGTGATGATATCCTAATAGAGGACAGTAGTGGTTAGGCTCCTGGCCAGACACACCAAAGTATCCCAGATACTAGGTATTTATATTTGCATTTTTATTAAATTATATTTGGGTTATAATTACAGTGTTTCTGTTTCTCCTTCTTCCCTCCCTCCCTCCCTTCCTTCCTCCCTCCCTCCCTCTCTCTTTCTTTTTCCTTCTTTCTTTCCTTTTCAGATTCTCTGTCTCTCCCCACTATAGTGCTGCCCTCAACGGCTGTTGTTATTTTGCTCCTTTAGCTTTACCCTCTTGCCTTGTTTTATAAGATTGTGTGTGAGGGTTTGGGGACATCTAAACTCTCCTGAGGTGAAATGCATAGGTTCACTTTGCCTTAGTGTCTGTTAAGGCTACACAAATACACTTCCTTATCTTGGCTAATAACTATAACATTACCAAGATCTGCTTGCTCTTTTAGTAAGACAGTTTAGGCTCATGGGATTCTGACACCAAGGTGAATAATGAAGGATATTAGTATTATATCGAATCCTGTGAAATTGCCATTTTTGTAAGTCAAAGTGGTCAGATATCAGCAACTTCATATGCTTCAACCTACTCCTTACTGAGCATCTATTGTGTGCCAGGCTGAAGATTAGAACATTCATAGGCTGCTTTGTTACTTAAGATTTCATACAGTTGCTTCACTGTTTCGAGAGGTCACAATATCTCATATTTTTAAAACGCATCCTATTTAAGAAATCTGGAAAAAAAATTATGATTTTGCCTTGGAATTCTTTTCTCTTCACCTCGTGCTAGAAACACTAGAAACTGACAGAAGGAACTCTCCAACTGATACAAAACACCAACCTAAATTAAGTGTCTCTTTCTTTAAAAGAAAAAATACAAAATCCTCATGGCTCATACTTTCTGTACCCTGTGGAAATTAAGTTACATACATTCCTTTTTAAATGGTCTCTTGCTGGACTACAGACTGTGGGAAAAGTGAAAGCAAGAAAGAACATGTCAAAAAATAATTTCACTACTTTGTTTTTTAAACTCTTATAAACTTAAAGTACAAAATTTTCCTGATATTGACTAACATTGTATTAATGCTGCTTGAAAATATCCACCTGTTAACTCTATTTATAAACCTGCCACACTGTAATAGGGGATTTCTAACAGTACTTTGGTTTCCTCTTCCTGTTCATCACTGTGAATGACTGAAAAAGCAACTTGTAGTTTTTATCGCTGAGTGTGGGCAAACAAGTAGAACGTAAGTATGTAGATATAAAGGGCTCTATGAAAGTATTCTGGTACACTTCCCTGTGATTTTCAGAAAAATATTTACACTATAGTAGCAGCTTTAGGAAGTGTGTAGAAAGATGAATCAAGGAAATCAGCCAATGTAAATGTTGTATAGACAAAAAAATAAATAAAAGGAGCCAGTGTACTTCTCCACAAGGCAGAGTTAAACTGCTCCAAATGGTAATCAACCGCTCTTCTTTTCAGAGCTCTGTAGAGATATAGGCTTAATTTGTTTCTTCTGAATGTCTTCCAAGTTTAATAGTCCTCACTGATAGGAAATGGTCCCCATCAAGCTCCTTGCATAGCACCTTAAGGCTTTTCCCATTACTGGACAGGTAGGATGGGAAGGATTTCTCACGGGTCTTATATCGTGAGCACCAGCGCTTACTGCCCTGACCTGTTAGGGCGCAGCTCTCTTCCTCTGAGTTAACTACTGAAGGATCCAGAAGAGGCTGGTGAAACGCAGGCAAGGATACTGGCTTTTCGCGTTGTTAACTTGTGGGCTGCCTCTTACATGTCTTAAGCATTGTCGAAAGTTAAAGCTAGCTGTGTCAGAGAAATTTCAGAGTATATTTTTATGACTCCAAGATATGTGTCAGAGTCTATCTTGCAGATGAGACTTAGTCTATAAGTAAATTGGAATAAAATGAAATCGCTCTCTCGACTTAGTTTTTTTAAAAAATTCACATCATTGGCCTTGCAAAGAATGACTGAATGATGGACATCCTGAGCCTCGTAGGTTTTACACTGCAACAGAGCTTTAGAACTATAATTTTAAACATACAGTTTTACAGTCCCAGTGAGAAAAACAATGAGAGGCAAAGCTCAACTTGAGACAAGTGCATGGGAGACCACCAAATAGAATGGGATATGTTGCCTGATTTCTCACTTCTAGGATTGCTTGAGAGTCTACATATGACTGGTTGGGAGCTTGAAGACTAGGTTCAAGCTAATAAACTTCAAGACTATGATAGGAATATTTAAGTTTCAAAATGAAAAGGAAAATTATTCCCATAAAGTATATCCTTGACCTCAATTTTCTCCCCAGGGACCAATTAATTCATGGAATTCTAGAGCTGAAATAATAACATAATGGATCAGCCATCTGGACGTAATACAAATTATTGCTAATCCTCATAACAAGCTGGAAGGTAGGTGAAGGTAACCCCGTCTTGCAGATTAAGAAACTGAAACCTAGTAAGTTTAAGATATTTTTACCATGTTCATAAGTTTACTAAGGAATAGAAAAGGGATCTGAACTTTTGCCTGAAGGCTTCAAATTCCTTGCTAATTTTACTGTGCCATGCTGTCCGTGTTGGGCAGGAATTCCCTCTACAAGACTGACTCTGCTTGAATTCTGTGTGCCAAATAATGCTACAACAGGCTTTAAACATAACGTTTGTTAATTGGGACCTTAACCTATTATATAATACATTACAATACTTAAATTTTTTAAGCCAAAAAAATTAAATAGGTAAAACATTCACAGAGTACAAACTCAAAAGGTATGAAGAGGCATAGAGTGGAGATTCTCTTTCCCACACTGTCTGGTCCCTTAGTCAGCCAATTTCTCCTGGTGGAACCAACCATTGTTATCTTCCAGAAATATCTTATGTATATTCAGTATATGTATTTCCCATTTTCTTACGGAACATAATATACACACGCTGGTTTGCAACTTCATTTTTTCATTTAGCAACATATCTTGGAAAATATTTCCCATCATTACATAAAGAACTTCCTAATTTTTTCTTTTACCAACTTCAAAGCATTTCACTGCATGGGCATGTTATAATTTACTTAATTAGTCTCCTACCAATGGGAATTTAGATTATTGCAATCTTTTGCTATTACAAATAATGAGGCAATGAGTAATTTCAGAAATACATCATTTCACAGGTGTGCAATTATCTCTGCAGGATAAATTCCTAGAAGTTAAGTTGCTAGGTCACAAGACACATGTACTTGTAATTTTGATCAATGTTGCCAAACTGCTCTTCTTAGAGGTTATATCATTAAAAATCCTAGAAATATGCTCATAAAGAAACAAGGAAGGTATACACTAAAGAAAAACTGAAACGTCGCTGAGAAATAGATGAAAAAAGAATAGAATACTTAATCTCCTACGGGGTATTCTTCCTAAAATAAGGACAGATGAACATGTTAAACAACACCGTGGGGGTGTAATTGACAAGATCCTGATGGCGGGAAACTCCATAGGACAACTGATTCAGTTTCAACAAATAAAATGTAGAAATAAAGGGCAGTGGGAGGCAGGGAGGCAGATGGCTTTAAAAAGATTTAGACAACTGTGGCTTCCCTGGTGGCGCAGTGGTTGAGAGTCCACCTGCCGATGCAAGGAACACGGGTTCATGCCCCGGTCCGGGAAGATCCCACATGCCGCGGAGCGGCTGGGCCTGTGAGCCATGGCCGCTGAGCCTGCGTTTCTGGAGCCTGTGCTCCGCAATGGGAGAGGCCACAACAGTGAGAGGCCCGCGTACCGCAAAAAAAAAAAAAAAAAAAAAAGATTTAGACAACTAGAGAAAGCCCGCACGCAGCAACGAAGACCCAACGCAGCCAAAAATAAAATAAATTCTTAAAAAATAAAGTTTATGTAGAAAAAATTAGAAAGCAGAAACGGCAAGAAAAACTCTGAGGAAAAAAGAACAGTGATGAGATACTAAAATGTATTAAAAAGCTATAATAATTAGAATAGGGATGGTGAGAAATATAATTTGGTATATGATAGAACTTAGCATGTCAAATCAGTGGGGTAAGAGATATTATTCAGTAAGTGATAACTCGTGTTAGGAGAACAGAATATCCAGGTATTAAAAAATAAAGAAGATGAATATTCTAATTTATTATTTTGAATCAAGATAAGTTCCAGATGGACCAAACTTTAAAAGTGAAAACTGAAACTTGAAAATTCCAGTGAGAAATCATGGGAATTTTAAAACATACATTCATAAGTAAATATATATATATATGCATATATATGGTTCATGCATACAAACATATACATATATATATACATATGTATACATTATATATGTATAGGTTGCATATATTTATATTGTACTATTATTTGTATACATATATAAAAATATATATATTAGACACACATGTATTTTACACACAGTGTTGAAATGGAGAAGGCCTAAGTGTGACAAAGATCCAGGAGCCATTAAAGAAAAGATTAATAAATTTTACTAAATAAAGATAAAAATCTGC
>NW_020172824.1:1433742-1480065 GCF_003031525.2 Neophocaena asiaeorientalis asiaeorientalis | reverse complement strand
CTGTTAGGAAACAGGCCGCACAGCAGGAGGTGAGTGGCGGCGAGCGAGCGAAGCTTCATCTGCCCTCCCCATCGCTCACATTACTACCTGAACCATCCCCCACAATGTCCGTGGAAAAATTGTCTTCCACGAAATCGGTCCCTGGTGCCAAAAAGGTTGGGCACCGCTGGACTAAGGGATAAGTTCTCTGTTCTGTACAAGACCTCTATAAATCAATAAACCCAACAAAAATCCTATAGAAAAATAGGCAAAGGATATGAATAGACAGGTTACCAAAAGAATGTTAAACAGCTCTTAAACACATAAAAATATGGTCAAACTTACTTATCAGATTGATAAAAGTAATATTAAGGCCTAAACTATGCAGATATAACAATAAGGCCTTAAAGTCTTAGGACCACTTACTATAGGCACATTTCTTATGAAGATCAGGGTATTAATGTAGTACCCAGTGTTAGATATTCATGATGATGACCTTGAACCATCTCAAAAATATTAACTTATTCTGTTTGGTAGATTCTGGAGGGATACAAATAACATACAGTTAGGTAAACTACCATAAGGCATCTGAAACAAAATACTGGGATATTTACTAGGGTACATTTCAATTGTCTTTTTCTAGACACACAGGAAAACAAATTCTTCCTTGGACACAGCTAACTATGATATTACTGTAGGTTTAAAGACAAATAATAGGGAGTTCCTTGGTGGCCTAGTGGTTAGGATTCTGGGCATTCACTGCTGTGGCCCAGGTTCAATCCCTGGTGGGGGAACTGAGATCCTACAAGTCACGAGAAGAAGCCAAAAAAAAAAAAAGACAAATAATAAATCATCATTGGTGTGCTTTTGTTTTTAACCCGCAAGTCAGATTTTCCAGGCTTCAATCAATCTGAATTGAGTAATATCTAACTTACCTCATGATTATTTACAAAGGAATACTTTCGTGGGTTTATGCCCTTATTGTAGAACATGGCCACGTGTCATAGATCAAAATTACTTGCCTTAGCATAATTATGTCAACGGAGTGAAATTATGTTCACGTTTGAATCTGCAAGGCTTAATCATGGCAGCAGTCAGCACCATCTGTTGATAGCTTTCCTTAGTGTCTGTGGCAGGAAGGCTCTCTGAGGTCAACATTCTTTTTGGTTGTGGCTCTTTGCTATTCTATACTTTTTAGCCATGTAAATGGATGACATTTTAAAACTCTGTGTGTTTTTTGCAATAAAGCTACTAGGCAAAAAAAGATGCCCTCAGGTGGGTGAGTTAGTTTAAGATTGAGACTCTAGTATGATTAGATAGTGTGTGTGTAGCCTCTAAGGATAATTAATATCATTAATGTGAGGCAAAAGTCCTGGAATAAATGGCTTCTGGGAGAGCATGATTTATTCAAAATGACATGACTTTAAAATGTTTTTATTGTTACCTATTATTAAAAAGAAAGATGATAAAGCTATTTCTTTAAATCAGCACTTCTCAGTGTATGGTCTGCATCAGAATTTCCTAGGATGAGGTGAAAATGCAGGTTGGAGGCCACATCACCAACCTCTTGAGTCAGAAACTCTAGACACGGGCCTCTGTTGCCTGTAGTTTTAAGAGATATTTCAGGACACAATCAAGTGTGAAAACCAAGTTAGTAGGATATCAACTAGGATATACCTGTCAGTAAAACTGAGGTTAAAACTAGGCACTGGTGGCGTGAGAGGAACACTGTTTACATTTGTTTCTAGGACTATTGTTTAATATCTATCGCCTCCCTAGACTGCAAGCTCCATGAATTACATCTGTCTCACTCAGGACTGGCTGGACTTAGCCCATTGCTTGGTCTAAGACTGTCCTCAACATTTGCTGAGTGAATGATTTAAGTATATTGTGCCCACTTACAGGTGAGCAAACTGCGACTTGAAGAGGGTAGACAGCCCAACACCACTCAGATGATAGAGATCTGAGTGACAACTCAGATCACTCAGTGATAGCCACTCACTGGCTCCAAACCCAGGCCCCTTCCTTGTCACGGGACATTCGATGTGGTCGTAGAGGGGACCTACATTAGCTTTGCCGGTTAAACACTCAAATCCTCAAAAACCCCTGTAATGGAGTTTATTTAGAAAATAAAAAGTTTTAGAATGTGTTAATATCCTGGAAAGAAAAAAAAAAAAAACTCAGCATAAGGGGATAAGAGAGTGAGGGGGTGTGAAGGACTATCACAATTTTAAATAAAATGATTAGAAAGTCTTTACTGAACAAGTGATTTTTTTGAACAAAGTCTTCAAGGAAGAAGCAAACCACTGATACCTGGGGTTGGAGGCCAGGGATCAGCAAAAGCAAATGCCTGAGGACTGAGTGTGCCTGTTTAGTCCAAAGATCAGCAAGAAGCCAACACAGATAGAATGGAGAGGGTGAAGAGGAGAGGGGGTGAAACGTGATCATAGTGAGTTATCGAAGAACGGGAAGAGGGGACTCAGAAACTGAGCAAAGACAACCCTTTGGAAGAACAGAGAAATCGGGCAGCAGCTGGGTGGAGAAGGGGTGCGTCAAGAGGGAGTTTTCTTTGGGCTCCCCTGGTGGTGCAGCTGTTAAGAATCCGCCTACCAATGCAGGGGACACGGGTTCGAGCCCCTGATCGGGGAAGATCCCACATGCCGCGGAGCAAATAAGACCATGCGTCACAACTACTGAGCCTGCGTTCTGGAGCCCACGAGCCACAACTACTGAGCCTACATGCCACAACTACTGAAGCCCGTGCGCCCTACAGTCCCTACTCCACAACAAGAGAAGCCACCGAAATGAGAAGCCCATGCACCACACGGTAGAGTAGCCCCTGCTCTCCGCAACTAGAGAAAGCCTGTGCAGCAACGAAGACCCAACACAGCCAAAAAAAAAAAAAAAAAAAAAAAAGAGGGAGTTTTCTTTGTTTGTTTAAGGTAGGAGAAAAAACAGGATGCTTGTTTTCTGGTAGTAATGCTCCAGGGGAGAAGGGGGAATTGATGATTCAGGAGAGAAGGGCGTTGCAGGAGCGGGATTGTGAGGTGAGAAGGCTGAGGACCTGTGCACAGGGAGGGGGTGGCCTTAGAAGCACAGACAATTCACCTACAGAAACAGGAGAAAAGTTAAAGTATATGGGTATAGAGCTATTAGGTGGTAGGTACAGAGCCACTGTGGTAGTGGGAGGTTGGGCAAGTCTTTTGATGGGTTCCCTTTTCTCCACGAAAAAAGATGCAGGTTCATTAGCTGAGAACAAGGCTGGGAGCAGGGTAGAAAACCTGCCTTAAGAACATCTTTCACTGCAAATCTACTCATACATAAGCACCGTACTTGATATTTCTGCTTAAGCATACGAAAATATCTTATGCACATACTTTTGCCAATGCAGTGTTACTCATCTTTGGTTAGAATTAGGTTGGGAAGTAAACTGTACAAGTAATGACTTGAAATATAAATTAATACACACTGAAAACCTTCTCGTCTTCTCCCATTTGTATTGCAAATATATTCTCTCAAAATTATTTCATGTTCTGAATGTCACTGAGAAATTTAGTAGATCACTGAGCTGTACCGCAGAGGTGGGTTTCCAACCATCATTTAATTGGAAGGGTCATAACTAAGTTTCACCATACAGGGCTGCCAGATGTAATCAATGCAGTATAGGTTTGAAGAAGACATTGAGTGTGTCGAAGCACATTTTATAAGCAAGGCAAGCTATCATTTATGCAACAGAAATCACTCTAATGTCATGAAATTAGGACATCAGTAGAATATACAAGTGTTGGAGAGTTAATGAAAAACAAGTAATTTTGGTTGAAAGATAGCATACCATTTAAAGACATACATAAGTCAGATAGTAAAGGTATTACTCATCGTTCCTCCACCCTACCATATCAATCAAATCCGTAAGGCTGACATGGCTTGAAGTTTTTATGCCAATACAATTGATGATACAATTGGAAACTGATACAATGGGGAATTTAGTTTTATTAACAGAGAATCTGGGCAAATTCCTCAGCCATAAAGTAGAGGCCCATAAAATTTTCAACCTGGGGCCAATGAATGGTTTAACAAACTGAAATCGGCATTAGTGAATTTTCAGCTTGTTATCTCGATTCTTAAAGTCTCAAAGCTCTTGCAACTCAGTGGCTAGCCTCGCAGTGGATAAACCTAACAACACCTGTGATCCCAAAAGTTTATCATTCCGCTGTTTGAAGACAGGCTCAGAACAAAAGATCACAACTGAATAAACCATATAAAAGGCATATTGTCTTCTCCCCCTCCAGGTCAGGTTGAAGAGGGTTCTTGTACAAGCAAAGAGTTCATCTGCCCTAATTGTGCATCGATAGTAGCTACTGTACTAGTATTACATCTTGCTCAAATACAGATGCATATATTACATATGCCACCAAAACAACGGCACTCCAAAGCTAAATATCCAAGATTATCCACCATGCAGGGAATAATCATCGGGTTTTACTCTCCCTGAACTTGGCTACAGTTATTTGCAGAATTGTGATGAATGAATCTAAGAGTTTAATGCCTTAAGTTCCCACAATGTGGAATTCATCCCCCTCATGGACTAATCTGGACTAATCTGAGCACATGTGTGAAACTAGTGAAGGAAAGGCAAACTCAGATAATTTGAACTGCGTGATGTGTGGCCAGATTAGATACATTGAAGAGAGATATTTCACTTAAAGGGTTTAGCAGGTTGGGACTTCCCCGGCGGTCCAGTGGTTAAGACTCCATGCTTCCACGGCAGGAGGCATGGGTTTGATCCCTGGTTGGGGAACTAAGATCTCGCATGCTGTGCAGCCAAAACAACGACAACAAAAAGTAAATAAATAAAAATTTGAAAATTACTGTAATTAAAAAAAAAGGGGGGGGTTAGCAAGTTAAGGGTTGTAAAGTAGTCAAAAGCATGCACACACACACACACAATATGGAGCCAAGCTACCAGAACTGAAGAATCTCCTGTTGCCAGCTGGAGAATTTAAGCTGAGATAGTATGTTCAACCCAGGAACATAGTATGAGAGGATTGGAGGCCACACTTGTTCTCTGGTCAGTTGCTTTCTGCTGCCCTGTTGCCAAGCAGGCACATCTTCTCTTGACATCAGTTATCCAGCCACCCTCCTCCAGTACCATTATAACTTTGGTAAGGTCCGACTGATGGCACCGCACAGAGGAACTGTTGAGGCCAGCCAGCTGGACCACAGAGATATACGGGCAACAAGACTAACTTAAGCTTTCCAGTGAAGCAGAATGCAAGTAAATTCTACAACAATTTCCAAAGCAAAGCTAATGTGAAGAAAATAAAGTTTACTTTTAAACCGCAGTCTGTAAGTGGCCTTTCACTGGTAGATGGGCACTAAGTGCTTACAGAGGAGTGAATAAAAGGAACTGTAAGGATGCTGGGCCTCAAGGCCAGTTCTGTGGTACTCTTGCTGCCATCTTTAGAGGCCAAGTTACCACCCTCCCTGCTCAGAATGATGTCCTTGGCTTTTTTTACCTGGCTAACTTCTATTTCTCTTTCAAAACTCACCTCATTGAAGGCGGCCTCCAAAAAGTAATTTTCATTTTTGTATGCACAGGGCTCAGTGCAGTGCCTTGACTAGAAAATTCTAAATAGATATTTGTTGAATAAAAGAGAGAGATAACTATATGTATGGAATATGAATGAAAGGAAAATTGGATTAAGTATGAGAAGACTTGAACTTTAGCTCTCATTCCACCACTCCCTAGCAGTAAATCTTTTACTCTTGCTGGAACTCTGTTTCCAAGTCTATAAAATGGGAATCATAATGCCTTCTCCTTCTTTGTAAAGTAGCTATGAGAATGAAGCTGCTGTGGTGAGGACCTAACAGGACACATGACTTTATAACGGGTAGCCTTGGGCAAATCACAGAAATGATGGGCATTTATTTCCTGTGTCAAGGGAGGATCATAAAAACTTCCCTATTTCTTAGCATTTTTTTAAAAATAAAGGGCCATTCAAATGTTAGAAAATGTTAGAACTTTTAAATTTATTTATTTTTAAGTTTAAATTGTTAAATTTTAGTCTTGAAATAATTTTGGACTTAGAAAGAAGTTGACAAAAGTACAAAGTATTCCCATATACTCTTAGTTTCCCCAAATGTTAATATCTTACTTATAACTGATACATAATAATCAAAACCAGGAAATTAACATTGATATAATACTACTAACTGATCTATAGACCTTACTCAAATGTTTCCAGTTATCCTATTTATGTCCTTTTCCTGGTCCTGGATTCTATCCAGGTTCTCACCTTGCATTTTGTTGTCATGTCCCCTTAGTATCCTCCAATGTTTAGAAAAGTATCTCATAGGTGGATACATTAAGACAATGCAAATATCCTATTTCTCATTATACTTTTGGCCACTAATTTTAACATCCATGTGTTATTCTTATTTGCAACAATGAACATGGTGTTTGCCAAATGGTGATTTTTTTACTTCTGTCATTCTTTCTACATTCATCAATTGGACTTCTATTGTAAGGAAGAGCTATCCCTTCTCTCGTTTTTAGTAATGTATTCAAGTTACTTATTTGTATGAGTATGGACTCATGGGTATTTATTTTACATGCATTACAGTCCATTGCTATCATGATTTATTTTATTTCTCAAATTGTTCCAGATTTACTATGGCCTTTTTAGATGGTTCAACTCACATAGATCAATGCCTTGCTAAAAATCAATTCATCCCAAGAAATGCCTGTTTTTGAGATGTGGCATGGGAGAAAAAATTAAAATGTATAGCTGGAGAAGGAAAAAATGTCTGGGGTACAAAGGACAAAGGGTACTGAATCTAGATCCTGGCAGCTCCAAGAATGAAAGACAAAAGACCTATAAGGATACAGAAGCTCAGGGTACCGGATACCCCTGACATCTATACTCTGGCTGGAGATTTGACCACCTGGCAATTGGTAAGAAGGGTGTTAAGAAATATTTCTATCTCTGGATCATCTGGATATACAGAGGCCAGCCAGAAGCCGTAATTACAAGTTCAATAACTTTAACTCATGGGTGTGTGTGTCCGTGTGCTCGCAAGTGAGAAAGGGCAGCGTGCGGGGAGAGATTAAGATACCACCAGTTTAGGCTACTGTAATGAGAGGGAACTTTTTGAAAACAGATAAGATCAACCTTGAATATGATTTGTGTAACACAAATCCCTGTGCAACAGACAGGTGATCATGTTTGTTCATAAAATCCCTTATTAATTCATCACACAGACTCATACTCTGAATGTTTAATATGTTCCTAGCACTGTGCAAACACCACAGATATAAGCAACAATTAAACACTGTCTTCAGTGACCCTGCAGTTCAGTGGAACTGAGGTCCTTTCAAAAAGCTGGAATGTTTCAGGCGGTCTTAGAGAAAGCTTTGGGCTTCATCAGTAAAATGGGAGAGTTGGTCTTTGATCTTTAAGACTCTTTCCAGCACTGAAGTCATTTGATATTGTAATTCACTAACTTGATTATTTAAAAATTACCGCTCAATGTGCATTTTGTAGCAACACTAAACAATCATTGCATGGTTTCTTTTCTTTTTCAAAAAATATTTTTGCCTAAAATTGACAGTCCTCTGATATGAAGGCTTCATTTATCAGTTATTATTTCAGTGACATTGGTTCTAGGCAAGATTTAGACATGTGTTTCTCAACCTTTGCCTCAACACACCTGAGGAATATAATATACTTAAAAATAGCCACTCTTTAGCAAGCAGTGGAGGTGAGGTGCAAGTGCAAGGAGTTTGAAAAACACTACAGAAATTATTCTAATGCACCTGCCTCACTGTCTCCCCCTTCTCAATATTCATGGGGGCCCAGGGCTTTTGAGAATCACTTGTGCAAAAAAAAATCAAAATTACTATTTGAAAAAGGCATTAGGGTTTCCGGCATTTATTGAGCACCTGCTATGTACTAGGTACTTCCTATGTTTTTTTTATTAACCCTCTCAGAGTGTCACTAGAAAGGAACTCTGCAAAAGAAGAAACAGAAGTTTATCTACTCAACAAATATTTATTAAGCATCTGTTATACACCAGGGACTTTTCTTATCACTGTTGGGATACAGCAGTGAACAAAATAGACAAAGTATACGTTTTCAAAAGCTTACAACCTAGGGGCTCAGAAAAGTTGAGTTAACTCACCCCAAATGAAGATGAGATTTGAGACCAGTCCATGTTTCACATATTATACAACACACTTCCAGAGGCCCCTCATCACTGCCTCCTCTTCTGAACAATCTGGCTTTCTTCAAGCACCAACATCGAAGATAGATTGTTTTTCACTTTAAGCAGATAGCAGCTACTATGTACTGGGCCCTGGACATAGTACACAAGGTGCCTGCCTTATGGCGTTTGTATTAACCAAATAAACATACATATAAATGTCTAATTGCAAACTGCACTAAGTGCAATGAAGAAAAAATTACAATGTGCTATATGATAGAATCATGGCGGCCTACTTTAGAGAGAGGACCGGGAAAGGCCTTTCTGAGCAAGTGTCATTTAAGCTGAGCATTGCAGGATCAGTAAGAGTTAAAGAGGAAAGCGGTATTCTAGGTGGAGGGAACAGCACAAAGCCCTGAGGTCAGGAAAGAGCTTTGTGACCGTGAGGAACCGACAGAAATCATTGAACAAAAGGGAGAGAAGAGGCTGGCTTACGTAGGTAGAGGCCAGGACATACAGGGTCTTGTAGGCAGCAAGGATGTTGCATTCTCTCCTAAATGCAGAACAATTTAAGAAGCTGATATTTACAGAATGGATTTCAAGGGAGTCCAGAAGTAGAAGCCTAAGGACAAATTGGGTGGTTATTGCAACAATCTAGGTGAAGGGAGTTAGTGGCTGGATTAAGGTGTCTACAATGGAGATAGAAAAGAAGTAGACAGAGTCTCTATTCTTACATAAGAGAGACTGAATAGGACATAGGTAATGGAAAGGAAGGACCATTCCTTGGTTTCTCCTGGACCAAAAAGGTGGGTGGAGGTGCCCTTCACCAAGATGCAGAGGTTGAACTAAGAACAGAGAGGAGTGAGAGAGGGAGATCAGAAATTTTGTTTTGGATAGGTAAATCTGAGATGCCTATGAGATATTCACTTGAAGAGGCAAGGAAGTACAGTTAGATGAATGAGGTTAGAGTTCAGAGTAGAGGTCTGGGATAGAGAGACATTTGGGAGTTGTCAGCACATTTAAGACTATCAGGACGGATGAGATTTCCTGGAGAGTGTGGTGAATAGCCTGCCTATGGCCAAGCTCTGGAAAATTCCAATATTTGTAAGACTTAGGAGGATGGAGCAAGAAAATGATCATCCATGTGAGCACAGGGCCTAGCAGGAAGCAAGGACAAAATGAGTGTTTATTATTAGCCTAGAAACAAAACCATCTTTTAGTTTCTGTTGAAAAAAACTTTCCCAGTTTGGAACAATTATATCTAGGTTGGAATAGCTGATGTACTATGTTAAACCATGTGAACTGTCTTTTTCTTTTTTGTAGGTCAAAAAGAGTCAAATTTTGGCATTTTTATAAAGTTCAATCTTATACAAACATAATTTGGAAGAAAATCCATTTGTATCACAGGACAGTATACAGTTCTAAAATGTTGCCCTTTCACACATGAAGAGTAATCTTTTGCTAACATTAGAAGCTTCTGTATTACCTTAGATATTATAAAAGTTATTACAACAAATCATACATGGTAATGTTGCATAGCACTTAACCAAATAATTTTACCCTGTCAATCAAGCTGACAGCCTAAAAATGCCACTGACAATTTATCATTGTATTCTGACTACTGACAACCCCAATACTACTACTCCCTGGGAAATCTACACGTCCATCAGGGTAAGCACTTGCAATTTGACACATCTCAAATTTTCTGTCTGGTTTAAGAAAAATCTGACTTCCTGCTTCTTTCTACAGGGAAAAAAACATTAATAGGAAACTAATAGACATGGTTGACAGCTCTATAATCTAACCTTAGTTTGTAGGGACTATGCTTTGAAAAACTATTCTCATATAGCTTGAGTTACTCTGCATAATCACAGGTCTCTCTCATTTTACCAGACATATTCCAAAAAATGTTAATAATTCAATATATTTTCAATTTACCAAGGACTCATGATTTAAAGCCAGGATTACAAACTTAGATGTCAGATATGTGAATTGGGCCAGTGTAATAGAGAGGAGTGGCATCTGTGGCAAATAAAGAAATAGAAGTTTTTTCTAAAACATAAACTCTGCAAAAACAACTCAGTAGGGATGAGGTGAGGTGGGAGGATTTCAGTCTGTCCAGCTGGAAGTTTGAGATATCTGATTTAAAGTAACCTCACAGTGGATTTTTTGGTATGATCACTGGACATCCTCCAGTTTTGTCTGAAGTTAGAATTTTAAAATATTGCTTTTGTTATTTTTAAAATGGTAAGACCTATAATTGTAAATGTTCTCATTTTTTTTAAAGAATGCTGGAGACTTTATAGTTGCAGAATGCAAGGTGCATGACACAAACGGTATGCAGTAACTATGGAGAAGTCTATAGAAATACACAGAAGATTTTGGTCACTTCAGTAATGAATATAAGCCACGCTTAGGCTAAAAAAAAATGCAAACTTGGTCCTATGTGGTGATACCTGAGATAACCTACACAACTTTTTGTGCCTCATTTTCCTCATCTGTGAAATGGGGACTAAAACGGTACTTGTCTCATAGGATTATTATAGAAATTAAGGGGGATAGTGTATGTATATAAACGTACTAGCACAGTACACAGGTCGAGGTAAAAGTCTAGTCTCAAAAAGCAGTAAAGTACTCTGGATCTCCCTCTGCACAACACCCACCGCCTCCTCAAAGCTTTCACCTTATCTTCACACACTAATAACAGGCTCTACACGATATGCAAACAAGTATCAGGAACACATGATTGCAAACCCATTGCTCAATGTGGCCTTTTCTATTTCATTAATTTCTGTGTGCAGTCATCCTGTTCTTATTTTCCCACACCTAACTGGGCTGATGAAATAATACTTCTCGGAGAGCTTTCTAAACCCAACCAGGAAAAGAGAAAGCCGTCATATGCACATGTCTAAAGTAAATAGCCGTCACACGCACATGTCCAAAGTAAATATCACAACATTAACAACCATTATTTTAGATATTCAGATAAATACATATATGTAACAATACATATAAAAAGCAAAACTTAAAAAAAAAAAAAAAAAAAAAAAAAAAAAAAAAAAAAAAAAAAAAAAAAAAAAAAGCAAAACTTTGGTTTTCTTAATTTCTCTGACAATAAGTTGTCCTGGCTGGGTGTTTTGCCAATGATGTGAATTTACTACTTATGCACCAAAATTTCTATTACCATTTTCATGAAACTTAAAGAAAACATACTACTTTTTTCTCAGAAAACTGGAAACATAACTATTTATCCTCTTTGTCACTCTGAACTTACTGTTCTTCACTCATCCAACTAACACCCACTGAGCATCTCCCATTGTCCTAGGGCTCATGTGTCACAGGACTTCACTGAGGTTTCAAGACATGTACTTTTCAGATAACTAAGCTTTTTTAGTTCCATTGTTCTTTTCCCCCTCCCATTTATACTGAGAGAGTTTATATTATTGAACCATTGCTAAACATACAAATTAAAGTTTATTAAAAGTAAACAGGCTATGAATAAGGGCTGAAGGGGCTAATGAATGCATAAAGTGAGTTTTACAGTAAGAAATTTGGCTGGATTAGAAAGCTGGGTTCTAAGGTATGTTTTGGTTGGGATTCTGGATCCATTAGAAAAATGAGATCTTTCTGTTAAAGGTTTCCACTTACAACTTATTCGAAAAGGGAGAAAGAAGAAAACATTTCTTGAAATATCAGCTGGCACACTATTATATTTTAGGTGAAACTGGGTTTATGGTTTTAAGTTGTCAGCCACATAATCAGACGACTGTCTTTACTTGTTTAAAGACAACAATTACTATAGTTAATGATTCTTAGTGATGGATTATTTATGCTAGTTAGCTAGCTGAACATTATGTTTCTATAACGGTAACAAGCATAATTAATATGTTTTGTGGCAGTTAAGAAGCAGGTGTCAAACCCAAAACTAATATTTTCCAATTAGGGTGACAGAAAAAGGAAGGTGATAAGAAAGTAAACTAGAGCAACTACAAAAATTTTAAGACTGAAAAGAGGAAATGAGACAGTATTTTAATTAAAGTTGACTTCCTTAATCTAAAAGCAAGGGGACAATTTTTACATAGTGATGTATCAATGTCTCAATAAGCCATTACTTATTACAAAATGAAGCAAGCTGAATGCAGGTGAGTGAACACAATCCTCTTAAGACAAACAGATTTAAATGCTTCAGCTGATTTATAATTGTTACTACATTTTTTAGGTTTCTAAACTTATTTTTTATTGTGGTAAAAAAAAATCCATCTTAACATTTTTAAGTGTACACAATTGTTACTTTTTTTTTTTTTTTTTGCGGTACGCGGGCCTCTCACTGTTGTGGCCTCTTCGGCTGCGGAGCGCAGGCTCAGCGACCATGGCTCACGGGCCCAGCCGCTCCGCGGCATGTGGGATCTTCCCGGACGGGGCACGAACCCGTGTCCCCTGCATCAGCAGGCAGACTCTCAACCACTGCGCCACCAGGGAAGTCCAATTGTTACTTTTTGAACTACTACAATTATTCATTCTCCTCTTATTACTCAGACTCACAACTTTCTTAGCCATTTTTCCTTAGCCATCTCCCTTACCTCATCCCAGGGTTCACACACTGAAATGCCTACAGAGGCTGGGGTGGGGGGCGGGCAGGGGCAAGGCAAATGGCCCCAACAAGCTCAATATAAGACAATAGAGAATGGCGGTGACTGTGGAGAACTGGCATTTAAACACACACACGCACACGCACACGCGCATGCGCGCGCAACACATACCTGTGGGCTGACTTCTGACTTGTTTTGTAATCCTTGGGCTAAAGCTAATAAAGGGACAAGAACTGTGGATTCCGTATCCCAAATCTTGAATCTACATCATTGTTGCTATCACCCCTGGGCCACTGTCATCAATTCTGCTTCTTCCCAAGTCCACTTTTGTCCTTTCCTTATTCTTAACATCACATGTTTATTTGCATGTTTCCCTTGAATCCAAATCTGACACCAAAGGCCATGTTTTCTTTTTCAGATTGTTTTATGTATTTTAATTCTATATGACCAGTACAAACAGATTCATGGCTATTAAAGCTTCAGTGTGGATTACATCTTTACCAATATAAATTATCCTTTTTGACCAGACTAAAGCTTTTTACTTTGAATTCTGTCATCTTACAAATATGCCACCTACACTTTAAAATTTATTTTTGTCTATTATTGCACTGCCATCCTTCTACTTTAACTGATATTATTTTGCTTAGCTTTGTCTCTAAAACACTTAATAGTTTTTGTTTTCCACCCAGCGTGGCAGATTCTACCTTTCAGTAAGAGACTAAAACTACTGATAATTGCAATACGTTTGTTTAGCATTTTGTCATGCTTCTTATTCTTCTCTTTTTGCATTGATCACATTTTTCCTTTTTTCTTAAATATAATTTTTCTATGAATGTGAAGAATAAAACATTTACTGACTCCACAATATGTAAAATAAGGCATGTGATATTCTTTCTTATACATCTCTCTCTGTGTTTTTGAAGTGACCTGGGGTATTGGACCCAGAATATTATTTTTTTTTCTACCATAAGAAACCTTATAAGAATTATTTTTAACATCTGAATTGTTTAAAAACAAAATAGGAACAACTTATTTAAATGCCATTTGTTTCATCATTTTATAGTTCCTTGAATTCAAACTTGAATTCTTGATTTTGATTATTTCGGCAGCAAAGTATGCATTTTTTGTTGTTGTCGTTGGCAGCGGTGGTGGTGTGTGTATGTCTGCCCTTGTATGGCTGAGAAGATCATTCTTTTGTTCTTATGCATATTGAATGCTAGCTCAGCTGGAAAAGCAAGTTTGAATCGTAAACTTATTCCACTGCAATTCCATAGACATTATTCCATTATTCCTTATGTCATTAAATGCCACAGAAGAGAAGTCTGATCACAAGCTGATATTTTCACTCCCTTTATTTTTTATCTCTTTGGAGTTCTATAGGTTCTTTTCCCCCTTCATTTTAAAATGAAAAAACAAAACAACTTTACCAAAGTGTGGCTAGACTGCGGTCTCCATTAATTTTTCCTGGTGTTCTGAGGACAAAAGATATAAAATGAGAGTATTTCCTTTTATCTGCTAGTTCTGGGTTTATCTGGGTTCCTTATAATTCAATCTTCTATAACTCTTCTTTATGTTTTTTAAAATTTCATATTACATTCACTTACACTTTTTACAGGTTCGCTTTTAAAGTGTACGATTTAGTGGTTTTTGAAAGCTGTGCACTCACCACCGCTATCTAGTTCTAGAACATTTCACCCCAGAAAGAAACCCCATAACCATTAGCAGTCACTCCCCATTCCCGCTGTCCCTTAACACTAATCTACTCTTTGTCTTTATGGATTTGGCTACTCTGGATATTTTATATAAAATGAAATGTGGCCTGTTGTGTCTGACTTTCTTGTTTAGCATATTTTCAAGAGTCATCCACGTTGTAGCATCTATCAGTACTTCATTCCTTTCTATGGTTAAATAATATTCTATTGCATGGCTATACAACATTTTGTTTATACATTCATTTATTGATGGACACTGGGCTGTTTCCATTTTGGGGCTATTATGAATAACACTGCTATGAACATTTTTGTACATGTTCTTGCGTAGACCTATTTTTCTCCAATTCTATTAGGCTTATGTCCTGATCTTAAGGAGAAATATTCAGTCTTTCACCATTAGGAAAGATGTTAGCTGTAGGTTTTTTGCAGATGTCCTTTATAAGTTGAGGAGGTTCCCTTCTATTCCTAGTTTGTTGAGTTTCATGTTTTCACGCTGAAAATCTGTTGGATTTTACCAAATGATTTTCTGTATCTATTGAGATGATCATGTGTCTTTTGTTCTATTGATATGGTATATCAATAGATTTTCTGACTGATTTTCATGTTTAACCAACCTTGCATTCCTGGAATAGATCCCACTTGATCATGGTATATAATTTTTATTTGTTGCCAGATTTGATATAAGGATTTTTGAGTCTATATTCAGAGTTTCTATTTCTTCTTGTTTTGATAGTTTGTGTTTTTGTACTAATTTGTCCATTTCACCTAGGTCAACTAATTTATTGCCATATAATTTTTCATAGTATTCCCTAATACTATCTTTTATTTTTGTAAGGCTAGTAGTGATGTCTCCTCTTTATTATATTCACTTTTAAATATCATTTTGCTCTAAGTTTTAATAAAGTATCTTAATTTCGCTTTTAATTGACTATCATGGCTTCCTACAATATTTAATATGCTATTCAGTCTTTATTAATTGTATTTTAAATTCTGGGCTTTACTATTGAGTACATTTATGTTGTTTGGCTCTTACATCAATATCATTGTCCCTATACAATATTTTGTGCAACTCTTGAAAATTTCTTACAATAAGATGATACCCTTCCCAGTTTCTTGAACTTTTATTGTAGGGGTAGGGAGTACTTAAATTTAGAGATTCTAATCCCCATTTGAATTAAAAGTTATGGTTCACTTAAAATAATAAATCATAATAAAATAAAATCTAACATTTAATAAAATAACATTTAATAAGCATATAATACACACCAGTTATTACAATGCACTGTATGTGAAATCTCCGTGTATCAGTATAAACATCCCTGGAGTGAAGTTACAGATTACAAAGCCAAATTTGAACCCAGTTTTGCATGACAACAGAAACCACGTTCTTAACCAGTGGTTGACAAACTTTTTTTTTAAAGGGCCAGATAGGAAATACTTTAAGTTTGTGGGCCACATGGGCTCTGCCACAGTGACTCAACTCTGCTGTTGTAGCAAGAAAGCAGTCTTAACAATATGTAAATGAATGCGCATAGCTGTGTTCCAAGAAATCTGATTTACAAAAAAAGGTAGTGTGCCATAGGCCATTGGTTGTGGTCCCCTGCTCTTACCAACACACCACACTGGCCTACTTCTCAAAGCCTTCCCTGATTACCACATAGATCAATTTCTTCTGCTTCTTCTGCTTCTGGACATCTACCATAGTAACTGTTGTAATACCATCATCCTAAATCATATATCCTTGTTTATATATATATATATATATGTCTTGTGACGCCTTCTTTTGTTAACTATATTGACAAAAGCTTATGCCAAGGATTTAAGTGATTTTACATATCGCAATATTTTGTTGTATCTCTCTATAACACCCAACCCCATGCTACAGATTATAGTAGTTTAGAAATTTACTTGAGTATATCTGGAGAGTTTTGCCTCTATAAAGCCATTCATCTAAGTTCACATAATAGAAATGTAAAAACTGGACAATAAAGATGTTGATATGGAAATGCAGACAACTGCTGTATAGCCAAGGTTCTATGGTCAACATCTTTGATTATGAGTTTTTTTTTAAAGTAGGAAAAATATTTGTTTCCATTTTCTCAGTTTCAATTTTCTTCTCAGACTTTCCTATCTCAAGGAATCCTAATTTATCAAAACTATAAGTCCGTGATGTATTATTCTAAGAATGAGTAATAATTTAGGTAATAATCAAGGTATAGATGTTGATCATATTTTTCACATTTTAGAAATGGGTAATAACACCATTTTCCAGGATTAAAATTTTTTAGAATGAGTTCCTTTCTATGAAACAATGGCTTTGTGGCTTTTTTGGGCAGATAGCATTTGTTTTAAGATTTTTTTAATATTCAATTGTTCTTTCATTTACATTATACCCATATTTTTAATTCAGTCTATAAGAAGATACTTTGATACCTTGAGGCTCAAAGCAGATTTAAAACAGAATTGTCCTTTCAAGTGTCACTGAATACATCTGTAATGAAAAGTACAGGACAAGTATTATATGTGGTATGGGCTACAGGGTCTTTTAACTAGAGATGCCGTCAGTCTCTGAGAAATACCTTTGCCCAGAGACTTGAAATTTGGTAGTCACAGAAGTGAAAACTTGGTGTAAGAAGGTTAGAGTTTTCTAACCCAGAGAAAACAAACAAACAAATGAACAAACAGGAAACATAAACATCAGTCGGAACGAGAAGGAATACAATTTAAAGTTAGCATGGTTTTAATTATCAGACTATGGCTGAAACTATGGACTGGTTACCCCAAAATCACACTCGAACCACTGTTCCCCTGCTTCATCCACCACCAAGGTCCAAAGTCCCTGATATCTCAACATCCCTTAAAAATAGGGACAGCTACATGCCATGAGCCAGTAAGTCCACACTCGACATTTGCTAGAGGTCACTGGGAAAGCTTTTACTTCCTGATTAAAAGAGAAAGACTCAGTAGGCACAAGCCTTTCCTCATTCTTCCTGCCCTGAACTAGAATATGATGTCTCGATCTGCAGAAGCATCCATCTTGCATCAGGCACAAGGTGTTGTGAGGACAACACCCTGACAACATTAAGCCTCTAAACAAAAAGAACACAACCGCTTTCCTCTAGATTTCTTGTCCTGGAAAAAATAAATCCCTATTCTTTTATGTCATTGTACATAAAACTTGCAGCTGAAAGCATTTCTAATTGATACATACTTGAAAACTACTTTTTAAATTGTCAGTTACTTTTGGGCCACATAATGTGAGTAAAAATTGGCTTTTAAGATAACCTTGGACCACAGGATTTCTTTCTCTTTCAAAATGTTTAATTTCATATGAATAATTATTAACAAAATCTGTTATATTAAAAAATGAGTAGTCATTATTAGGTCTTCATAATTTTGTTATTGACATTTTATTTTTAAAAGAACAGATCAAAAACTCTGAAATACAGAAAAAGTTACTTTTCTGGCTTAACATACCTTGTGCTCAATACCTCACAATATAATTTTTTAAAGTTCCCCGACTTAGCAAGGACAAAAATTATACCATTGTTATATAGCTATCAGAATACTGGAATTGTATAAATTTCATCCAGTTATTATACGTCAAATGACGTATGGTATAAATCCAATTTAACCTGCCTTAGACATAGAACAAGAGATTTAGGATACTATGTGAAGGTTTCTTAACTGGAAGGCTGAATGTATCTAAAAAACATTAATTACTTCAATGATTTTAAATTGCTTTGTGAAGTACACAACAATTAAATGCTCTGATAATTGATTTAATTCAAGTGAGTGGCAAAAATTATACATCATAATACAGTATTTATAGCATACTACTAAAAGATGAAAAAACAATAAAATTAACTCTTCAAGTTACATAGGATTAAAAGACCTCAAATAAAACTTAGGCTCAGAACAAAATTTAGGTTATCAAGAAAATGGCAGAAGCAATCCAATATTGGCAAAATATCAAAAGTATCTTGGTGAGCTCTTTCGGGTCCATTCAAAAGAAGCTAAGACACTAAGGGGAAAATAGACTACAGGTTGACAGGTACTCACTGAATTGCTAGATTGTACAAGAGAAATCACTTTCTGACACTTGAGTTACTGTTACTGGGAACTCTGGTATATCTGGGAAAAACAATACACTTAGGCAAATGAGGTTATTAAATCAAAGTAAATTCCATCTGTCTTTCTTCTCACACTAAAATTATGAGCTGTGTGCTCAGAAGGCTCCTTTCCTAGGCTGAACCAGAAGGGGGCCTTGAAGCACTGGCTAGAGCTGGAGGTCCCATGCACACTTCATCTGCTATGCTGTACGGAAGGTCAGCACTGAGTACTGCCAATGCCAAATCTCAACTCATCTCTTCCCCATGCTGGCTCAAAGATGACAAATACCTGAATAATTTAGATTTAATAAGCCTGAATAAGGTCTCCCATTGTAACCATTTCACTGAAAACAGAACATTCAAGAGCAGTTAAGTTTTAGTTAAGATAAAGCCTCATGTTACGTTTATATACTTTTCTCTAAGTCTCTATGTGTCAAGAAAAAAAGTCATAAAGTGTGTGTATATACACATAGTACGGAATGTTACTTAAAAGTACATCTTTAAGTCAGCAAAGTTCTAGAGACAAGGAGAGACCAAACAAATTTCAAATGGCATTGAATTAATAAATTTACATTTAAAGTATACACACATGCAAGGTTGTAGTTAATAGCAATGTTTACTCCATTCAGAAATCCAACAAAATACAGTGATATTTATATTTAGCTCAATATAAGCAACTGTTGTGGGCAGAGGGCTGAATTTAGTGCTAAAAGACATGTTTAAAAAAATTCAGTTTTCTAGGTGTACTTGTGAAAAATGTAAAATGATGCTTCTTTACAGGTTGTCAACTATAACTGTTACTGTTAAACTATTATGTGTAAGGCTCTCAAAGTAAATACCAAGATAAATGAAACTCAGTCTTAATTCTGAAGATACGAAGCATCTGGTGAAGAAGACAGGAACTCACCTAACTCTATACAAGGCACTATGCTAAGCATTTAGAGTAATGCCAACGAACCACGAAGAAGGAAGATTAATCAAACATCAGTTCTAAGCCAAAGTGTATCTATCGCATGCTAGTAAAGGCATATTAAAAAGCAAACAAATGATAGTTAAATATCTGTTATTATTACATTGACTACTAAAGAACTATTTACAATTAACTAGAATTCTCCAGGTCTTATAATAATAAAAGAAAAATCACATTTGAATTCTTAATTCTAACATTAATCAGATTAATTTGTTTCTGGAATAAATGCCAAATTCCACATGTGCTTAAATACAATGAGTCTGGCTCTTTTTTTTTTTTTAAAGAACAATTAGAAAAATGGAAGAGCGAATTCAATTTTTATAGAATAAAGTATGCTTTTCCTAGATGAGCTTCTACAAAGGTATCTTACTGGAAGTAAACAGTGGTGAGCCACAGGCTTCCTTGGCTGTAGAATGCAGACCTTGAGTATCACTGGTGGGAGAACCCTTTTCCTTACCTATAACTGCCTATCTCTGGAAGAATTTAGAAATTTTGGCACATGAAGTTGTAGGTAAGTCTTTGCAGTCCACATAGTCTGAATCAAATTGGGCTCAAGTAACACTTTTGCAAAGGTTAACCAGCACAAGGTCATTCTCAGAAGGCCTAATGTATAGTACTTATTCTGTGAGGGCAACTGACTCTCGTTTGTCAAAGTGCAAGATGTATCAATGCATACATTAAAGAAGTATTGGTCCCCACTTCTAATTCAGTAAGGTTATAGGGCAAGTTCTTTCTGCTGAGCATTATATAAGGTGCTGAGAACAAATAGGAGATAGGAAAGAAGCATAGTGTCTAGGAACTAATAAATGTTAACTTAAAACACACTGATCCAGACTTTAAGGACTAAATTCTGAAAACATTAGACATAAGATTGAAAATAAGACAGAAACAAATCTTTACCTTTGTATAACAATCGTGCTCCCCAAAGCCTGTTTAACCTTAGGAGATGACTTTAAAAGGCAGCAGGGGCTGGGAGGGGAGGGTCCTGCTCATCTTTAGTGTCTGGTTCAAGTACCTTTGCTATTAAGGGGAAAAACCTCAGTTTTTACTTTTAATATTATATCCAAATAATATTAAGTTTCACTTAGAAGTGAATGTATACATGCAGGATCCTTTTCACTTTGCTTCAGCAACCCATAATTATTCAAAACCTAATGAATTAATGTCAGTCTGACTCCAGTTAAAATGACAATGTAGGAAAGTACTGTCTCCCACTATGGGTATAAGCCTCTAGAAATTAATAACTGGGAAAACAGGTCATGAAATCACTTACAGGCATTCAACAACAAAAAAAGGTCAAATCTCTTTCTTTCTTGCTAAGGGTATGTGTCTCAAACAGGTTTCTTCATTTCTATGCCCCCTTGCACGCCACCTCTCCCCCACTGCCGCCCCCCAAAAACCATTTGATCTTGAACCTTTACGTCTTGCTCTTTTGTACTGCATGCATCAGTGAATCCTCCTGTTAGAAAGAGAAACCCATGCCACTCAATTATTTTTACTCAATAGGCTTAGAGTTAGAATTATAAATTAAAAAAAAAATCCAAAGTATATTGTAATTTGAAATTAACCAAGTCTTTCAGCTAAAGAACACTAATTTCATGAGCATCTTCCACTTGAGAGACATTCTGCACTCCATTGGTTTTCTTCTTTCTCATCACATGCATACTCTGATAGCCATACGCAAAGAGTAAAAATCAAGCACAGAATAATATGCTTTTAACCTAGGTAGTACTTCACATAAAATTGTAAACTGTCATATGATGAACATTTTCAACACCAGTAATGTACAAGAAGTCTTCAGATTATCTGCGATTTAATGTGAACACCAATTTAAAATGTGTCAAGAGTTCAAGGTAACAAATACTTAAGTGCCATACACTGCCAATGATTTTCTTCCTTTTAAAAAAAAACATGGTTTTCTTACTCTCAAATGTTATAGGAAGCCAATCTCTTTCACTGACACAATAAAAATGATCCATATCTTGGAAACAGGTGAAAAATCCAGTACTTTAATACCACAGACTCATTCATTCCTAATGAGATTCTATCCTTTTTGATACTTCAAAGCAGAAGACCTATAAATAGTTGGGACTCAAAGTACATCTGAATTTCGACTGTTTTGGCATTTATTTTCTATCTCACTTACTTGATTATTAACTGATTCCCAATCAAACCCTTTCAAAAAGATCTTCTGATAAAGGCCCTGAAAGAACTTCATTGCCAGTATTATTATTAATTATTACATGGGGGAAACGACCCAGTGACAGCAAGTATTCAATTTCACAGAATGAATCAGTAGCAGAGTCTGAGAGAAAATCTGAGACTCTGATTCAGGATGATCTATTTAATCAGAAATAACAAGGGCAAACACAATCTTTTCCAAGCCTAACTAACTATACCCTAGTACCCATTTTTCCCCCTAAAATCATTTTCACAGGGTCATATCAGCTATGTGGATTAACAGACTCTCCTGTGATGTAGCAAAGATATAAAATCCCATCCTTACCATGGCTGCTAAATTTAGTGGCTACTGTTGCTTCTTCTTTCTTCTAAGCTCTTTGCTGTTTCTAATACTTACCTGATCTACTTGAGGACAATCGAAAAGCAGCTGTTTTTCTAAGATCTGTCCCCCTATATATTCCTCTGGTGGGTGAGAGTATGGGAGGGAGTGTTGGAGTATATACATTGATAAGTCACTTAGGCTTATCAGTAGTAGCACTCAGTAGGATTGAACTTGAAGCTATGAAGAGAATCCTTTCCAGCCATTTCTTTTCAAAAAGGAATTTTGTATCACAGAAATAAAATCCCCAAATCATGAGTAAATCAGCAAACCATGAAAACAAAACAAAACAAACAAGAATAGAAGGTAATTACTCCATTTTATTGACCCTAGTTAAAAAAAAAAAAAAAAACCCAGATTAAACTATACAACTGTCACAAGGAAAGCATTTCAGAGCAAAATGTGCTGCAATATGCTACTATGATTAAAAGCCATGTAATCTGGAGAACCTCTGGGACAAAAAGAAAAAGAAAATGAACTAGGCAAAGAGCTTTTTACAGTTTTTTTCTTAAAAAAAGGCTGTAATTTTGTCATAGTTACACAAAGGTAGATGTGACTTTCATCTTAGTATTAAAACATATTTTCACCTATTGGTGTTTAATTACACTCAAAGAAATCACACGTGGTTTAATACTAAGAATAAACTATTATTTTATGACACTATTACATGTGTTAAGCCTGAGCCCATCATAACACATACTAAGGGAAATCATTTAGCATACACTGTCTAAACAGAAAAGATCCTTGCACAGCTTTTCTTGTACTTTTGTTTTTTAAAATGTACAAATATTACTAGACACAAATTTGAGAATAAGGAGCAGCTGTGAAGTACACCATACGTTCCCACTGTAGGCTGAGTCCTAGTCTTTGTTCCGACAGTTTAAAGCCACTGGAAGGAAAGCGAAGTGTCTCCATTAAAAAACATTTTTACATTATTGCTGGCAAAAGTTATACTTCTGATAGGTTCAGTCATCGTGATTATTCCTGACTGTATTTCCTTCTTTAATAGACATCTCTTTCAATTCTAGGAACCTGCAGTATAACCACCCTGGAAAACAGGTCGGTAGCAGGGCAATCTGATAAAACAACGTGAAGGATAGATTAAAGAAGAATGCTAAGTTATTTTCCTAGTGAAACAGTTCTGAAGTAATTCTCTATCAGTGACAAAATTTTTGTTTTTTACCAGCTACGCACCTATCCAAATATCATCCACCTTGTCCTCAATTAGCAGTTTCCTCAATATTAAAATTTCCCAGAATAGTTTTAATGGTACAACTCAAACCAAAAACACTAACCACGCCCTTTATACCCTGAGTCAAGCCACCTTTTGCTTTTTATCCCCCCGCAAACTCCAAAAACGTACATCTTTCACCTAAAAGGGTTTGCACCAGTTCCCTAACCCGAGTCAGAGACTCTTTTTGGCTGTGCCTTGATAAAATTCCTATTGGAAGACGCTTTCTCCCGGGCAGAGGAGACGCCCATAGAGGCACCCACGCTTACCTCCCACACACCTGCAGACCCTGGCGGGATGCTGGAGCAGAGGCTCCGAGGACTGCGCTCCTCTCCTGTTCCTGCTCTCCTCTCTCCCGGGAAACTACAGTCCAGGCTGCGCCTTCTGCTGCTACAGGGACCTAAGCTCCGCCTCCCCCCCCTCTAGTTGGCGAATTCGGCAGCTGTTGCTCCTCCCCCTGCTGTTCCGGCTGTTGCCCTGGCTGAAGGTGGCGGGAAGCTGCTGCCCTGGTACCTTCGCGCTCCCCGCACTTCTGCAGCTGCTCTGCCGCTTCCCTTCCCCGGGGACCCCTCTCCCTTCACTCAGTGGCCTGACACCTACAGCAGCCTCCCGCCCCGTCCGGGCACCTCCGCGAGGAGCCCAGGCTCAACCTATCCCTGCCTGAGCCGCAGGTCTCGCCGCTCGGTGTGCCTGGTGCTTGGCCGCTTTCGGGGAAACTGCTCCTCCAGCCAGGGTAAATCCTCACACCGCGCCCTCCCTCCACCCTGCCTATTATTCCCGCGGTTTCCTCTCCGCCCGCGCAGCTCGACCGCCCCACGTTCCCCACTTGGAGTTCTCCCCCCGCCCCGCTTCCTTCCTCGGCTCCGCTAGCCCGCCCCCACAATGGGTGAGTCGCCTGCTGGGCCGACCCTGCATCCTGATTGGCGCAGGTGAGAGCTGACCCCTCCCTTCCTCTTCTTTCCGTGCACCCTCTCTCTTTTTCTCACCTCCTCCCGCACAGACAGGGAACTCTCCTACTATTGGCTAAAAGTGTCCCCACCCATCGCCTAAGGCTCCACCGCATGGCTTGACGGGAATTGTAGTCTTGCCTGTGCAGGAATTGCCGACAACACCGGCGAGTGGGACTACGAGTCCCCATAGGCCCCTGCGCGACTCCGGCAGGGCAGGATTCCGGACAACGCCTGGTTCCTCTCGGGTCCTTCCGGCGTCGCCGGAGTGAATTGATCTGGGAGTTGAAGAGGGCTCCAAAGGTGGCAAGTGAAGTCACTGCCTCAGTTGCCGGTAAGGTGTGGCTGTTCTGTCCCAGTCACCGTAGTCCCGCGCGGAGCAGAAGAGCTCTGGGGTCACACGGGGGTCGTGGCTGAGGCACTCGGGCTTGGTTCTGGCAGGCGGAGCGGACGGGGCTGGGAACGGGGCCCTATGGGCGTAAGCGAGGTTACCCTACGCGAGTGGCGTAAAGCGGGTTTGTAAATGCCGCCTGCCCTGCTCGGGCCTGAACGCCTCCAGGAAGTCTCCTCTAGGTGGGGGCGGGAGGGGAAGGGCGAGGTTGGCCTCTGGTGCCCCCGGAGGAGGGAGAGGGCGGATGTGCCTGGGGTGGGGTCCTCTGAAGGTGTGGCTTGGGGCGGGGAGATGAGGCTGCTGTTTTCCCCCTGCTTTAGAAATAGGAGAGGGAAGGAGTGGAGGAAGGAAGGGGCGCTTGGAGTCTGCTTTTGAGGTGACTCGGGTTATGCCCTTTGAGGGAAGAGGATAACTGTAGAAGAAAGAGTCAAATGTTGACAGAGACCTACGGATTCAGTACCAGTTTCATGACGTGGTCCCTCTAAGGAGGTAATTTTACCCTAAGTAGAAAAGCTTAACGCTATAAAGATGTAATTCCTAAGATGTATTTACTGTTTTACTGTTTACTGTTTTCAAAGAGCATTCACAGTTGGATGCTAATGAGGAAACTGAGGGGATAAATGACGTGCCCAAGGTCACACACGTAGGGGCAGATCGTCTGAATCTAATCTAGTTGTAATCCAGCTTCTGCATCGGAGCTGCCGCACCAGAAAGGAGTAGGGAGTTTGTTTTTTTTTTGAAGAGGGTGGAGGAAGTTGCAAAGTAATGAATTTTAGGTATTTCTAAGAAGCCATCTGTGAGGTGAAGAGTTTTTTTGAGCTGGAGAGAAATTCCTCAGCAAAAGAAAAGCATGCACTCTAACCTGTTGGAAAAATAAGAAGAATCAGTTTTAACTTACCTATTTTTTCCTTTTATTAGAGGTATATTAAATGATGGACTGTGCTACCATTTTAAAGGGTAGTTGATGGGACAGGAGAAAGTCGGGTAACAATACAGCTCATCCTTACTGGTGAAAGATATTCCTTTCCCTTCCTACCTTAGTCTTTACTCTGTTTTTTTACTCTCAGCTGAGAACAATGGGATTAGGATTCTTTCACGAAACTTATTTTACACTTTTTCAAATAATGCAGCAGCAAGAAAGAGTTTATTTCTAGTTGTGCTCATTACTAGAAAAGAAGATACGTTGCATTTCTTGGAGGTAGCATCACATTTTTGTTGATTTTTATCTACTTCCCCTCATTTTCTTGGCTCGTGTGTGTGTTGTGTGTGTGTGTAATTAATAACATCAGGCTCTTGTATATTTGATTTTTCTTAAAATCATCTATGAGTTTTAACTCATCCTTATTTTATATTAAAGAATGGAAAAATGGACATTTGTGTTTTATATTGAGCAGAAAGTGTGCTTGTTCCAGTCTTACCCATTGTTGTGACCAATTATAGTTACAGTTCACATATATTACTATTAGACAGTTCTTTAATAGAATTTTAGGAGTATGTTCATTGACATTAAGATCTCTTCCTGGTAAGTTTATAGCTAAAAAGCAGGTATCTACTGATAGTAGGTAATCAGTCATGGTTTACTGTTGTATAAGTTGACCATTTAAATATGCAGTATTTTGAATGTACTCTGAAATTATTAAAATTATCCACAATGTGTTTAACTTTTGAATGCAAAAACACTTTATAGGATCAGAAATACTCTTACATTCGTCTTTGATTGAAACTCAGATGGTCTGGAAATTAATATGACTTTTAAAATGAAAGAGAGGTATGGTACTATAGAATGAAGTAAAATAAAAAATAATTAGTACCATAAGTAAGTAATGCAGTAGACAAGGAAGGAAGACTGACTGAACAAATGGAAAATTGTGTGGAGGTAACTGGCTCAGTGCTGTGTTAGAAGGGTGCGGTAGTTTAAATAGACCATAAACTGAATATGAGTCAGTTATGGTAAAGCAAGAATGTGAAAGTATTTTCTATACGGCCATGTAGGCATTTGCTTTTTGTTGGAGGAAGTGAGAAATGAGTTCTTATTTTTGACATGCAGTTAGGAGGTTGTGGAATGACTTTTGAACCAAAAGTCAGGAAAATTCGGAAATTAGTAAAATTAATATAATGCATTTGTCTAGTGAGTGTTAGTTTTTGTCCTTGGTTCGATTCTACACCAACTACTCTTCATCTCTGAGCTTCATTATAGTATTGATATTTCACCAATGGCGAATGGTGAGTAACGGAATGGCGGGATAGTGTTTCTATTGTATTTATCATCTTTTCAGTCACATGCTGGAGTACTGTGGTCATTTTGGAGCTCTGCACACTGAATAACTTAGGGCTCACAGAATGATGTGTACGCTTGTATTTTTATAGTAGTTTGCAGTTCACCAATGTCCGCGTTTATTGTCATTTTGGGTTTTGCAGGAGCCTTGTGTGAACTTTTGGACCTCATCTCTTATAGGGCTTAGGTTGTGTCCCATATACACGATCTTTTTTTCTTTAAGGATGTAAGATCTGTAAAAACAGGACTGTTGTGTTATCATTGTGTTTCCCAGTAGGTAAAATAATTGAGTACCTGTTTACAAAGAGAATAAAGAAGTTCAGATTGGTTAAGTGCAAGATCACGGAGCTAGTAACTGGTGGGACCGAGGCATAATCCAGGTCTTCTGACTATAGATATTTAATATTGTGGAATAAAGACTCAGTTCCCTTAGATTATTTATTTTACATGAGAAAAAGACTTAAAATGATTTAAATATTCAAATACTGTTACCCTTTTACTCTGTTTAATGCTCACAGTTTCTCTTGTCTCCTATCTAGCTCTCCATCCTTAACCCCAGCCTTTCTCATTTACTGTGCTTTTCAATTACTACCTACAAAAACTCTTTCCTGACCTTTGTACGTGTTACATCCTCCTGCCTGGGCTGCTTCCCCTCCCCTTCCCAAGTCTGGCCCACTCCTAGTTAATTTTCAAGTCTCAGTTTAAATGTTATTTCTCAGGGGAACCTTCTCTGACCATTGACTCCTCCTTCCCCAAACTAGAGTAAGTTCCCACTGTATCTTCACCATACTCTGTAATTCTTTGTAGCATCATCACAAGAGGAACTTAATTATTTCTGTGTTTATTTGGTAAATGTCTGTCTTGCTCACTAGATTGTAAGCTCCCTGAGCAGGGCCCTCATTTGTCATGTGCCTTACCTCACTACTTATACAGTAGTGTCTGACACAAAGTTAACTACTCAGTAATTATTTGCTGAATTTATGAACAAATGTAAGTGCATTCATGCACAGTGCCTCCAGCACTCTACTAGGGGCAGAAATACAGAAATTAATAAAGGAGACATGTTCCCTACCTTTGAATAAAAAGGAGTTATTTTCAGAAGTCTAATATAAATTGTAGAAAGATGTTTGTTCTTCCTTAGAGGTCTGTAAAATCCGGGTAGTTTTCTATGTGGACATGGCAAAGGAATCATTTTCCATTACAGCAAAATTTCTGTATAACAGCATTTTGGACACCTTGTCACTATCCTGCTTTTGCAAGCAACATTCATTATAAGAGAATACAGATGTGGAAGAAACTAACTTTCAGTGGATTCTGTTCTTCCCTAATGATATCTCATTCTGTCCTCAACAAAATTCATGCATTTTCCTTTTTTCTTTGTTGTTTTGTTTCATTTTTTAACCACAGTATCTTCCTTTGAGTTTTTACCTTTAGTATCACCTGCCTTAGGCAAGGTGACTGTAAAATTGAGTAGTACTTATTTAAAAGGAGCTTATAGTTTGTGCTTCTTGAAAGTTTTCATATTTCAGTGAGTCTTATTGTAATATCTTATTTGCTTTAACCTAGATACTTATGAGAGTAAAAATATTATTTTCAAAACATGCAGACTAAATTCAGGAAAAAATTGTGTCAGGTTTTGGTTCTGAAAACAAATTCTCTGATCTTTCACAGTACTGTAATAATGGCATAGAATAAATCCAACAGCTCTGTGTTGCTGTAGCTTTGCCTGCCTTCATGAATTTATCAATTTACTCTTCCACAAGATATTGTCGAAAAGTGATTGCTGATATTTGGCTTTAAAACTTGGTAATGCTCCCGGTTTTTATTTTTAAATGTAAGTCTTTGATAAGTCCTAAATTTAATTTTTAAAAAGTAAGTCGCTATGTTGTTTGAATCTTGGATAAAAAATTCATATTGACCTAGCATACTAATATGTGAAAGATAAAACTGAAGTACTGCTTCTTATATCTTGTTGGGTTATTAAGGTTGATATGATTGGTAATGTATGCCAAGAATTTTAAGCTAATTTCATGATAAACAATTTTTTTCCATAATATAAACTGCAGAAGTGATTTAGATGTTAAATAGCGTCATCAATGGTGTGTATTATTGCATTTGAAATGTTATAGAAAGTTGCAGTCTTAGAGATTTATGTTTTAGCAATCTGCGCGTGCGCGCACACACACACACACACACACACACACACACACACACACACACACACACAATGTAAAAAGTGAAAGCATCTTTATTGTAGCAGTTAGAAATAATTTATTGGCAGAAAGGTAAACAGTGTAGTTTGGTGGTCCATTTTCGTCTGTGTGAAGATGAAGAATTCCGTTTTCTCATTTTAGCTATACAATTAATTGCATCTTGGATGTAATATAATATTACAGTTTTATTTTTCAAGGTCACCCTTACATTTTTGGTATGTATAATCTTTTTTTTTTTAATCACCCAAAAAGTGAAATAAATATTCAGTCTCACAATGCAGTTGCCTAGAATCAGGTGTTGCTATTAAAAAAAAGAGAAAGAAAGAAAAGAGGATTTTTTTATCAGCAAGCTTATGAATTATTGGGTAATAGCAGTAGAGCTTATTAAGTGGTAGTCACTACTGTTTACTTAGGCCAGTCCTTTGGAAATAAATTTACCAGAAGTAAGTTAGATTGCATAATAATGATACTTTGGTTCATTCATTTATCAAATATTTATTGAATATATATTATGTATAAAATTGCCTTAAATCTTCTTTGTACCAACCCTATGATGTAGAGGCACTATTATCCCCAAGGTAAACGAGAAAACTAAAGTACAGGGAGGCTAAGTAACTTCCCTGAGGTCACACAACCACTTATTGCTTGGAATTAGGATTTGAATCCATGCTGGCCAAGTTAAGACACCATATTTTTAATCATGGCAGTAAAATGATGTTAGTGATTGAGCGCCATTGGAGGGCAGTTAGAGTTGCAGTTACAGAAAAGTTGTATCTTAGATGCTAAGGTCGGTGTGGCAGGCAAAAATTACTTATCTTCAAGCTTACTCTAAAAAAAACACTTAGGAAGTTACCACATTGGAAACTAACAGAGCGTCAACACATTTTTCCTCTAGCATTGCAATAGAATTACTTTTCCTTTGAGTGCTGGATCAGGTATTTAACTTGTTATTCAGAGATCATGTTGGAAAAGAAATATGTACATTATAATACATAATCACAGTGTGATTATGTGGAATCACAGTGTGGTGAGCTGCTCATTGTGAGGGACAACTATGGCTCTCAGTCTGATTGGCGGGGGCGGGGGCAGCAGATCCATGTCTTTATCTCTTTCATTCTGGGGCTTATATGCGTGGAATGGAATTATGATCACCTACCTATTTCAATAGTTCTCTTTTTTGTTGTTTTCTTCAAAAAAAATTGTTCAGCATGTTCATTGAATTAGCATAGAAAAGTGTATATATAGTATGACACAGGTATGCTCCCTGGAGTTACGTGAAGTGGCAGCTTAACATGTATTTCTGTATTGTCTCTCTTCCCTGCAAGACTGCATACCCTCGAGGGCATGGACTATATCTGGCTTTTCATCATCACATCTCTAACACTGCTGCTGATGTAGACTGACTACATAGAGTACTGAGCTAGGTACTAGAAAATGGAGAACGGAATAAAACTTCTCTACAGTGTTTATAATTTGGTGGATAATAGGGGATGGAAAGACCGTCATATGGACATTTAGCCATTCTGATATATTAAGTACTTGAACATTCATCAATTCATTTGATAATTTTGGGTCAGAGCTGATAGGAGAGGGGAAAATGATAGTTTCTCTAAGTTACCTTCTGGTCCCTGGCACTGAAACATGCCTTCCTGCTTTATTCAACCATCCTGTCTTCAGGATAAACTGGAACTCCAGTGGAGTTTGGAGTTCAGGAAGGACAAAATCCTAAGATGTTACACGTCTGCTGCCTTCTTAGACTTCATTAGGTTGCTGCAACCAAAGGCATTTGGGAATGGTAAATGAATCAGACATGGCCTCCACACTTCAACTGCTCCCTATACCAGTTCACGTTGTTGCAAGGCTTTCTAATTGAATTACAAAGCATATTGAATATGGTCTTTTATTCAGAAGTAGATACTTGTGGATGCCTTCGTCGGTAATCAAATTGGCATTTTGGCAGTATTTTCAAAACGAGAGATTTCTGAGGTCCTACCTTAATTTTGGTGTGCTTCCTTGAAAAATGAATTACAGTTTTGCAAGTGAAGGTCAGGTGGAATTGTACGTATGGTTTAAGCAGATACCATTCTGTCTCCCTTATTTCTTCTTGTGACTAATAGAATTTTTATTTGAGATCAGTTGGGAGCTAAAGGTGAGGTTAAAGTTCATCATCATGATAGAATCTTGTCCTTATTAGCATCTGCTGTTAAACAAATGAGTCAGAGTCCATTTATCATCTGAGGCTAATAATTTTATCAACGTTTAAGTGCTTTGTGGCAGTGTTGTGGTGCAAAGAAATTTGATAAGGTGAGGTAAAGAAAATATACATTGCATACTGTGTAGAGAACCTTAAGCAGCTGTGTAGAGAACCTTAAGCAGTAAGGAGTCATTAAGTAAGATAGTAGGTATATAAGATTGTAAGTGTTACAGAGCAGGTAAGCCTGACCCATGTGGTACAGTCTCCTTACATTGTACTTCCAAGCATAGAGAACATAGGGACAGTATGAGAGCTTGAGTTTAATTGAATTTCTAAGGGGTTTTAAAGGAAAGCTTTAGCATTATATTTGAGAAATTAAAACATCACAAATACTAATAAAAAGGAAAATGAAAAGATGTACCTCAATTAAATGCTAAATGACTGTTCAGTTAGGCATTATTTAATTCATGAACCACTAGATTAAGAACTTTATGGGCATAAGTGAACACATTCAAGGGAACAGATTTGTTTCCTGCCTTCCAACAAATGTTTTCATTTAAATTTTGTTCAGACCAGAACTTAACAAAAATTTAGGCATTCGAATAGGAAAAAAATTGAGGATTGTCACAACCAAAGAGACCTGTATCCTTTTCCCTGAACCTGTTGTGCAGAAATATCTTAGAAGCCAGTTGTTGCTATTTTTGTTGTTCCCATTTCCCATCAGCTAATTCAGAGGTAGCAAGCCTTTTGATTCTATTATCTTTTGGTTTTCCCATATAGATTATCCCCCTTTATGGATTATCTTGAGAAAATACTTTGATCACATCTTGATTTCACTCTGCTACTGAGCCTACTTCTGGGCCACGGCTTTCTTTATTAGATTGCTCTATGTACATTAAGAGAATAAAAAGTAATTTTAACACAGGCTTGCATTTGATGATCACATTCTTTTAAGGATTCCTAAACTATGTAATTTGCTTCAGATTATATATGTAACTTTTTTGGGTGGCCCAAGTAATTTATATATGCCTCCATTTGGGCAAGTGGGGGAGAAAAGGTTTTAAAAATATGCTATGTGGGGCTTCCCTGGTGGTGCAGTGGTTGAGAGTCCGCCTGCCGATGCAGGGGACATGGGTTCGTGCCCCGGTCCGGGAAGATCCCACATGCCGCGGAGCCTACGCGTCCGGAGCCTGTGTTCCGCAACGGGAGAGGCCACAACAGTGAGAGGCCCGCGTACCGCAAAAAAAAAAAAAAAAAAAAAAAATGCTATGTAAGTGGCCTTTATGACATTGTTATATCAGTATTAGGCTATCCTTGTGTGTGCTATGCAGGGACAGGACTAGGGTAGGCAGGGACGGTCTAGGGTACAAAATTTAAGAAGGCACTCACTCTCTGTCAGGCAGGTGAGACCTTAATTTTGTGCTCTAGGCATCTGGTTTGCCTCACCCTAGTTCCAGTCCTGATGCCATGTCAGGTTCATAGAATATTGGATAAAACATTAATAACTAATAATATGAATTGAATGTTTCTTGTGTGTCAGACAGTGTAATGAGTACATGCATTTTGTACTCTTAATCCTGTGAGGTGAGTACCTCAATCGTTATTTCCAGTAATTTCCCATTGAGTTTAGAAAGAGATTAAATAACAAATGATATCACCCACCTGAGCAAAATTCAAACTTAGACCTTTGTTTCAAATCTAAGCACTTACCTACTGCTCTGTACTGTCCATCTGTAGAAAAACCTAATTACTTCTTGTCCATTTTATGATTTCTGTATTAAGAAGCTACTCCCCCAAATATGGAAGTTCTTACACTGACATGATGCAGGTAACTTTTAAAGTGAGTGAGTCAGAGGTCTCAGCAGCAGCAAATGGAAAATCCACAAACTTGTGTTGCTGAGTACCCTAGGGCGACCTTGAACCAGAGCCACATTCCCACTGGCTTCCATCTCCAGACACTCTGCGTGGAGTCTGGGGGGTCTTGGCTCTCAGCTGCGGGACCAGTGGCGGACACAAAGAGCAGGGCAGGTGAGCCTAAAAGTAGATCGGTTTGGCAGACTAAGATGTCCTGTACAATAGCTTATAGTAGCTCAATTGCATATTTGTTTAAGATATCTGTGACTAGTTTCTTAATGTGAATTTCTGGGGACTTTTATTTCTAAATTGTGAAATTTGGAGATTGGACTAGATAATATATAGTAATGTATACTAATGGTTGGTATCGCTTTAAAATTTTAGGGTCTTTTTTTTTTTGCGGTACGCGGGCCTCTCACTGTTGTGGCCTCTCCCGTTGCGGAGCACAGGCTCCGGACGCGCAGGCTCAGCGGCCATGGCTCACGGCGCCCAGCCGCTCCGCGGCATGTGGGATCTTCCCGGACCGGGGCACGAACCCGTGTTCCCTGCATCGGCAGGCGGACTCTCAACCACTGCGCCACCAGGGAAGCCCCAATTTTAGGGTCTTAACGTTTAGGTTTCTTAAATGCATGAGCATGTGACAACAGTACAGATAAATTTACTGGTGAGAAATTGAGATCTGGAACTATCTGAATTATGGAAAAAATCTGGGTCCGGATATCTTGTGCCAGTCTTTATCCTTACTATTCGGACCACTCACCTTTGTTCTTACGATGCTTTGTTCATAATGCTTGTGTAGTGGTTGTCCCTAGAGCAGTGATTCTCAAATTGTGGAGAGAGGTGTTTAAGGGCTCCTGTGAGAGGAAGGGCTGGTAAACCATAGTTATTACTTAATACATGTATTGAATAAATGTACAGTTGAGTGTGTTTTATCTCACATTTAGGATTTGATAAAAGAATTTATTTGAAAAACAAAACAGTTCTGCTGTTCTAAGGTTTACAATCACTTATCTTCCCCCATTTATCTGGTTTTCAAGAGCCCTTGACTCCCCTGGCTAGATGGTTGATTGTACAGAGGACCTGACCTCTAGAAAGAGATCTTGTCATACTAGATTAAAATGTACTTAATCATAATAGCTAATATTAAATAATTACTGTGTTCCATGTACTGTTCTAAACACTTTATCTGTAATAACTTGTTTAATCTTTACAACCCTGAGAGACAGATACTATTGTTATTCTCATTTCATAGATGAGAAAACTGTAGCACAGAGAAGTTAGATAACTTGCCCCAGGTCACAGAACTAGTAAGTAGTAGATCCAGCATTGATTCCAATCGAGTCTGGTTCTACAATCACTATGCTTGTCACTTACCTCACTAATGACAGTGCTGTTAATGTTGACTAAGTATAGTAGGCCCTCCCTTTTTCTGGCTATAGGTTCCAAGACCCCTAGTGGATGCCAGAAACCTCAGATAGTACCATCCCCTCTATATACTGTTTTTTCCTATACATACATATGTGTGGTAAAGTGTAATTTATAAATTAGCAAGAGATTTTTTTTTAAGATTTTTTTTTGTTGTGGACCATTTTTAAAGTCTTTATTGAATTTGTTACAATATTGCTTCTATTTTATGTTTTTGGTTTTTTGGCTATGAGGCATGTGGGATCTTAACTCCTCGACCAGGGATCGAACCTGCACCCCCTGCATTGGAAGGTGAAGTCCTAACCACTGGGCCACCAGGGAAGTCCCAGCAAGAGATTAACAATAACTAGTAATAAAATAGCGCAATTATAACAACGCACTGTAGTAAAGTTATGTGAATATGGTCTCTCTCAAAATATCTTATCGTACTGTACTTACCCTTGTGATGATGCAAGGTGATAAAATGCCTGAGTGATAAGATGAAGCAAAGTGAATGATGTAGGCATTGTGATGTAGTGTTAGGCTACTATTGACCTTCTGATGATACGTCAGAAGGAGGATCATCAAGCATGATGATGTCAATGGTTGCATGTTGGGAGCAGACGATATCTATGGCTGGGGGTCTCAGGCTGGAGGGTGTGAGATTATGTCATGCTGCTCAGAATGGCGAGCAATTTAAAACTTATGAATTGTTTATTTCTGGAAATTTCCATTTAATATTTTTGGACCGCAGTTGACCTCAAGTAAGTGAAACTGGATTGGTGGGGGTGGGCACTGTATAATTCAAACAGCCCCATTACTGTTTTCCTTTAGGTGACATTGTGAACTTTGAAGTCTTTCTTAGAACCTTAACCCTCACTTAACCCTCTATAGAAAAATAAACAGTAAGTTTTAAACGACCGATTTATAAGTATATGTTTAGAACCAGATCTGCTTAATAGTTAAGGAACACTTGTCTGTGAAAGCTATATGGAGTTTAACAAAGAATGATAAAGTAAATGGAGTTAAATTGCTAAATTTTACATTTAGGCATTTTTCCTTCGTGGGTCATTGTGTGCTAATTTGCCAGTGTTAACTATTTTCAAAAACATCTTAAGTTTCAGATGTTGTTTTAGTTAGAACCTCTATTATTTCTTAATAACTCAGTAAATGCTTGTTTGGTCAGTCATGTGTACAGAGGTATTAGAGATTATATCTTTTTTATCTTGTTTTTTTTTTAAAAAAAAAAAAAACAGTTGGTGGTATCCGATTCCTGGAAATTGTGGTATAACAGAGGAGGTGCCTTTACAAATCTGACTGAGATCAGATCTTCCAGTGAAGTGATAATTCTTTGCAGAATGTATACTTTCTTTAAATAGTTACTTAAAAGTGCAAAAATACAGTGCTCAGTAACTTAGTAAATTAAAGTGATTTAATATAGAGGCTTTATCGTTTGATTTAGAAATTACTTCATCTTTCAGTCTAATTATATCACTTTCAAGTATACAGCTCAGTTTTGGTCCATCTTAAAAAACTAAAGCATAGATAGGTCAAGTGACTTGCTCAGAGACAAGATGGTTTATAATGACAGGATTTGAGCCCATGTTTTCAGATCGTTCTTGCACTCCTTTCACATATCTCTGCACAAATTGTGCATTTATTATTTTGGAGAAGCCTAGAAAAAATTGATACATGTAAACAGATAGAGTGGCAAAATGTAATATATTACACCTACCATTAAGAAGAGATTGTTCCTAGAGGTCCCTAAATGCAAAATTCTATCAATACTAAGCTGACAGCAGTGCATGTTCAGGGAGGTTGAGTTCCACGTTACCTTATTCAAGAAGAAAACTGTTAGAATGGAGGACCTTGAATTATAGAAAATATAATTTGCAGAGGAAGGAGAGAGATGTAGGTGTATCCTGAAGGTTCAAGCTCATTTTGGTCTAAGAAGGATCTCTTACTTACCCTGTTCCTCTGCCTGCCTTTTTCCTAGCTTCCTCCTCTAAACCTTTTGTCTCTTGTTTGGAAGTGACTACAATATTTTGGCATAAGAAGGCCCTAAAAGGTAGGTTGTGATGTCAGATGCCCACCTTTCCAGCTATGTGAATTGGCCAGACTGGTCTATACCCACTTTGGAATAAATTCAGTTTCTGGGTGTGATTCGTGATGCCGGATGCTTAAGAGAAAGCAAGGGGTTGTCAGTTATTTGAAACCCTGAATCAACCAACTATTGAAGAGGATCTCCTTATTGGAATTCGTGAATTTTTTTAAGATCTGATGAGATCTTTTTCTTTTTTAAAAATTTCCCACGAGATTACTTTGGAACCTTTAGGAGATACCAGTAATAAAATTTTATTATCACTGAATTTTAGTGTACCATGGCCTTTAAGATGATATAATTTTTACCCCTTTCTGTTTCTGATGAGGAAACAATGTCAGTGATTAAGTGAAACTTCTACAAAGTCAGGACCAAAAAACCCTGTCTCAGGTACTGAGTCAAACTTAATTTTACCTATGTCTCAAGACTGGCCTTAGCAACTCTTTTTTCTGACTCTAGCCACTGTTCTTTCCATACCAGTGATTTCCAGAATCATCTAGGCGGGCTGTTAAAATACAGCTTCCTTGACCCTTTCTTGGAGATTCTGATTGAGTAGTCTTGGGGATTTGTGTTTTTAATAGGCCCTGAAGTGATAGTGATGCCTTAGGTCATCCAACATTTGGAAACTGCACCACTCTTCCACTTTTTCTCATAGGAAAAGTTTTGCTTTCTGCTAAAAGTTGGGTGATTTTTAGGGTATTTCTTATGTGTAAAGCAAGGTTAACCAATGTTGGAGATGCTTGCACTTTGAGAATTTTGTGAACTATTAAATTATACACCAGTTATGTCCCTAAGATCACGTCCTGGTAGCCTTAATAAAATTGAGACATTAGAATTTATAATCTCTATTTTATTTTCTTTGGTTTTATTTGGTTTTCATGTAAATTTCTGTTGGAATTCTGGTTTTATTTGCAGTTATCTAATGCTTATATTCTCTTAGCTTACTATAGTAGGAAGAGCTTGTGATAGCCAAAAGAAGTAAAAACTGGTAAATGTAACTGGGTCCAGACTTTGTTAATAAAATTATTTAGATTTCTGGGTCTGTTTTTGTTTTGCTAGCCTTGATATTTGAAAAGTATTAGCAAGACTGATTCAACTTATAAATTGCCCATCTCTTAACTCACTGATTTATTCGTTCAACAAACGTTTATAAAGTGTCTACCATGTACCTGCTATGCTGACTGTAATGGCTATAGGGAAAAAGAACTACACTTGTAAACTGTAACATGAACTCATGGGTTCTGTTTACTGCTAGAATAAACAAACTTCTTTTAGCTAAATATTATGGACAGTTTGGAGAGCCAACAAAAATAAATAAAACTTCTCCTCTTTAAGGAGGGAAATTAAAGGGATTATAAGAATATAGGACCATGTAAGGGGGCTAAGTACTAGATTTCACTATAGAGAAAAACAAGACAAATAGACCTGCCTACAAATATTTTTTAAGTGTAGAATTTACTTTACTTAGGAAGCTTCTGTTTCTCCCCAAGAACTGCATACATCAATACCAAGAACTTCTCTTTGTTCACTCATTTTATGTGTGAGTAAATAGCTTTGGCTCTGTTGTGCCCAGATGGAGTAAAGTGAGGCTGTTTCAGGAAATGCTGATTCTGAGCCTTAAGATACACCCAAGTATAGTTCTTTAAATGAACAGACTCCTGTGGGTTGGTTGGGTAGTGCAGGGCAGAAACTCTTAAGACTGAGTTTGGCATTGGAGTGGCTTGGAGTAATTGGCAGGTTGTCCATTAAACCATTTCAAATGAAGAAGCATGTAGAAGGAATGACAGCATATTTTAACTTGAAGTTGAATTAAAATTGGCAGAACAATTTAATATTTAAAAAGCCTTATTGCAATTGTTGATTTTTAATCTCATGTAAACACCAATGAAACTGTGTTTGGCCCCAGCTTGTGAACGTGTGTTCTGAAAAGGCCAGATGTAAATTGGTTCTTTGGAACATTTTCCCATAGGAACAATATTTAAAAAGGTGGTTAAGTGTGGAGTGGACCAGCCACCTATGTAGCCCATAATGTTGCTATAATATTATCTTTTTGATGACAAATAGTAGCTGATAGTCCTGTAAAGTTAGTTTAAGAAGCAAGAAATAAATATATATTTTTATATGTATAAAAATAAATGTATATATACAGAGGGAGAGACAGTTGACTTAAATCATAAATATTTTAAGTGAAAATTTTCTGATGTGGTACAATACTGTGGTATTGTACTGATGTGGTAAAAAAAGAAAATGAAATAGCTCTTCAAGTTCTGTTGTTGGCCCTGTACTGCTATTTTTCACTTTCTTTTTTCATAGATACTGATGCTTTTTATTTACTACTTATACTGTACATCCAGTATCCATCATTTTCATTTTGACAGCACTTCAGCCCCTCTTCTTTATTCCAAGTTTATTATGAAAAGGTATTCACAGTTAATTTTTAAGTGGAAAAGCAGATTACCAAATGACTTATTAAGTAATCAAATAGGAACAGCAGGGCCAGAATTGATACTTATCTGCTTGCTCTTGCTTATTATTCAGGTCCTGTTGATCTAGATGCACTAGATTTCTTAAGTTTTCCTTGCCTTCAACTTCTGTTCCTCCATTCTTTCCTTAATGCTATGACCAAAGCAGTCTACTTAAGTACCAGTTGTCTCATTAGGTAATGATTTTCTCTTGTCCTATAGAATAAAATTTAGGAATTGGCCTTCTCTTCCTTTTATTTGGTTCTGTGAAGTCAGGGAGCAGATTTAAGCTCAGAAACAGGAAAGACTTTCCATGTTTAGAACTACCAGAAATAAGGCTAAACTGTTTTGGTAAGTGTTGAGTTCCCCCGTCACTGGTAGGGATATATGGAAGAATAGTAAGCAGTTCTCAAACGGGACAGGTTATTGGAAGTTTTTAAAGCTATGAGTACTGGCCTTTGTAGCTTTCAAACTGCTTAGATCTTCCACAGTCTGGCTCAGATAATGTTTTAATGATTAAGACCATACCTTTTTCATCCCCCATTGTATCTTACATGTAGTAAGTGCTAAACATCTATTTATTCAGTGAATGAATAACTTCTGGGCATCTTCCTGGGTAGATGAGGTTCTGGGTTTTCACTTCATACTTTATTTTCTGATTTGGGAGTGTCAGATCTGGATTCAGAGCACAGGGATCAAGTCACAGGCCTCTGCATGTGTGATCTTTGGCAAGTTATTTATCATCTCAGAGTCTACATTTTCATCTGTAAAATTAGAATGACAGTTATTCTAAGGTAAGTTATTAGGACTAAATGCATGTGAAATATGTTTTATAATCTGAAAATGCTTTATAAATTGTAGAAATTATTCAAAATGAATGGCTTTTTGTTTAACATGTATATCATTTAATATACAGGTATGTTACTACTGTTACTCTTTCACTTTATAATTAGGCTCATATTTCAGCCTAGCAAAGGAATTAAATACAGTTGCTTTCTCTTAAAAAGCAACACATTTCTTCAACTCCTCAAAGCAAAATTTCTCTCTTATATTGTTGAATTCTCGATATTTTATTTCCAAACTACCAGTGTCTGGGCTTTTCTTCTTAGACTCTGTGTCAGATTTGGACAAAGATTCAAAAAATGCCACTGGCAAAATTAAATAATATTAAGTGAATTATTTAATTAATAAATTAGGTCAATTTTTTTCCCAAATAGATCACATTTGGTAGAATTTAAAATTTTGGCTTAAATCTTTGATGCTTGCTATGTTTTGGTTATTTTTTAGGTGACAAAAATCAAGGAACAATTAGCAAAAGAATTTTAATGAAAATGTTAAACACCTTAATTTTTTATTATTAATTCTAGCGTAGTAAATCTCTGTTCTTTCGTCCCCTTTAACCAGGTCAGCATATGTTTTGTGCCCTGTTCTTTTATCACAAAAAAGAGAAGAAAGGCTGCAGTGAATGAAGATTCCTCTGCATTTTAGCACTGCTTTTTCTACTGTAGTTGGCTTTTGAATGAGGATGACAATGGAAGAGATGAAGAATGAAGCTGAGACCACTTCCATGGTTTCTATGCCCCTCTATGCCGTCATGTATCCTGTGTTTAATGAGGTAAGTGAGTAAACATTGCTTCATATGATCTCTGCAGTTCCTTAATGCTTGCTTCATTTATTCATTCGTTTGTTCCTTCATATAATAAGTACTTACATAAATGGACTCCATCTGTGTGTTAGGCATTGTGCCAGGCATGGACATAAAACATCGAGGGAAAAACCCTGACTTTTTGTACCTCCTCTGGAGGTTTCACTATAGTGGGAGAGAGAGAGACATTGAACAAAAGAATACAAGTAATTATATAAATGAAAAATTGTGGTAAGTGCTAGGAAGTTTTTTTTTTTTTTTAAGTGTGTTAAATAAAATAGCAGGTAGGACCTACTTTAGGGGCCAGGACAGGCCTCACTGGTAAAAGAGACATATATGCTAACATCTGAAAGAGATAAATAAGGGTTAGAGTGTTGAAGAGTTGGGGATTAGCACATTTTAGGCAGCCAGAAGAGCAGGCACAAAAATATCCTAATGAGTTATAGTCAGTAGCAACAAACATAATTTTACTGATAAATGGAAGATACCATTCTTCGTATCTAGAGAATATATAGTTGCTTTTTTATTTTAGGAATTTTCCAGGACTTAATAATACCAATACATTTTAGGTTTTTCTTTTAAGTTTATATGCTAAGGTATGTAGAGAATTTTAGAACTGGAAGTTCCTTAGAGATAATTACTCCCCTCCTTTTAATGGTGAACTGATATCCTGATATGTGAAATTATTTTGCTTTAAAGTTTATTTCTTTACATAAAAAATTCTGGAGGTAAGTGGTCCAGGAGTAGTATTATTATGAGTCAGTATCATCAGAAACTCAGGTTCCTATCTTCTGTTTCATCATCCTAGTGCTTGCCTTCCATTATCAAGGTCACTTCAGTATGTAGGATGGCCGCTGCTATTTTGTCTTAAGTTGTTGTCTAGAAGGGGTAAAAAGTGGAGCAGGGGGTGGGGAGTTATTTCCAGCTGATTCAGCTTCCTTAAAGTAACCTTTTTGAAAGCCCTACATAAGACTTCCATTTACATCTCATTGGCAAGAGTTTAGATTTATGACCACACCTAGGTGGGTGGTTAGGAAATTGAGAAGTTTACTAAAGAGGAAGCAAAGAGGAGGCATCTTTTGAAAACCTGTCCCTATTATCCTGCTACCGTGGTAGCATTGGAGGCACTCTTTTAGGGCTGGTTATATCCATCTCTGGCAGCTGTAGCCAACGCTCCAGTAATTCTGCCATTTTGTTCTAACACTTTACCCATTCATTGCAAGACTACAGTTATTGTTGGAAGCAAGTGCTTCAGTGCTGTTCAGTGAATGTAATGCCAACTGTTAATTTGTCAAGTACTTAGCAAGGGTCTGGAGATACGGAGAAGAAAAAGTCGGCATACTTCTTCCCAAGAGTTGTAGGGAACACAGATGTTTAAGCAAATACATTATTAACTATTTAATTATTCTTGTACCAGGTATGAGGTAAGGAGAGGGTCACTGAACGGTAGGTGAGTAACCTATCTTGACATTTAGTGTTTGAACTTCTCATGTTCTTCAAGAACCATCATGACAGTTCCACCCAGAGGTGCTCCCTCTTTTCATGTCTATATAGCTAACTCTGTAGGCTATTGGATCAAGTTGTTTGGGGGCATTTTCTATATTTATCTGGTATTTTGAGTATTTATTTGAAGGGAGGGCAATTTACATTGCAGAACTTCAATTTGATCCTCTGGTTAATGAGGGAGGAATGAGAAAAGCTTTTTTCCTAACAATTTGAGTGACCTTTTCCTACATATGGTAAAATGATTTTATTTGAATCTTGACTTTGGAAAACTGTTATAAAAGATGTGGGATTCTGGTAAAATGAACTGTTGGGATTAATACTGGTATACCTCTTATAATTGATTCATGTGTACAAAAAATTAATTTGAAAGAAGAAGAAATGGCTATGAAGGGACTAGTAAATCTCTTCCAGAAATCTGAGATCTGAAAACATACATGGGTTAATGGGCCCAGAATTAGAACATGTTGCCAAATGATTTATAGTTGCTTCAAGAACTAATTGTTAGAAGTGAAATTTGAAAATGAAATGTCTGGATGAGGCCAACTGAGAGATACTATGTTAAATTGTCAGGATCTAATTCTCACATTGAATTTACTGATCTAACGTCATGGTATCAAGCTTTTTTCTTTTTTAAATACTAGCATTGTTCTCTGACATTCTAGTGTATTAATGTACCATCTTAAATAAGATACCTAATCAGTTAAACAATATTTAACTATAGTTCAAACATGGATTTTTCTATAAATAGTCATGGGAAAATTAGAGTTTAGTTTGGCTCTGTTTTTCTCTGCTTTGCAGATTTAAAGATAAAATGGATGTCAAATTAATTTTACAGAAAATAGCACCACAGTAGGGGTAAAGTTTTACTCTGAAGCTAAATTGATTCAGTTTTATCCACAGTGTACTGTGAGAGTTAAAAAGCTTGCATTCTCACCTTAACATTACATTCATAATAGTAACAATGGTAGCCCAGAAGTCATTTTGCAGAACAGATTTTTAGGTAGTAGGACATCCTTACACCTGGGGAAATTTTAGTACTGTTACTGCAGCTCATAGGGGAAAGTTATTTATGGCATTCTGGGACCTAGATGCTTGCTAAACTTAATGAAGCTATGCCAGCACAACTGAGGAGTAAGCTGCTCGTTTAATCAGCTGCTGCAGAGTTCAGAGTCCAAGTATACTGCATGTGTTGTAAATGTACTGTGAAATAGGTGTCCTGGTTGCATGATGGAATAATGAGTTTATAGAAACCTCATGCCAAGTCTTAGATCAGATTTTTATGTACTGTATTATCTTTTGTTGATTCTTTGTATATGGAGGAGGAAAGATATATGGTTCAGTTCTTCATTCCAGGAAAAGACATATCATGTATCTTCTTTTCCTATGACTTTAAAGGAACGTTCTAAGGTGAAATATAATTATAAATATAATTTTTCCTATTGAAAAAATCAAATCTCAAATTTTGAGCATAGTAAATATACACTTCTCCACAATGAAGGCATGGGTTTCACCTGCAATCCCACCATCGAGAAGCCATCATAGTTAATATTTTGCATTGCATTTGATTTACTCCTCTGCCACTTACTATGCTATATAATCTTGTCTTAGTTTCCTAATCTGCAAAATGAGGATAAACAATATTTTACTTAATACTCACAACTCTGGGAAATAAAATGAGTTGATGTTTTGTAATGCCTAGAATAATACCAGGCATGTACTATTAGTAGTAAGTATTAGCTATTATTATTGAGTCTTCCACATAATTTTCTGACAAAATTGCGATCATACCCTAGAGTTTTGCATATTTGTAGGCAGTGTTTTAGTGGAATATTTTTATACTAGTTAGATGGCTCTGGTTACCTTTTTGCCAGACAACTTGGCAATGCCAGGAACTTTTAGAACCAGTTACTGGACTTAATATCAATCTGTACAAAACAGATGATTGCATTTTGCCTTCTCTGTGGACTCATAAAATTTAACGGGTGGCCTCTTGATTCCATCTACTTCTGTTTTTCTTTTTTTTCCTTTTTTTGACCTAACTCACCTCATTATCATTTGAATCAGAGGTGTTATGTGGAGTTTTTATTCTTGGCTCAGTTTAACTCTTTTTAAAGAATATGATCAATAATCTTCGTGGGGGTGGGGGGGAGGGTGGGAAGAAGGGTAAGGGATATCAGCATGTGGAAAATATACCTAATTTTGAGGAAGCGAGATTTATAGACAACTTGGAACCAACTAATTAATTATTTTGACCTAAAAAACAAAAAAACTTCTGAAAGATTTTATGCAAGACTGTTTAAAACTTGAGCAACCAAAGGGTTAAGTGGATATATTTTTTATAGTTACGGGTTTAAAAAACCAGCTTGATACTAGAAAATAAAGTATAGGAATGAACTGATATTTCTGGAGGGAGCAATATAATAAATGAGCTCTTTGTGGAATCAAAATTAGTTACAAGCTTTTAAAATATTTTTATGAATGACCCAGAAAGTTAAATTTGACAAGTTTGCAATTAGTTAATAGTTAAGTGCTCTCAAAATCTATGAAGTCAGTTGCAGGAGGAGTTCACACAACTGAGAGTAGGCAGAATGTGAGGTTGGGGTGAGACCTTAATGTTGGGCTCACCCAGCCTGTCATTTCCCTCCAGTCGCACTTCCCTCTCTTTAGGTGAGGGGAAATGTTATGCGCCCTTTTCTCTCACCCTGATTCTCTCTCTTTTTTAAAAAAAAAACTCTTTTTACTTGTGACGTAGAAGTTCTACATGGCAGAGACCCAGGAGTGCCTCTCCATGTCCCAGTATCCATTATCATATGCCCCCTCCTTCTTTGGACTTAAAACATGGTGTATACCCTATCAGGTACCACTGAAAAATGATTGCATTGGCTCTTTAAACACACCCTAGTCAAAGACCATTATCCCAAAAGTTGGAAAAATACTGGACCCATTAGTAAAAGTATTGGAAACAAAGTGGATATTATTTGTCTGTTCCAAACTGACATAATATCATTACGCCCCCTTGTGTTACCCTGAAGAAACACTAAAGAAGATGATTTTAAGGGACCACATTCTTCAAGGACCAGTTCAGATCTCATCTTCGTACTTTCCTTTGTACTTTAGCTGACAGTGATCCCATCAGTTTCCATGTCGCTACCTACTTAAATTAATCTTCTGGGGTTCCAGGACTATAGTCTATTTCTTTGTATCTCTCACACTGACTTCTCTCACATGGTAGAAACTCAAGACTTTGTTCGTTCTTAAGTAGCTGGAGAGATTCAGTAATAGGTTAGACTCCAGTCCAGAAAGGGTGAGTACGGGGAGGCAGGATAGCATGAGTGGCTTGTGTATGGGTTTTGGAACCAGACAGATCTGGTGTGAATCCTGTCTCTGTACTTATTAGCTGTTTTATGTTGGGTAAATTTATGCAAACTGAGTTTCTTCCTCTGTAAAATGGAGATGCTGATAACTAGCTACAGATTTATTATGAGGATTAGAGATACTCTCTATAAAAATACTCTATATAATAGTCCATAATATGTGCTTAGTAAATGGTAGCTTTTATTAGTGTATTACCAGAACCTGATACTGTCATGAAAGGTACAGGTAAGATGAACATGATTTTATTATGAAATCATCTATCACATGTAAGAGGCCTAAAATAGAAGCACTTTTTAATAGGGCATGTATAAACATATCTTGCTACCTGAGTATTACAGGCTGAAATTATAAATAGATTCAAGAACAATTTAGATAAATTTATGGATGAAAGATTAAGTTTCATTCAGAATATTTTTTTAATGTATGTATGTACCTCTGTGCCTGGTACTTCCTGGGCAGTGTTGCTATCATATGAGTAAAAAAGCCCAGTGGGTTTATTGCAAGATGTTGTGGGTAAGTAATGTATCCCCAAATGACTCCTAGCAGAGTTCTGGTCAGGTGCTTCACAGCTCACAGATTTGATTCAGTACGTTAAGTCTGA
>NW_020172824.1:1422887-1433628 GCF_003031525.2 Neophocaena asiaeorientalis asiaeorientalis | reverse complement strand
CGCATAGTAGATACTCAATAAATATTTGTTAAACAGAACTATATATATATATATATATATATATGTAAACTTAATCTAGAAATCTAGAGATGTAGATGTCTGTCTTGACCAATTTTGTAGTTCTTCACCGACTTTTGGGGCCTCTTTTACTTCCCTTGACCATTTCACATACCAGTCAGGGCAGTACAGAATGAGTTAATAATGGCAGTACTTGAAGGCACACATCTGACTCAGACCTTTGACTTGTCAGAAGAGGTCAGAGGGTGGCGTAACCCGAACAAGGAAATGGGTTCCTATCTGGGAGGAAACACTCATCCTGCTGTCGGCCCCTGCCTCCCTTGCACAACATGAACTTGAGATCAGAAGAGCTGTATTTTTATTTTACTATTCATTGGGATTTATTGTGATTAAATGAATTTGGTCGAAGAAGAAAATTTTAATTTTGGGAAATATACCTTCATCAATTAATATACCTACCTTATGTAGTTGCTTATTTGCTATTTTTGCCTACCTGGGTCCCCTTGTGTCTTTCCTTTGACCCACAAGGGCAATGTTAGATTTTACAGGATTTGTAGAAGCCAAGTTAAATACTAAATTAAATGGCCCATTGTTTATTTTTGGAGATAAATTATTTGGCAGATTTTGTTGTTTTTGCCTTTTGCTTAAGGTGATAACTCGTAAGGAGATAAGGTTCTTGGCATTTCTGTCTTGTTTAGAAAATAAATTGATTTAAACTGTTGGAGATTCATTAGGGGTGTGTGTGTGTATGTCATTTATAAAGGGAAACATTTTCATTGCCTTAAGGAATTGAAAGGAATATTTATTGTATGATGTGATATATAATCATAAGATTTTTGTAGAAATATTCTACTTGCATAAAAATCTACAAAGGTTACATTGTTTTTGAACATTTAATATTGTCCCAAATAAAAAATATTTATGTTGAGTTTGATTGAGTTAACTGGCCTAATTCTTAGGGACTAAGGAAATCTGATTTTAACTGAAGCTAGTTATTTTAAGCCTGGCAGTTAACTCTTCAAAAAATGGAGTTTTTTAATGAAATTGCATGCCTTCAGCTCACTGAAAAGCAACTTATATAGTGTCTAATAAGGACATTTTGTCTTTCAGAATTGTAAACCTTACACATTCGACATAAGAATTAAAAGCATTTGAACTTTTGACTCATGATTTTAGGTAACCATTTTTTAATCCTGGTTAAAAAAAAAAATAGAGGACAGATAAAAGCATCTCTGAAATCCAGATGATCCACAGTCTTCAATTTAACTGTCAAACCTTTTATCAGTGCTATTTGCTAATTAATAAAAAAGATTAATCTCAGTTTAATGCCTGACTGAGGGGATTGAAAAGCAATTTTAAAAGAATAAGGTAGTAAATACAAAGAATCTTAAGTAATAGATATTTTCTTTGTTTTGGTCATTTTATAGTCAGTACACACATAATTTGCCATGTATTTGCAACAGAGCACTGAGAGTTAATCTTGAACCCTCCCTGTTTTCAGAAATTTAAGTGAATATGTTTATTCTTTCTATAGGGACTTAATGTTATTTTGTATTCTGTGCTTATCTTAAAATAAATCTATCTTTAAGGTACAGTATTTTTTTAAAAGGAATAAATTAAGAGACTGATATACATGCCTTAATTTTTCATGATTTTAATGAAAAATTTAGATTGCCTGTCTGTTTGAAGAATTATGGTGATTTAGAATCATTAGCAAGTATTTTTGTTAATCGATGCACATATCAATGTGATTACTACAGAATGAAATATCAGAAATGTGCTTTTTCCAAGAAAATCGATGTTAACAATGATTTAAAATTTTTATTGCAGCTAGAACGAGTAAATCTGTCTGCAGCTCAGACACTGAGAGCGGCTTTCATTAAGGTGAGATGCAGATAATTTATTATGATTAAAAAGTATGTTATATATAAATCTAAATACCATGTGATAATTGCCAGTTTATTTCTTTATTTTTTTAGTGAAAACCTGTTTTGTTTGGTTTTCTAGTGAAAATCTTTTCAGTCATCTTGTGCTTGTTTTAGTGTACTCTTTAAAGCTTAAAACACTTCTAAAGAGTGAGCTGGAACAGGCGCTGTTTCCTTAGCATTCAGCTTTTGTCACTTCGTGCTTTTGAAACTGACTTCTTCAGAGTGTTCTCTGTTTAGCTTTAGAGTATATTTTTAAATTCTGTTTTATTTGACTTATTAAAACTTTTATAAAGTTATAACTCAAAGATTTTCTTCATATTGTTTACCTATAGAACGTAAGTATAAAACAGTATTTTTGAGGGGGGGGAAATAAGACCTCTGTGTATGTCAGATTAAGGATATTTTGAGAATATACAGCTGAGTCACTCGAATGAATTTTTTCATTGTCTCTAGACCTGAGATGTTCAATTGATAATCACAAGCTATGTGTTGCTGTTGAGCACTTAAAATACAGCGAGCTCAAATTGAGTTGTACTCCAGGTATAAAATACACACCAGATTTTGAAGGTGAATACCAAAAAAAAGAATGTATACAACTCAGGAATAAGTATATTATGTTGATTACATGTTGAAATGGTAATATTTTGGATGTACTCTTAAAATGACTTCACATGTTTTTTCTTTTTACTTTTTAATGTGGCTACTAGAAAATTTAAAATTACATAGGCTCCTCATTGTTTCTTGCATTATATTTATTGGGCAACCCTACTCTACATATTGGGTACAGTCTTTCATATAAAAATTAATCCATCCCATCCTAAATACATATCAAGACACCCAAAGTCTTAATTTTTATTTACTTTTTGTGTGTTTGCTCCCATCAATAGCTAAAACAAGTTATATTTCAGGGAAGGTATTTTAATGTTTAAATCTAGAAGAAGTTTACAGTTGAGTCTCATTGGAGTTGAAACTATAAATCCATCCAGCTTGATTTCTTTTTATGGCAAAGATTAGTTTATTGATACCACTCTTAACTGATAGCGCAAATAACGTCATTAGACATCTGCGTATTTCACTAGAAGAAATTACATTGTGTGTGTTGGATTAGAGCTATTTTGATTTGTTTAATACTCTAAAATGCAGTGCCTGTGTACACATACATACTAATTTCATTAAAATATATCCTGCCAAATCTTTGGGTTAATGAAGAGAATCAGTGAAGCAGCACCATCCTTAGTGTTTTTTTTCTTCTTTCCATTAAGTATCAGTGTGGTTTGGAAGGGTATATTTGGTCATTAGGGAGGCAGGATGGGGACTATTTTAAGCATCTTTGTGGCCAAAGAAAAGAAAGAAAAGGCATCTGTTGCACGCTGTAGTATCGATAAGGCAAAAGTCAGTTTTTTAGCTTTTCTGATATCAGGAACAGAGAGAAATTTCTCCTGTGTGTCCTCATAAAGAAGACCCTCTCTGAAGTAGTATATGGTATATACTCAATGACATTCATAAAAGAGATAAAATAATGAATTTCATTAAGCTCTTTCTTATAATATCCTTATACATAAGCTGATGTTTTACTTCTAAAGTACAGTTAAAAAGCAAACTGTGTTTAAAGTATGTGATTATTATAGATCTGGCTTAATACATGGGTAATTTTATCCACGGCACTGATTCTTAATTGGGGATAGTGGAAGTTATTTGGAGGAAAATATATTAGTTTTGCATTGATTTATTCTTAATTACTATATTTAATTTGTTCGAATTTCAAATGACTTTAAAGGAGGACGTGCATTAAAAAGTTAAAGATTTTTGTAATTTTTACACTATAACTTATTTGAAAAAGATTAAAAAAACCTTTTTCATGTTTCTTGCCCAGCCATATATCCATATTTATATCCATATATATATATTCATGTTTCCAGTTCTTGGTCCACAACAACAGTAATATTTATCAAGCTTTAATATCTAGTTTTGTTATCTGGAGAAAAAGGATTAAAATAATTTTTCCAAAGATAAAACAATACTAGTTAATATTGTCTTTTATGATATCTATCCTGCTGTTGATTCCTCTTCCCTCTGGGAGGTTCTGATAGTGTTGAGAATCATTGCTCCACAAGAGTGGATGTTAACTGCCTTTGGGATAATTTTCTCTCACTCTTGGATTTTTCAGAAAAGTTGGACTGCAGAGTTTAAGGTTGTATTCTGAGGGATATCTTGAAGGTATAGATAGAGTCTCTGATTTAAGGGTAGATATATTTGTTTTGTCAACTAGAGTCACTGATTAAATTTAAGGCTATTAAGATTTTAAAAAAATAGCTAAGATGCTAGACTACTGTTCCCAAAGTATGTGCCGAGGCACTCCAGGACCATGCAGCAAACTCAGAGTGGTGTCGTGGGATATTTTAAAAATTTGAAGGAACACAGTGATACTCAACATTAGGTTGACACCGTGTGAATGGACTCTCTTGAAATAGTTTGCAGCTTCAGCATATTTGATTGGGCTATGTTCCTTTCAATGATGTCGTATCTTTGTGAAACTGGACTTTTGGCCACTGCTATTGATAGAATGCATGTATCACAAGAAAATCAATGTACAACAGGAAATGAGGGTGGAAGGGTCTAATTCCAACATTTGAGAAATTGTGCAGTGCCCAACAGGTGCACACGTCTCGTTAGGGATTGTGGTTATTTAAGAATAAAATAAAATATTTTTCTTTCAATTCACGTAATTTTAAAGGTTACTAAGTTGTTAGGATGTAAGTATTCATTAAGTTGTTTGTACTTTACTTAATACGCAGTACTGTTAGGTATTTCTTTTGGTACTAAGAACACTGAACAAGAAAGTTAGGGACCTCTGTAAGAACTCTGTAATGCTCCAGCTTTGGCATTTGGGGACTGCAAACGAACTTGGTATTGAAAACTTTGTTCTCAGGCTTTCAGCATTTAATTCTTTCAGTAGCTTATTATAACTTAATCAGAGAGGCATTATTTTTCTTTTGGCATTCTCTGGAAGCACAGAGAGAATGCTCCCCTGCTTTCCAAGATAATTCATTATGTAGGTAGATTTAATGCTACTTAGAGAAGATAAACCACTGTTATCAAATAGTGGCTTATTTAATTAGTATACTATATGTTATTTTGTGGCAGTTTACCAGATTAATGATGTTGATACCGTCTTAAGCCACACTTGTACAGCTTTGCTTTTAATGGCAAATCTTATTTATTAAAGTAGATTCTTCCTTAAATATATTCATGAGAGGAAAAATCAAAACAGGTTATAAAAGAAACGGAATTCAGTAGGACATATTTTATTATTATTAATCAACTATCAAAATGATTTTCCTGTATAGCATTTGACAGCAGTTAAAATGGTCCCGGGATTGAGATAAATGTGTATATTTTTTCTTCTTTCATTCCATAACCTTTCGGTTTTTGGTACTTGAAATTAATGAGAAGCAAAAGGTGTTATAATGTGAAGAGCAATAGGAACCAAATAAAGCTGAATCTGCAGTGATACCAGATTGAGGAGGCAGAGGTTAACATAATTGACACATCAAGAAGCAAATAGATTGCTATCTGATAGATCATAAGTTGTGTTTCTGTTTGCTATTTAATACCAGGGCAAAAAAGATAGGAAATCATCAGCATAATGATTAAAATTGGCGGGCATCCTAAAAGAAACAGAATGTGATTATAAAATTTTTTAAAATAAAATGGGACAGAATTACAAGGGAAAACCAAAATCTCGAAAATTAACTTTGGTAAACTCAGAACTCTTTACACTCAATCTTGAAATGACTAGAAGATTCTAGTATCGTAGAGAGTGTAAGTAACATCGAATCAATGCAAACTCATTAGTGAAACAAGCTCAGGAGGTAGTAAAAGGATTAATGATGTTCTGAAAGCTAGTGAAGGAAATACTCTTGCTGCAAAAATAGGAAATGAAAATCGTTGTGTGGGAATGTAGTTAAGGGATCACATAGCTTCAGTAAAACCTCCAAAAGGGGCTTCCCTGGTGGCACAGTGGTTGAGAGTCCGCCTGCCGATGCAGGGGACGCGGATTCGTGCCCCAGTCCAGGAAGATCCCACATGCCGCAGAGCGGCTGGGCCTGTGAGCCATGGCCGCTGAGCCTGCGCGTCTGGAGCCTGTGCTTCGCAACGGGAGAGGCCACAACAGTGAGAGACCCGCGTACTGCAAAAAAAAAAAAAACAAAACAAAACCTCCAAAAGACGGGTTATTTTTTTGTTTTGGTTTGTTTTTCCTGACATTCTGTTAATTTAAATGTAAAGAATCTGCAAAAAAAAATTGTGAGATGAGTTACTGCTTGATCCTCAAGTCGAAATAGCTAAAAAAGCTAAAAATCTTCAGTGTCTTTAATCTATTGAAAAAAGTAATTGAAGAACTACCAGTATATATATAATCTTTATTTCTACGTTTGTTATTAGTTTAATTGCAAGAGAGTGTAAATGAGAAGTAGGAAATGTTAAATACTTTATGTTGAAATGGAAAATGGGACCGTGTCTGTAATAAGAAGTTACGGATGCACAAGCTGTACCCAAACATAAGTGAGTGCCATCACGACACCTGCTTTGCAAAGATTTCTGCTCTTATTTATAAGTTGATCAGTTTAAGGAGGTCCCAACAGGTTCTAAGCAATTAGGTTTTGGCTTTGAAATGCTGATTTAGTTTCTATATTTCAAAACTAGCTTTCTCTTTCTTATAGGCTGAAAAAGAAAATCCAGGACTCACACAAGACATCATTATGAAAATTTTAGAGAAAAAAAGTGTAGAAGTCAACTTCACAGAGTCTCTTCTTCGAATGGCAGCTGATGATGTAGAAGGTAATCAGAAAGAGTCTTGTTTAGTTCCTTACAGTTGTTGAAAAGCTTTTCCTCCAAATCTTTCTTATTTGATAAAAGGGACTTCCTCCCCTTCTCCTCCCTTCCCTCTTATTGTTATTGCTATTGTTTTGAAAGTGGGAGGAAAAAAAAAACCATATAAAATAGAAATGTAGTTCTTATTTTTATTTTATATTTGTCAGATTTAATTACTTGAAGTAAAGCATTTGTTTATGCTGCATGCTTTAATTTTTTCCCCTACTGATTAATATGTTTGATGAGTTCTGGTTTCACCAAGAGACAAGCTGTTTGGAATGGTTATTTTATTTTGTGTTGACTTTATGCAAATACCAGTTTGAAAGTAATGAGTTTCTTCTTTTTAAACTTTAGTATTGCGTATTTTTTTTTTCAAACACAGATTCGAGAGAACAATGTAATAATCATCCTTTTGGCCTCTTTTCACTTTTTTGCTTTTTTAAATAATTAGAAATGGGTTTCAGTTAAATTTAGTTTAACTGAATTAAATTCAGTTCCCACTAATTTAGAAAAACATAGAGGTATAATTTCCCATGTTTATTAAGGGAGAACAAAAGTAGATGTAGATGTTTTTAACTGATTCCATAAATTATGAGAAAGTCCTCATCATTATTCTAGACTTGAGCATCTGTAGCCTGTTAGGCTGAGTTATATTGAAGAGTTGGTAGAGTTGTAATGTTTCCAAGTCTATAATGAATCTGGTAGTACGTTCAGTATAGAGGTTTTTATTAAACTCATATTCCCCATTGCCATTGTATTTGTTACAAATGTTACTTACTTTAAGGTTTCCTTGTGAAATTTAGCTTGAGAGGCCTGAAAAACTTGATTAGGCCTCCCTTTTAATTTTTATTTATTTATTTATTAATCTTTTTAATTTTTAAGGTTTCATGGGTTTCCATTTACCCCAAATTGAAAATGTTCAGTCTTTCATTTTCTGATATTTTATTTGGAGGGAGCCCTAATATAATTACAGAACTAAGTTGAACGGTAATGACTTCTGGTTTGCAACCTTGTCTTCCCTAATTATCTGGCCTTTATCTCCCCCCTCCCCCCCACCTCCTTGACCAACACATTGGAAATTCTTAGACTTGAATTTGGCAGCAAGTTGCATGATTTTTTTTTATTATGTATTTTATCAGAGTATATGATTGAACGACCGGAGCCAGAATTCCAGGACCTAAACGAAAAGGCACGAGCACTTAAACAAATTCTCAGTAAGATCCCAGATGAGATCAATGACAGAGTGAGGTTTCTGCAGACAATCAAGTAAGCAACTTTTTGTTTGGTTCTTATTTTTTTAAGTACTTCAAAGGAACCACTCAAAAGTTTATGTTTTACTTTGGTATGATATTAATATTAAATTGAAATTTAAAAATTGAAAATTTTAATTGCTGCATTTTTATTATTAACTTCTAAACTGTGCCTTTGGCTTCTGAGTACAGTAACATTTTTTTAGAATGTTTAAAAACAGTGAAATGTGCATAAAACTGGAATGCAGTTTGAACTTCGTGAGAAATGGAAAAATGTACATGTCAGATTAAAGTGAAGAGAGGAGTTGGATAAATTATAGAGATTGATAACAAAGGATACCAATATTGTTTTTTATTTCAGAAATGGTACAAGTCATTAGCATAATAATGTATGTACCTTTAGTGATAAATAGCACTTTCTAATGTTGACCAAATGGTGAACCTCCAAAAATCCTTGCCTTTGGGATGTAGGTTAAAAAAGACAGAACTGTGTGTGAGGCCAGGAGGCTGGTTGATGGGCAGCAGCAAAAAGGGTCATTCTCGAGCCAGGGGCACTCTCCTCGGGGGTGAGAGGGCGGAGGAATGAGGGGGAAGCTCCAAGCAGAATTTCTAGATAAATATTTTCAAACTAAAGAGTCAGATAATTTTCTTCAGCCTCAATGGGTAGAATACAGAGAAAGCCGGGAATAACTGTAGTGGCACTATCAATGCAACCTTTGGGTGAAACCACAAGTAGAAATGGCTAGAAAGGAAGAACTTAGCACAGATCTTTTTCTGGAAGAAGCTGCATCATACATTGTATCTTTAAAAAACTGAAAGAGGCTGCCTTGGAATAAATATTAGCATACTTCTCAGGGGAAGAGTATTCCTTGTAATTCACATTGCAGAATTCTATTTTAGCTATTTGGCCACCTATTTTGAGTGGGTTAGAGGGAGGAGTATGACCCATTTTAGAAAATAACGGTGATAGGTACCAACCCAGCTATCAAGGAGTGACCCTCTTCTTTTTGGTCCTCTAATTGAAGATCAGAAAGTACAAAAGACTTCATTGACTAGCCAAAATCCATGTCACAGGGGATAAACCCTAAGGTAAATATTTTACCTTTATTGGAAAGCCCCAGCGTTCTTTAACAGTTTTTAATACAGCTTTTTATTTTCAGTTTGGTATAAAGTGAACACGTTTGGCCCATAAAAGGATAAATTATCAGTGATCTCAAACACAGCTGTTTAAACACTTAGTTCTAAAATTTTCAAATAATTTAAGATTTAATTTCTTTTGGTGATCATATGCTATATTTCTATAACTTGGTTTGAACGTAAGCAGACTGACTCCAGGGACTTCTCTGCTGCTTCCCAATCATAGATTCATAATGTTGATCTAATCTGGTGATTGAAGAAAAGAATGTTTCTGCTGTTTGGAAGAGGTGTGGTAAAGGACATCCTATCTAGGGTGTCAGTAGGAAAGAGGCAGAACGGTGTTGTTGTAGTTGAAGCTCGGATAGAGATGGTCGGTCCGGAGCCCTCATCTTGCTATTTTGATACTCTCTTTCCATCTTAGGAAGTCCTGGAGACGTCTCTGCTAAACCCAGTGTGGCTCTAAAGAGATACCGTTTGAAAACCGATTTATTAATAGCCACATTTTGATCAAAAGCGAGTTGAGGTCAAGAGCCTAAGAGTCTTGTCCTTAGTCATTGACAAGGGCTGAATTGGGGTCTTGTCTCTCATTTATGGGGCAATAGTAATATTTCATTTCTGTTTTCTGGAGTGTACTCAGCCAACTGAATTAAGATTATTGGCAATTAAAATTTATTTCGTATCCATTTTAGGAGGGATAATTTGCCATGGAAAGTTTGTTGATAATATGTATTGTTTCTGAGACTGAAATTCAACCATGTGTGTATTAGCATGGATGGCTAAGGTATAATTATTTGTTATCACTGATATATATTGATAACTTTTGATATATATTGTTACCAGTGTTAATTGTTTGACAAATTAGTGGATAAAATTGCACCAAAATATAAAATGGTTTATCCTTCAAGCACAACATATTGTACAGTTATTATTTTTCTTTAAAATATTTTACTTTCTCATATTTAAGGTGGATATCCCCTTCTTTCAAAATATTTTAACAATATTTTTCAATAAGCATGGATCAAATACCTGCTATACCAAGTACTGTACAAAATGTTATAGGAGAAAAGATTCCTGTCAGCTAAAAAATATCCATATATTTTTGTATATATCAGCAGACTTAGGTTTGACTCCCCATTCCAGCGTTTTGCTGTGTGACCTTGGATAATTTGCTTAGCTTCTGTGATTCTAGTTTCTGCCTGTGAAGATGAGGGTGATAGTTGTGAGAATTGAAATGATATACATGGTACCTAGCACAGAACCTAGCATACACTCACAGAACCTAAAGCATTGTGAAATAAGATTTTTTTCCCCTCTCTCTATGAAGTTGATTAGGAAAAATGATCCAGCAAACAAATTATTTTAAAAGTACTTTTGATTAATGAATGTGTTTGACTACATTTGAGCTTATGCAAATATTTTATAAAATTCATTCTTAGGATACATTCCAATTAATGGATGACTAGTGGAAACTGGTGATTTAATAGTCCAGAAAGCTATGCATTTACCTGTTCACTCTTTTTTTTTTTTTTTTTTTTT
>NW_020172824.1:1393860-1422790 GCF_003031525.2 Neophocaena asiaeorientalis asiaeorientalis | reverse complement strand
TCACGAACCCGTGTCCCCTGCATCGGCAGGCGGACTCTCAACCACTGTGCCACCAGGGAAGCCCCTGTTTACTCTTTATAATCTACATTTGCATATTCAGAGGTGAAAATTTACCAGCGTTTGGTTTTGATGCTGGCCTCAAAATAGCTTTTCCAGAGGTGTCCAGTCTAGACCAAACTAAACATACAGTGTAGGAATTTCATTCCTTTAGAGTGTTTGTATAAACATAATTATACGAATTTGGTGGATACAGTTAGAAGCTCTACTATTCCATGCAATTTTTTTAATAAGATGTATTATATTTCTTCTGATGCCTGTGGTCCTCTCTTCCAGCGTGTATGTTCCCCAGAGTTGCCCCCTTAACCCCTTTAGCAACCTGCAAGTTACTAAAATTCCTTTCTACTTACACATACTATTTGTCCTGTATCACAGAATCCGTTAACTCCAAACTGCATATAATTGCATTATAATTATTTTACCCTCAGGTTTTCCCCAGTTCTTTATTTTGTTTAATTGTCTGAAGTATTTTTTGTGTGTGTGCCGGTATTTTCTCTTATAGGAAACAAACCCTCGGGTAGTTACTAAAATAATTTAGCTTCCCTGGTGCAAACCTTAGTGCCATAAATGAAAATGCTGTTCCATGTACATACAGATGACATAATATTTGACATAAATTGCTGCAGATTGTTTTAGAAAAGGCCAGGCCTAGGGATAAACAGCCTTGGTCTTTATAAAGCTCCGTGGCAAATAGTGGATCAAGGATTAGCTCTAGGTTCTGGGTTTCCAAGCAGTGGTTTCCAAACCTGGTTCATCAGCAGAATCACCTGGGGAGATTTTTTTCCCTTTTCAAGTACATACAGACTCCCAATATTCATTAAAGTACACAACAAGGTATGGTTGTGTATAAACAGCTGTCTGATCACTATAATTTTCTTTGTTGTATCCCTTTTGAATAAGCTTATTGTGGGTTTGAAGAATCTTCCATATTCAGAGATTTGACATTTTTTATTTGTTGAAACTAATTTTTCTCACATAATGGGATGGTCATATGACACCATTTTATTAAGCAGTAGGGGGCTTACGCCCATCACAGCAATACAGAAGGATTCAACTTTCTCAAAAACGTAAATGAAAGGAATAGTTAATGTAACTTAAAATTGTTACTACTAGAGGCCAAAAAACAAAAAAGAGTGGACAGATGTAATTATGTAAATTCATTATCCTGTTTGAATATCTAATGTTTTAATGTTTCAGCCTGATGCCAATATTTGAAATACAAGAGGTAATAAGGAAATGATTATTGAAATATTTAATAAAAATATCATTACTACTTCAGAATAGGCTAAAATACTTTTTTATACCAAAATTCTGTATATTTGTAATTTTTAGAATTTCCATATGCTTATTTACTAGAAGTAAGCTGTGAAACACACACGTACACACAAAAATCTGGACACGGAGCCTTTTGGTTTTCTTTAAATAGTATAGCTGAACTGTTTTAGGTGTGAAATAACTGAAATCTGAGATTTGTGACTAAAAAGTAGGTAATAAAAGGTTATGTTTGGGGTGGTCTAGGTTGATGTTTTACTAATTCATATCTTCACACTTGCATTGCATTTGAACAGTAAAAGTTTTTGTAGCAATTAACAGCTAAGAATGGATGTGAAAAAGAGAAGGTTTGCCTTAGAGACTGAGAGGCTATTTGAGAATGCAGAATTATAGTAAGTTCAGTTTGCCAAAATATTACTATGAAGTTAGAACATGGAAATTGAAAAGGGCATAGATACAAAAGATAAGAAGACTTTTTAGAAAATGGTACATGGATAGGAAGAATAGTCAAGTCAGATGAGAATTATTGATTTCTTCTCTCTTTCTTTAGAAAGGGGAGAAAAGTGCTGATACATATATACTCAAAGGATGATTGCTGAAAAGGTTAAGGTAGAAGAATATTCTGATATTGTCTCCCAGAAATTTAAATATATTTTCTGAAGGAAATAGTGTCAGCAAAAGTTTGGAAGAGAATAGATGTGTCTTAAGAGAGAAGAGCTACATCTGAGGAGGAAATATTTTAAACATCAGAACTATGTTTGAAACTATGTTTCAAAACTACATCAGGTCTGTAATTTGGTGTTTTAAGTACAGAAATGAGTTACATGTAATAGCAAATTTTCATATAATTATTCATGAAATAGCAAAAGTGGATGATATGGTTGCTTGAATTCACCTACATGAGCCAGAAAAAGGAAGAATTGTAACTGAAAAAGGTGAGAGGCAGAGGTATTTTCTTATAAATTTGAGTGCGTAATGCTGAATGAAATGTTACTGATTTGGGAAAGCTGATGTTAGTTGTGCAGTGTTTTGTCAGCAGTGCAAGAGTAGCTGGGATCACAGGAGGGTACAGGCTAAAACCCCCATTCAACTAGCCAGTAAAGTATTTGTGCTTGATGCAGTGTTCATATGGTAGTTAACAGTGCAGTGATTCTTTTAAAAAATGTAGACTTCTTTCAAATGAAACTGATTTTAAGAAGATTCTTTTTTCCTCACCCAACAGGGATATAGCTAGTGCAATAAAAGAACTTCTTGATACAGTGAACAGTGTCTTCAAGAAATATCAATACCAGAACCGCAGGGTAAGTTTAGTAGAAGCCTTGCAAGCTGCCACCCTAGATATTGGTTTACACTTAGTCATTTTACTGAATTAAATAATAAGACTGTTGAATTATTGGAAATGGTTTTGTATCATTAATGACTGGGTTTGTCCTTGCATTTAAATATGCTGTTACATATATTTACCTAAAAATGCTTATCTGTAATATAAGGTACGTTCGTATTCTGTGTAATCTCCTGTCTTTGACTTTGGCTTTTGTGTTACTTCTCTTTTCTTGTTTAGTATTTTTTAAAATTATTTTTGATGTCTGCAGGCACTTGAACACCAAAAGAAAGAATTTGTAAAGTACTCCAAAAGTTTCAGTGATACTCTGAAAACCTATTTTAAAGATGGCAAGTAAGTATTGTCATTTATCATCCTTTTCTTTTAAGAATTAGAAAATTATGTGGTTTTATATGATACTAAAATCATATAAATTAAACCCTTTTACTATATTATTAATATTTACACCAACTTACTAAGATAGACTGTTAAAAATAGAAAGGGAATGGTTGATAATCCAGCCATGACTCTAGTCTGGAGCAGGAGTTGCAGACTTTTTCTGAAAAGGGCCAGATGGCAGATATTTTGACTTGGTGGGCTTGTTGCAGCTGCAGCACTTCACCTCTGCTTTTGTGGTGCAGAAGCAGCTGTAGACAGTGTGGAAACAAGTGGTATTTTTGTGGCTGTGTTCTAACAAAACCTTACTTATAGACACTGAATTATATAATTCAGCTGTCACATCATAATATTTTGATTTTTTAAAAAATTTTTACTCTTTCAAATGTAAAGTATTCCTAGCTCGCAGACCATACAGTGAGTGAGATTTGACTTACTGGCCTACTTTACCAACCCCTGAAGCAGTGATTCTCAAACTTTAATAGCCTCAGAATCACCTGGAGGAGGGCTTGTTAAAGACAGATTGCTTTTGGGTTCCACCCAGAGTTTCTGATTCTGTAGGTCTAGGGTGGGCCCAAGAATTTACATTTCTGAGAAATTTCCAGATGTCATGGATCCTGCACGTCTGTTAAGAACTGCTGCACTATTGTTAAAACAGTGGTTCTCAATCCTGTTTGCACATTACAGTCACTTGGGTTCAGTGTTTTAAAATCCCAGTGCCTTGGCCCTACCTTCAGAGATTCTGACTCCATTCGCTTGGAATGGGGTCAGGGTTCAGGTGTGTTTTTGTAAAAGTGCTTCACGTAAACTGTAAACGGTTGTGATCCACTGTCCTGGAATAGGGAGGGCTTTCTATAAGACAGGAAGTATACTAAAAAGGTAAATATGACATTATTTTAAAATTTACATACACTTGGCTGTAGAACATTCTAGAAAGCCAAGTAATCTTATGTGATTTATGTATAATACACATGTACATATAATGTATAAACTGATGCAGAGGCTATGTCTTCTGCAGCCTCATACCTTACAGAGAATTCTTTGTACCTCAAGTAGAGTTTTGTGGACAAAACCAATTTCCTACAGTGCTTGAAGCAGAAGAATAAGTGGTGATTATTTCAGCTCTAATTGGCAGGGACCTCTAACATCCTATCCCACCATTGACATTTTAAGATCCCAATATCCATGTCAAACTATTACAATATTACTGTAGTAATATTAAAAAATAATAAAAATACATTAGAATGGTATATTGATTTTCATAATTATTTTAAATAGTTCAAACAGGTTGAAATATTTACATTTTATTCTAACTTAAAGATATTGAGCTAAATATTATTAATGGTTTTGTGTTGTTTCATACTACTATTCAGGTTGTCTAGGGGAAATGTACCTTGTTGACTTAGTTTAATAAGCTAGCAGGTGTGTTCTGAAAATAAACTTACATCTATTTTTCCTTGGTCTCCCCTGCTAAGCCCAAATAACCAAAAAACACATTAAAAGAATAATTTGCATTAAGAAAATTATTTATGATACTGATTAATTGAGAACTATCCTGGAATAAGCACACTGAAAGGTATAAATTCATTTGGAACATAATTTTCATTAATCTGAAATTACTCACTCTCATTCCTGTTTGTATGTTAGAATCACTTGGGTTCAGTTTTTAAAACTCCTGGTGCCTTGGTGCCATAGTTATTTTTAACAGTTTAAACAGGCATATGGATTATTCAAGCTCTCTACTACTTTTTCTCCATTCAGCAGCTTGTTTAAATTACCATTATTTGCATATGAATAATGTGCCACAATTTTTGTCCCTGTTTCCTCAAAATTGAAAATTATTAATAGAGCCTGATCTTTGAGCCATTTTTAGTAGGAGGATGAATTTGCATTGATTCATCTAATTCTTCCTAGTCCCCCTTTTTTGAGGAATGTTTAGGATGAAGATACAGTCAGCCCTTAGTATCTGCAGGTTCCACATCCCTGGATTCAACCAATTATGGATTGAAAATATTTGGGAGAAAAAATTCCAGAAAGTTCCATAGCATTTATATTGTATTTACAGCTATTTACATTACATTTACATTGTATTAGGTATTACAGGTTAGAATCTAGAGATGATTTAAAGTGTACTGGAAGATGTGCATAGGTTATGTGCAAATACTACACCATTTTATGTAAGGGTATTGAGCATCCACAGATGTTGGTACCTGAGGGGGGTCCTGGAACCAGTCCCTCTTGGATACCAAGGGACAACTGTACAAGCTTAGCTTTGCTACTGAGAAACTGATAAGGCCACTCAAGGGGACTAGGGTGTCACCTCTGTGCTCCAGGTCATATGAAAATGGACTGATAGGAAATATGGTGCAGCATGAAGTAATTTTTTAAGAACATATTTTTATATATTGTGGACTCATAAATATTGAAACCATATGATTATTTTCTTTTAAAAGTATATTCTAAAAGTAAAATTCTCAGTTTTCTTTTTTTTTGAAGGAAGGTAAGAGATTGGGATGAATCAGATTCAAAGTAATGAGCTTTTTCTTAAGTATTTATCATGCCCATTGATATATAGATTTTGAGACTGAGTATAATGTTTTAGCAGATGTTATTTTGGTAACTTCTGTGAAACTGCAGCTGGAGACTATGTTTGAATCCTCTTCTTTGGCCAGTTATTTTTTTGACCTATAAGTGAACTCTGGTTGTTGAGGTGCCACCCATTATTAGCAGCCCACCAACACCTTATTGCCAGCCAGAACCACTAGGGGGCAGTAATTCCTAGATAGTTTCAAATGATGCAGGACCCTTCAGTTCCAAGCTGGGATAAAATTTGTGATACTCAGCACTATCTTGCCTTTTTTTTCCTAAATTGATTTTATTGCTACTGTTAGTAGAGCATTTTAAGTATAAAATATTTTTAAAGGATGATTTTTTGGGGGATAAAATTAATTGTTTTTTTTTTTTTTTTGAAACAGGGCAATAAATGTGTTCATAAGTGCCAACCGACTAATTCATCAAACCAACTTGATACTTCAGACCTTCAAAACTGTGGCCTGAAAGTTGTATATGTTAAGAGATGTACTCCTCAGTGGCAGTATTGGACTGCCTTTATCTGTAAATTTAAAAGTTTGACTGTATAAATTATCAGTCCCTCCTGAAGGGATCTAATAATCCAGGATGTTGAATGGGATTATTGCCATCTTACACCATATTTTTGTAAAATGTAGCTTAATCATAATCTCACACTGAAGATTTTGCATCACTTTTGCTATTATCATTCTTTTAAGAATTATAAGCCAAAAGAATTTACGCCTTAATGTGTCATTATATAACATTCCTTAAAAGAATTGTAAATATTGGTGTTTGTTTCTGACATTTTAACTTGAAAGCGATATGCTGCAAGATAATGTATTTAACAATATTTGGTGGCAAATATTCAATAAATAGTTTACATCTGTTAAACATTTCTTTACTTGAAAAAAATGCATATATATATGTGAATATATATATATGATCAGAAGACCAAGACGACTTGGTGTAATGTGTAAAGAACTTCTAACGGGAGCTTATTAGCAGTTTATCAGATAATAAAGCAACAAGAATTCCTATCTTTTATGTCCTTAATCACTCTGGGCAAAAAGTAGTTAATGGAAATATTTTTGTTAGTTATTATATTTGAGGTACTGAGTGTTTTTCCAGCCTTTGTTTTAAGAGACTTATGAGAAGGAGATGGCAGTTCATAGTGTCTTCACACTGTACTGCCACTTTTGAACTCTACAATGTAAGATGAAGTATTTCTGGTTTGCTGGGCCCTAATAAGCTCCGCACCTTTTTTCCATAAATAGCCACAACTAATAGTAAGTTAAAACTATACCAATGCTAGTTGGTTTGAAATTGTCATGAGTGTTAATAATATTATATAAACTCTTGAAATATGGACAGTTTTGTTTTACCATAGAGAAGTTTTAAGGAAATCAAGTATCAAGTATTCAGGTTAAGTGATTTCATTTTTCAATTATGATAAAATAAAGGAAAAAATCAGAATTTATCTTCTATAAAGATTTTAAATGTTAAACTAAATTTCTGTTGGCAATATAAATTTTTTTGCTATGATGCAATTTAGTTATTTTTTTAAATTCTTTCTCCCATTTTAAAAAACAGACTTTTAAAGAATTACTCTCGTTAGCAACATAAAAGGAAATCGTCCTGTTAGATGTAAACAGGAAATATGTGGAGGGAAGCAAAAAAAACAATAGACAATTGGATGAAATCTCATAATTTATGGACATTTTACTGAATTGATTTTTTTTTTTTTTCTTCAGAGATACATAGCTAGTAAAACACAAAGAATTAGCGATTTTAATACTGTTTGGTTTTGGCATAAGCTATTTTTCACTCTTGGAAGTAGAAGGATGGGTATTTGCAAAATAGACTTGTGAATATATGAAGAAAAAAATATACTGTTTTTTTTGAGCAGCAGACCTTTCTAAGATAAACAAGTACTGTCTTTCTTCTTGTCTTTACCTCCTTAAGAGACCTCATCAGTTACCAGCCATGCCCCAACTCATCTGTTTTTATAAGTCTTGTGTCTTTTTATTCTACTATGCAATATATCTGGCTTCTATTTTCATGAAATTTACCTCCAAAAAGGAGGTTTATTCTCAGGATAATTCTGTTTCTTACATGATCCTAGTGGGTTTGTGTTTTGGGGTCAAGGAGGAAAGGACCAGTGTGGCCCCAGTCATATACAACTCCAGAGAACAGAAAGGCAGCTACCAAGCAAAGGAAGAGAGGAGACATTTGTTGAGCACCTCTGTGTCAAGCATTATTCTAGATACATTAATTTAATTCTCTTAACACTCTGTGATTTAGCCATCTGCCTTACAGTTGAGGAAACTGGCTAAGAGAGCTTAGGTTACAAAGCTGGTAATTGCTGGAGCCAGGATTTGAATTCAACATTTGTCTCCAGACTCCATGCTCTTTCCACTGAACTGTACTTCATCCGTTGTCGAAAATGCACCACTTAGAATACTAATTCCCTAACACCAAGCTGACATAGCTGTCCCTGGTCCACGGGGAAATGAGAAAGATTAGGATAATGTGATGTCTTTTTCATAAATCTAAATTTATTCATTTTAAAGGACCGTTCTTTTATTTAAGATCATTGCTGTGCTTGGGATGTTTAATATGCCCTCTCCTCACACTTTTTTAAAACAAAGTGATATAATTGTAGATGGTGGTAGTATGGGGTTTTTTCATGATTGCATTGTAATAACCTTGTTTGGCAAAACATGAGGTTAGTAACCCAATGTCAGGCCTTCCTAATTGTTTTTCTAACTTTTTATATGGAAATAATTTCAAGGGATTTCAAATTTACCAGATATTGGCAAGAGTAAGAATAGTGCAAAGAACATCAACACATCTTTTATTCAGATTGACCTATTGTTAAGCTTTTACCATTTTTATTTTATCATTTGTTGATTTGCTTACCTTCCCTTAATCTCCTTTACCCTGGATCATTTCCATGGCTGCCTTTGTCTTTTATGGTGTTGAGCTGTTTTTGAAAAATACAGTCTTCTGTCTCCTCCCCTATCCTCCCTTTAATAATAGAATGTTCCTCATTTTGGGTTTCCTCACGATTAGATTCAGGCTATGCATTCTTGGTCAGAATAACTACACGGTGTCTCATCTTCTCCTCACTGTTAATTTTGGTCAGCTGGTCAAGGTGTCGTTCAGTTTCTCCAATGTATAGTGACTTTTTTTTTTTTTTTTTTCCGTACGCCGTACGCGGGCCTCTCACTGTTGTGGCCTCTCCCGTTGCGGAGCACAGGCTCCGGACGCGCAGGCTCAGCAGCCATGGCTCACGGGCCCAGCCGCTCCACGGCATGTGGGATCTTCCCGGACCAGGGCACGAACCCGTGTCCCTTGCATCGGCAGGCGGACTCTCAACCACTGTGCCACCAGGGAAGCCCTAGTGACTGTTTTTTACCTTACACCTGATAAGCAATCTGTGGAAGGCTCTTTTTAAGTCCATGCTTAACATCAACATTTTCCCCCCAATATTTAGCATCCATTGATGATTCTTGCTTATTCAGTCTTTACTTTGACAGTTACAAAATGGTGATTTTCCAACTCCAGCATTTCTTCTTATGTACCAGTTGACACAGTGTTCTCTGTAAGCCTGAACCCTCCTTTCTCTCCCATCCTTCCATTCATTAGTCCATATCTGTCCACATGAATTTTTATAGTTACTGTTGTTTTGGACTCCTGTTTTTCTATTTTTTTCAATGGCTTATAATTCATTACTTACTTTGGTACTTAAAATGGTCTGAGATTTGACCAGTTAGGAGTACCTTCCATTTCAATCTTGTTTCTATGTCCTTGTGGCTTCCACTACCTTTTTTTTTTTAAAGGACATTATCTTAAATATGTCCCAGGATCTGGAATCAGCAGTTTCTCCAAGGAACTCTGGGGAATGATAACAGATACATAGATCTGCTGGCTGCTGTGTAGGCTCATTGCTACTACGTGTCATTGCTACTGGGTGTCATCTTGCTTCTAGGCCTATTCACACAGAACTAGAAAATGTGCATATACAGACATATACACACGGATATGCATGTACACATACATTTTACATGTCATAGGCACATGATGTTTGATTTCAGAAATCATGAGTTCACACTAGTACCTCCAGTTGCAGTCCATCCTCATAGGGTTCTTTCTTGCTTTCCCCATTCCGTGTTTCTGTGTCCCTTCTTCCTCAGAATCCTGGCTCCCTGAAAAATCACTTCATTCACTTGTTCAGTCCTACAATACATCTGAAACAGTCTTAGAATTTCTTTTGCCCTATCTCTATTAAAAACATACTTAAAAGACTACAGGACTGTGTGCAGTTCTTTCCCTGTCTGTACCCTGCCCAAGACTAAGAATGTGTAATTACATTTTGTGTTCATGAATTACTTGGATTAATTCGTTTTTGTCCTTCACTGTGATTGTTATTTATTTGAAATAAATTGGGTTCATTTGTTTCAGTTTTCTTCCAGGTTTAAGGTTCCTTCCCCCCGCCCATCCCCACACACTTCCCATCCTTGTAAATTTAATTCTATTCATTTAAAAATACACAGAACATCAACATGCTTCTAAACATCAGAACTATACCAAAAAGTATACTAGAGAAGTGACACTCTTACTGCTTCTGCCCCATTCCCCACCCTGCCAACTAAGTAACCAACTCCACTGTTTTTTGGTGTTTATCTTCTGTGTTTCTTTTGGTGAAGGAAAGTAATGATAAATGTGTTTTCTCATCCCCCCCCCTTCATTCTTACACAAAAGGTAGCATTCATGTAGGGAAACCAACCCTCTCAGTTTGCCTAGGACTGTGAAGTTTCTTGGGACACAGAATTTTTAGTGCTAAAACTGGGAGAGTCGGACAAACTGGGAGGGTTGGTCCCTCTATATACATGCCTTTTTTTTTTTTTTAAACTTTCTATTTTAAATTGGAGTATAGGTGTTTAATAGTGTTGCGTTAGTTTCAGGTGTACAGCAAAGTGATTCAGTTACACATATACATGTATATTCTTTTTCAAGTTCTTTTCCCAATTAGGTTGTTATATAACATTGAACAGAGTTCCCTGTGCTATACAGTAGGTCCTTGTTGGTTATCCATTTTATTTTATTTTTTTTAACATCTTTATTGGAGTATAATAGCTTTACAGTGGTGTGTTAGTTTCTGCTTTATAGCAAAGTGAATCAGCTATACATATACATATATCCCCATATCCCCTCCCTCTTGCGTCTCCCTCTCACCCTCCCTATCCCACCCCTCCAGGTGGTCACAAAGCACCGAGCTGATCTCCCTGTGCTATGTGGTTGCTTCACACTAGCTCTCTATTTTACATTTGGTCGTATATATATGTCCATGCCCCTCTCACTCTGTCCCAGCTTACCCTTCCCCCTCCCCGTATCCTCAAGTCCATTCTCTAGTAGGTCTGTGTCTTTATTCCCGTCTTGCCCCTAGGTTCTTCATGACCTTTTTATTCTTTTTTATTTTTTTTAGATTCCATATATATGTGTTAGCATACGGTATTTGTTTTCCTCTTTCTGACAACTTCACTCTGTATGACAGACTCTAGGTCCATCCACCTCACTACAAATAACTCCATTTCATTTCTTTTTATGGCTGAGTAATATTCCATTGTGTATATGTGCCACATCTTCTTTATCCATTCATCTGTCGATGGACACTCAGGTTGCTTCCATGTCTGGCTATTGTAAATAGAGCTGCAATAAACATGGTGGTGCATGACTCTTTTTGAATTATGGTTTTCTCTGGGTATATGCCCAGTAGTGGGACTGCTGGGTCATATGGTAGTTCTATTTTTAGTTTTTTAAGGAACCTCCATACTGTTCTCCATAGTGACTCTATCAATTTACATTCCCACCATGGTTATCCATTTTAAATCTAGCAATGTGTACATGTCAATCCCAAACTCCCTATCCCTTCCCCCTACCTTTTCCCCCTGGACACTATAAGTTCATTCTCTAAGTCTGTGAGTCTGTTTCTATACATGCGTTTTTAAAATACAACTTTATTGATGCATGGTTTATATATATGCCTTAGAAAACAAATTAAAAAAACTATTGAGGTATGATTTACTGCCACAAAATTTACCCATTTTAAGAGTCATGCAACCTGACCACAGCCCAGTTTTGGAATCCTTCGATCATTCGGATAAAATCCCTCATGCCTGGTTACTGGTTAACCCTTGTTCCCATGCTGCCCTGTCTCCCCAGTTCCAGGCAACCACTAGCCGCTTTGTCTCTATGGATTTTTCTTTTCTGGATGTTTCATATAAATAAAATCATACAATGTTGTCTTTTTAGCCTGGCTTCTTTCACTTAGTGTAACGTTTTTGAGGTCCATCCAAGTCATTGCATAGATCAGCATTTCTACCAGTATTCTTATTACCAAATAGTATTCCATTATATGAATCTCCTATATTTTATTTATCTATGCATTAAATAGTTGATGGACATCTGAGTTGCTTCCTTCTTGGCTATGATGCATAATGCTGGTATGAACATTTACCTGCAAGTCTTTTTTGGACATGGGTTTTCATTTCTTTTGGGTAGATACCTAAGAGTGGAAATGTTGGGTTGTGTGATAAATTTCTATTTAAACTTTTAAGAAAGTATCATACTGTTTTCCACGTAGCTATACCATTTTACGTTCCCAGCAGAATTTAGGAGGGTTCCCATCTTCACCATCATTTGTTATTGACTATTTTTTGTTATAGGCATTCTCGTAGATACCAAATGGTATCTCATAGGGAAATTTGCATTTCCCTAGTGACAATGAAGTTGAGCATCTTTTCATGTGTTTATTAGCTGTTTCACATACTTGCTGTGTTTAATGTCTCCAGAAATCCCTCCATGTAAGTCCGTAGCGACCTCTCTCTCCTTTTTTTGTAGCAGCCTATTGTTCCATGGTGTGTAGGTACCATAATTTATTTATCTGATCAATCTACCATGCTTGGGCATTCAGATAGTTTTCAGCATTTTGCAAATTACAAGTAATGCTACAATGAATGTTCCTACATACATATTTCTGGTTTGTTTGAAGTATACCTTCAGAGTAGATTCCTAGAAGTGGGGTTGCTACTAGTCAAACAACATATGCATATGCAGTTTTATTAGATATTGATAAATTCCTTTCCATAAAGGTTGAGGCAATTCACACTCTGCCAGGAATGTATGAGACTATTTGTTTCCCCAAGGCTTCACTTAATATTGTTAAGCTTTTGAAATTTTGCCAGAAGATGGGTGAGAAATGGTATCTCATTGTACCTTCAATTTGCATTTCTCCTACTATGAGTGAAGTTAAACATCATTCATGTTTAAGGACCATTTTTGTGATTTTGAATTTGGTTATTTTTTATCATGCAAAATTCAAACATTTTTATGTAGACAAATTTATCAATTCCTCCATGAAACCATCTGGGCTTGATGCTTCTTTGTGGAGTGAATGATAACTATTCCTCCTGTGCAAAATTTTTTAAGCTTTCTACAGGAGTCAGTTTGTTAAATTACGTTTTTCTAAGAAAGTATCCATTTCCTCTAGGTTTTCAGATGTGTATTTCTATTGAAGTGAGTAAAATAATCTTTTATGGGTTTTTTTTGGGTTTTTTTGGTTTTTTTTTTTACGCGGCCTCTCACTGTTGTGGCCTCTCCCGTTGCGGAGCACAGGCTCCGGACGCGCAGGCTCAGCGGCCATGGCTCACGGGCCCAGCCGCTCCACGGCATGTGGGATCTTCCCGGACCGGGGAACGAACCCATGTCCCCTGCATCAGCAGGCGGACTCTCAACCACTGCGCCACCAGGGAAGCCCTCTTTTATGTTTTTTAAACATTTTTCTCTGTCTCAATAGCTATTTCTTTGTTATTATTTCTTATTCTGTATATTTGTACTCTCTCCCCCTTCCTTTTTTTATTAAATTGGATAATCCTTTGTCTATGTTGTTCCTGTTTTTACAGGATTTTATTCATTAATTTTGTGTACAGTTTTTCCTTCTCTACTTCTTTAATTTTAATTTCTGCTCTTAAATTTATTATTTTCTTCCTTGGGCTTTTGTTTCACTTTATTGTTCTTCTTTTAGTTCTTTCAGTTGGGAATGTAATTAATCTTTGTTTTTTTATAGATATACGTTATTTAGTGCAATGTAATTTTCTCTGATCACTGCTTAGAATGTATCCCATAGTTGTATTTATTATCATTATTGTTTAGAAATTCTGTAATTTTTGTTTATACATCCCGTTTTGCCCAAGAGTTAAGTTTATTAGAATATCTTTAATTTCCAAGTAGAGGATCATTTTTGGTTGCATTTTTAACTTCTAGTATTATTGCATTGTGATCAGCAAGTACTGTTTGCAATAACTTTATAGTATCTGCTGATACTATAAGCAGATAGTATATCTGCTTTGTATTTACTTTGTATATCCCTGCGAACGTTTCATGTATACTTGAAAAGATTGTATTTTCTCTATTATTAGTATGTAGTATTCAATATATATCCCCCCAAATTACTTCCTGTTGTTTAGTTCTTACATATTTTTTATTTGGCTTACTTGACCTGTCTCGTAGTGTGTGTTAAAGTATCTATTAGCAGTGTGTTTCTCTGCTTCTCCCTGCATCTCTTGTAGTATTTGTTTTACATAGGTGGTTGCTGTGTTATTTCTTGTGTAGATATTCATACCTGTTACATCCTAAATGTGAATTTTAACATTATAAAATGTCCTTTTTCTCCCTCTTGCCTAGTGCTTTTTGAAATTTGTCTTTTGACCTTGAGTTAAACCCATTCATTTATTGATATCAGTATTATGTTTGGGCTAATTCTGTTATAATTTCTGCATGTATTATGTTATAATTACTGTGTATTCTTTTCTACTTGGTTGTACCATCTTTGCTTTTTAAAAAAATTCCTTTTGTATTTAGGAAGGTTTATATTTTTATCCTAGTGGTGGCTTTGTATTAATATATTACAGAATTTTTAACCCCTTGTTTTCTTACTTAAATTTTCATTGTCTGGTATGTCAATTTTAAATCATATCCTTTAATGCCCACCTATTACCTAAATGAGAGTCAGTGTTCTTTTTCTGCATTTCCCTTGTTCTCTCCCTTCTCTTATTTCTAATTACATTTTTCTACTTTATCAGAACACAGAATACCTACATGGTTTTCTTCTACCTTTGTTTCCACCATCGTTTCAGTCTAAATGAATGCTACAATTAAATATATGAATGCTCACAAGTTGTCCCTTTGCCTAAGTTTTCTCAGTTGTCTGCTGGTTGGATGAAGCTCATCCTCTAGTAGCTTTTATGCTATATATTTATATAGTATTCTCTGAGTTCTTGCAAGTTCAACATTATTTTCCTATAGTCTTGATACTTAAAGAATATCTTGGTTGCATATAATATCCTTAGTTCACATATTCTTTCCTTAAATTTCTTGAAAATTGTAGCTTCGCTATTACCTTGCTTTGTATGTTGTTTCTGAGATGTCTGGTGTTGATCTCATTCTCTTGCCTTTACATTATTTTGTCTTTTTTGCCTGGAAACCCTAGGATTTTTTCCTTATTTTCAGAGTCTAGTAGTTTTATTAAGATATGTATCAGAGTTGGTCATTCCAGGTCAATTTTCTTGATAACTAATATGCCCTTTCTGTGTGTAGATTGAGGTCTTCCTTTATTTCTGTAAAGTGTTCCTGGATTACAGTTTTAAATATGAATTCTATTCCATTGTTTTGTCTTTCTGGGACATCAGTTAACATGTTGAACTCTCCTTACCTGTCATCCACTGTCTTTTTTTCTTTTTTATACTCCAACATATTTATTGGAGTATAATTGCTTTACAGTGTTGTGTTAGTTTCTACTGTATAACAAAGTGAATCAGCTATATGTATACATATATCCCAATATCCCCTCCCTCTTGCATCTCCCTCCCACCCTCCCTATCCCACCCCTCACCCAGAAATCCCACTACTGGGCATATACCCTGAGAAAATAATAATTCAAAAAATTCATGTACCACAATGTTCATTGCAGCACTATTTACAATAGCCAGGACATGGAAGCAACCTAGGTGTCCATCGACAGATGAATGGATAAAGAAGATGTGGCACATATATACAATGGAATATTACTCAACCATAAAAAGAAATGAAATTATTTGTAGTGAGGTGGATGGACCTAGAGTCTGTCATACAGAGTGAAGTAAGTTAGAAAGAGAAAAATACCGTATGCTAACACATATATATGGAATCTAAAAAAAAGAAAGAAAAAGAAAAAATGGTTCTGATGAACCTAGGGGCAGGGCAGGAATAAAGACACAAACGTAGAGAATGGACTTGAGGACACGGGGAGGGGGAAGGGTAAGCTGGGACAAAGTGAGAGAATGGCATGGACATATACACACTACCAAATGTAAAATAGATAGCTAGTGGGAAGCAGCCGCATAGCACAGGGAGGTCAGCTCAGTGCTTTGTCTTCCACTTTCTTTGTGACCTTTTTTTACTTATTTATTTAATTATTTTCCTGCTTTTCTTCAAGATCCTGTTAAATTTTTATCCAAATCTACTCTCTCAGGCACTTTGTAATTTAACCTTTATTTCTTTTTTTTTTAATTGGAGTACAATTGCTTTACAATGGTGTGTTAGTTTCTGCTTTATAACAAAGTGAATCAGTTATACATATACATGTTCCCATATCTCCTCCCTCTTGCGTGTCCCTCCCCCACTCCCTATCCCACCCCTCTAGGTGGTCACAAAGCACTGAGCTGATCTCCCTGTGCTGTGCAGCTGATTCCCACTAGGGATCTATTTTACATTTGGTAGTATTTATAAGTCCATGCCACTCTCTCACTTCGTCCCAGCTTACCCTTCGCCCTCCCTGTGTCCTCAAGTCCATTCTCTATGTCTGCATCTTTATTCCTGTCCTGCCCCTAGGTTCTTCAGAAGCATTTTTTCTTATATCCCATATATATGTGTTAGTCTACGGTATTTATTTTTCTCTTTTTGACTTACTTCACTCTGTATGACAGACTCTAGGTCCATCCACCTCACTACAAATAACTCAATTTCATTTCTTTTTATGGCTGAGTAATATTCCATTGTATATATGTGACACATCTTCTTTATCCATTCATCTGTCGATGGACACCTAGGTTGCTTCCATGTCCTGGCTATTGTAAATAGAGCTGCAATGAACCTTGTGATAGATGACTCTTTTTGAATTATGTTAACCTTTATTTCTGGTGTAATTTTTTTCTATTTCTTTCCCACATTCAACCAACTCTCATATCTCCCTATTTTCATGCATTTGAGTCCTTAGTACTTGTATTTCTGATTTAGTCTACTCTTTCATGTATCACATGCTGGGGCTTCCCTGGTGGCGCAGTGGTTGAGAGTCCGCCTGCCGATGCAGGGGACACGGGTTCGTGCCCCGGTCCGGGAAGATCCCACGTGCCACGGAGAGGCTGGGCCCGTGAACCATGGCCGCTGAGCCTGTGCGTCCCGCGTACCGCAAAAAAACAAACACTAAACTGACCTCATATATCACATGCTTATTTGAGGATATTTTATTTAGTTGGGGTATACTGACTCAGTTTTCTTTTAGCAGCTTTTTTTTTCATTATTTTTTCAAGGTAGGGGGATTTTCAGCAGCGAAAATGAATTGTGTTGCTGTTGGGGAAAGAGGAAGCCCAGTGTGCCTTGTTTCTTTTCTATTACCACCAGATACTTAATTTCCCCCTCTTATTTTCTTCTTTCCTTCTCTGCCTCATTCTTCTCTGGATGCGGTGCTTCATCAAAGCTGTCACATCCAGGGCTTCCCTGGTGACGCAGTGGTTGAGAGTCCGCCTGCCGATGCAGGGGACACGGGTTCGTGCCCCGGTCCGGGAAGATCCCACATGCCGCAGAGTGGCTGGGCCCGTGAGCCATGGCCGCTGAGCCTGCGCGTCCGGAGCCTGTGCTCAGCAACAGGAGAGGCCACAGCAGTGAGAGGCCTGTGTACCGCAAAAAAAAAAAAAAAAAAAGCTGTCACATCCAGTCCTGCCTCTTCCCTGCAACTCGTGCTGCAAACTTTCTATCAAGTACCCACCTCTTTTCAGAATACTGGCCTTTAATGTTGCACTTCCTCTTTCTAGAGATGATTTTACCTTTGCTTTTTCTAAGTCCTCTTTTCCTTTCTGCTCCTTTTCAGAGGCTCTCTTAAACTTCCCCTTACTTGCTCTCCCTGCTCACAGGCTTGCCAGCAGCAGGAGAGAAGTAAGAACTCTTGGATTTTTCTTCTCGACTCACAGGTGATTTGAAGGTCGCAGTGTTTGCTGTCTCCTAGTAATACTGAAGGCATAAGTCAGCTAAGGTTTCATTTAGTCTTACTGAATTTCTCGTTTCAAATAGGAGAATGTGTGGGATATTAAGAATCAGACAGCCACCATTGTTCTCCAAACCTGGAACTTCCTTTTCCAATATTTCAAATAATTTTGCTGGTTTGTGAAATTCAAACTTCCTGAAACCTATGAATTAAAAGACTGAGCTTTAGGGCTTCCCTGGTGGCGCAGTGGTTGAGAGTCTGCCTGCCGATGCAGGGGACACGGGTTCGTGTCCCGGTCCAGGAAGATCACACATGCCGCGGAGCGGCTAGGCCCGTGAACCATGGCCGCTGAGCCTGAGCGTCCGGAGCCTGTGCTCCGCAACTGGAGAGGCCACAGCAGTGAGAGGCCCACGTACCGAAAAGACTGAGCTTTAGAGGTAAATGAAGACCCTGTGTTTTGGGAGGACAGATTCAGGGGAAAGCTGTGGGCTCCCTCAATCCTTCCAGTCCCCTTCTTCCACAGGGAGCACTGGTAGGAAGTAAGCTCCATTTCTCTTTTCCCTGGTCTTGGTGCTCTTGCTGTTAACTGTCAGGTTAACCTGGGAGACAATTTTCTATTCTGAGAAGGTTCTAAATTGGCATACTCATGTTGGCTAAAATAGGATACTCCTGGGCTTCAAATTAAGAAATAATATGTCTAGAAAGTCCAAAGACTGTTTCCAGCCATCCAGTGAACTATGCAAATCAACTGTGGTAAATGTAAAAGCACGCATTTTGAGTAAAGCCTAGTGTTATTAATGAGGATAAGCCCACTTGTATTAGTCTAATCTGGCTGTCATGAAATACCATAAACTGCATGGCTTAAACAACAAAATTTCATTTTCTCACAGATTTGGAGGCTGGAAGTCTGAGATTAGCAACAGAAAAGAAAATCAGGGAAGAGAATGCTAAGTAAAACCATTGAACTGCAGCTATGTTAAGGAAGACCTAAGATAGATGGTCTCACTTGCTAAAATTAATACTAAAGAAAGGAGGGAGGGACCCCATGAAAAAATCACACAAGAATGTAAAAATGAATTTGCATACCGTGGCTTTCAGCTACAAGATATTAGAGGAAGAAGGAAAATGGCCTGGAAGATGATTCTAAGTAACATTGCCTTATAAATGTGCTGAAATGTTTCACTCAGTATGAAATAATAAAGATATATGTTATTGTTTTGTAAAGATGCTAAATAAGAGAGCAAAGAGTGCTTCAGAAAAGATCTCATCACCTGGGCACACTGCATGAAAAGCTACAAATTATCAACAGAATATTATTCTAAATGGAATTGGAAAAAGAAGAAATTACATAGATTGAATTCCAAATGAAATTAAGATTGGGGGGGCATCAATTATAGCTGAATACTGATCTATTTCACCTATTTTCTTGGTTGGCATTTATATTTGACCTCTTTTATAATGTTTATGCATTTCTCTTTTCTATTAAGCTTTTTCCAGAAATTGAGAGATTTTTATGATTTTGACAGTTTGACATTTACATTCCAAGCAAAAGGGCTAAGGTTTTTTTTTTTTTTTAGGGCTAAGCTTTTTCAAGCATGTGTTACTAAGGACTTTGAGAAAATAAACCCAGTCATTTGATACCACTGCCAAGAAATAGCACTCATCCCTCTAAATCAAATCAGCTATTCATAACAGCATATTTAATATCTCATTTCATCTATAATTATCCTACAGAGTCTGGCTTTGCAAGTATAGTTATAAAGTTATTCTCTGAATACCATTATACTCACTAACATTTCTTTTTTTTTTAAACATCTTTATTGGAATATAATTGCTTTACAATGGTGTGTTAGTTTCTGCTTTATAACAAAGTGAATCAGCTATGCATATACATATATCCCCATATCTCCTCCCTCTTGTGTCTCCCTCCCACCCTCCCTATCCCACCCCTCTAGGTGGTCACAAAGCACAGAGCTGATCTCCCTGTGCTATGCGGCTGCTTCCCACGTGCTATCTATTTTACGTTTGGTAGTGTATATATGTTCATGACATCTCTCGCTTCGTCCCAGCTTACCCTTCCCCCTCCCCATGTCCTCAAGTCCATTCTCTACATCTGCATCTTTATTCCTGTTCTGCCCCTAGGCTCTTCAGAACTTTTTTTTTTTTTGATTCCATATATATGTATTAGCATATGGTATTTGCTTTTCTCCTTCTGACTTATTTCACTCTGTATGACAGTCTCTAGGTCCATCCACATCACTAAAAATAACTCAATTTCGTTTCCTTTTATGGCTGAGTAATATTCCATTGTATGTATGTGCCACATCTTCTTTATCCATTCATCTGTCGATGGACACTTAATTTGCTTCCATATCCTGGCTATTGTAAATAGAGCTGCAATGAACATTGTGGTACATGAAACTTTTTGAATTATGGTTTTCTCAGGGTATATGCCCAGTAGTGGGATTGCTGGGTCATATGGTAGTTCTATTTTTAGTTTTTTAAGGAACCTCCATACTGTTCTCCATAGTGGCTGTATCAATTTACATTCCCACCAACAGTGCAAAAGTGTTCCCTTTTCTCCACATCCTCTCCAGCATTTCTCGTTTGTAGATTTTTTGATGATGACCATTCTGACCGGTGTGAGGTGATACCTCATTGTAGTTTTGATTTGCATTTCTCTAATGATTTGTGACATTGAGCATCCTTTCATGTGTTTGTTGGCAATCTGTATATCTTCTTTGGAGAAATGTTTATTTAGGTCTTCTGCCCATTTTTGGATTGGGTTGTTTCTTTTTTTTTGATATTGAGCTGCATTTGCTGTAAATTTTGGAGATTAATCCTTTGTCAGTTGCTTCATTTGCAAATATTTTCTTCCATTCTGAGGATTGTCTTTTCATCTTGTTTATGGTTTCCTTTGCTGTGCAAAAGCTTTTAAGTTTCATTAGGTCCCATTTGTTTATTTTTGTTTTTCCATTTCTCTAGGAGGTGGGTCAAAAAGGATCTTGCTGTGATTTATGTCATAGCGTATTCTGCCTATGTTTTCCTCTAAGAGTTTTATAGTGTCTGGTCTTACAGCTAGGTCTTTAATTGAGTTTATTTTTGTGTATGGTGTTAGGGAGTGTTCTAATTTCATTCTTTTACATGTAGCTGTCCAGTTTTCCCAGCACCACTTATTGAAGAGGCTGTCTTTTCTCCATTGTATATTCTTGCCTCCTTTATCAAACATAAGGTGACCATATGTGCGTGGGTTTATCTCTGGGCTTTCTATCCTGTTCCATTGATCTATATTTGTTTTTGTGCCAGTACCATACTGTCTTGATTACTGTAGCTTTGTAGTACAGTCTGAGGTCAGGGAGCCTGGTTGCTCCAGCTCCATTTTTATTTCTCAACATTGCTTTGGCTATTCGGGGTCTTTTTTGTTTCCAAACAAATTGTGCAATTTTTTTTTTTTTTTGAGGTATGCAGGCCTCTCACTGTCGTGGCCTCTCCCGTTGCGGGGCACAGGCTCCAGATGCGCAGGCTCAGTGGCTATGGCTCATGGGCCCAGCTGCTCTGTGGCATGTGGGATCTTCCCGGACCAGGGCACGAACCCGTGTCCCCTGCATTGGCAGGCAGACTCCCAACCACTGCGCTACCAGGGAAGCCCAAATTGTGCAATTTTTTATTCTAGTTCTGTGAAAAATGCCATTGGTAATTTGATAGGGATTGCATTGAATCTGTAGATTGCTTTGGGTAGTAGAGTCATTTTCACAATGTTGATTCTTCCCCTCCAAGAACATCGTATATCTCTCTATCTATTTGTATCATCTTTAATTTCTTTCATCAGTGTCTTATAGTTTTCTGCATACAGGTCTTTTGTCTCCTTAGGTAGGTTTATTCCTAGATATTTTATTTTTTTTGTTGCAGTGGTAAATGGGAGTGTTTCCGTAATTTCTCTTTCAGATTTTTCATCATTAGTGTATAGGAACACAAGAGATTTTTGTGCATTAATTTTGTATCCTGCTGCTTTACCAAATTCATTGATTAGCTCTAGTAGTTTTCTGGTGGCATCTTTAGGATTCTCTATGTATAATGTCATGTCATCTGCAAACAATGACAGTTTTAACTTCTTCTTTTCTGATTTGGATTCCTTTTATTTCTTTTTCTTCTTGTATTGATGTGGCTGAAACTTCCAAAACTATGTTGAATAGTAGTGGTGAGAGTGGGCAACCTTGTCTTGTTCCTGACCTTAGTGGAAATGGTTTCAGTTTTTCACCATTGAGAACCTTTAATGTAGTGTATCACATTGATTGATTTGCGTATATTGAAGAATTCTTGCGTTCCTGGGATAAACCCCACTTGAATATGGTGTATGATCCTTTCAATGTGCTGTTGGATACTGTGTGCTGGTATTTTGTTGAGGATTTTTGCATCTATTTTCATCAATGATATTGGCCTGTAGTTTTCTTTCTTTGTGACATCTTTGTCTGGTTTTGGTATCAGGATGATGGTGGCCTCATAGAATGACTTTGGGAGTGTTCCGCCCTCTGCTATATTTTGGAAGAGTTTGAGAAGGATAGGTGTTAGCTCTTCTCTAAATGTTTTATAGAATTCGCCTGTGAAGCCATCTGGTCCTGGGCTTTTGTTTTTTGGAAGATGTTTAATCACAGTTTCAATTTCAGTGCTTGTGATTAGTCTGTTTATATTTTCTATTTCTTCCTGGTTCAGTCTTGCAAGGCTGTGCTTTTCTAAGAATTTGTCCATTTCTTCCAGGTTGTCCATTTTATTGGCATATACTTGCTTGTAGTAATCTCTCATGATCCTTTGTATTTCTGCAGTGTCAGTTGTTACTTCTTCTTTTTCATTTCTAATTCTATTGATCTGAGTCTTCTCCCTCTTTTTCTTGATGAGTTTGGCCAGTGGTTTATCAATTTTGTTTATCTTCTCAAAGAACCACCTTTTAGTTTTATTGATCTTTCCTATCATTTCCTTCATTTCTTTTTCATTTATTTCTGATCTGATACTTATGATTTCTTTCCTGCTAACTTTGGGGGTTTTTTGTTCTTCTTTCTCTAATTGCTTTAAGTGTCAATTTAGGTTGTTTATTTGAGATGTTTCTTGTTTCTTGAGGTAGGATTTTATTGCTATAAACTTCCCTCTTAGAACTGCTTTTGCTGCATCCCATAGGTTTTGGGTCATCATATTTTCTTTGTCATTTGTTTCTAGATATATTTTTGATTTCCTCTTTGATTTCTTCAGTGATCTCTTGGTTATTTGGTAGTGTATTGTTTAGCCTCCATGTGTGTGTATTTTTTACAGATTTTTTCCTGTAATTAGTATCTAGTCTCATAGCGTTGTGGTCAGAAAAGATACTTTATACAACTTCAATTTTCTTAAGTTTACCAAGGCTTTATTTGTGACCCAAGATACCATCTATCCTGGAGAACGTTCCATGTGCACTTGAGAAGAAAGTGTATTCTGTTGTTTTTGGATGGAATGTCCTATAAATATCAATTAAGTCTCTCGTTTAATGTATCATTTAGAGCTTGCGTTTCCTTATTTATTTTCATTTTGGATGATCTGTCCATTGGTGAAAGTGGGGTGTTAAAGTCCGCTACTATTATTGTGTCACTGTCAATTTTCCCTTATGGCTGTTAGCATTTGCCTTATGTATTGAGGTGCTCCTATGTTGGGTGCATAAGTATTTACAATTGTTATATCTTCTTGGATTGATCCCTTGATCATTATGTAGTGTCCTTCTTTGTCTCTTGTAATAGTCTTTATTTTAAAGTCTATTTTATCTGATATAAGAACTGCTACTCCAGCTTTCTTTTGATTTCCATTTGCGTAGAATATCTTTTTCCATCCCCTGACTGTCAGTCTGTATGTGTCCCTAGGTCTGAAGTGGGACTCTTGTAGACAGCATATATACAGGTCTTGTTTCTGTATCCGTTCAGCCAGTCTATGTCTTTTGGTTGGAGCATTTAATCCATTTACATTTAAGGTAGTTATAGATATGTATGTTCCTATTACCATTTTCTTAATTGTTTTGGGTTTGTTTTTGTAGGTCTTTTCCTTCTGTTGTGTTTCCTGCCTAGAGAAGTTCCTTTGGCATTTGTTGTAAAGCTGGTTTGGTGGTGCTGAATTCTCTTAGCTTTTGCTTGTCTGTAAAGGTTTTAATTTCTCCATCAATTCTGAATGAGATCCTTGCTGGGTAGAATAATCTTGGTTGTAGGTTTTTCCCTTTCATCACTTTAAATATGTCCCTTCTGGCTTGCAGAGTTTCTGCTGAAAGATCAGCTGTTAACCTTATGGGGATTCCCTTGTATGTTAATTGTTGCTTTTCCCTTGCTGCTTTTAATATTTTTTCTTTGTAATTAATTTTTGATAGTTTAATTAATATGTGTTTTGGCATGTTTCTCCTTGGATTTATCCTGTATGGGACTTTCTGTGCTTCCTGGACTTGATTGACTATTTCCTTTCCCATATTGGGGAAGTTTTCAACTATAATCTCTTCAAATGTTTTCGCAGCCACTTTTTTTTTCTCTTCCTCTTCTGGGACCCCTATAATTCAAATGTTGGTGTATTTAATGTTGTCCCAGAGGTCTCTAAGACTGTCTTCAATTCTTTTCATTCTTTTTCCTTTATTCTGCTCTGTGGTAGTTATTTCCACTATTTTATCTTCCAGGTCACTTATCGGTTCTTCTGCTATTGATTCCTTCTAGAGAATTTTTAATTTCATTTATTGTGTTGTTCATCTTTGTTTGTTTGCTCTTTAGTTCTTCTATGTCCTTGTTGAATGTTTCTTGTATTTTCTCCATTCTCTTTCCAAGATTTTGGATCATGTTTACCATCATTACTCTGAATCCTTCTTCAGGTAGACTGCCTATTTCCTCTTAGTTTGCTTGGCCTGGTGGGTTTTTACCTTGCTCCTTCATCTGCTGCGTATTTATCTGTCTTCTCATTTTCCTTAACTTACTGTGTTTGGGGTCTCCTTTTCGCAGGCTGCAGGTTCGCAGTTCCCATTGTTTTTGGTGTCCGCCCCCAGTGGCTAAGGTTGGTTCAGTGGGTTGTATAGGGTTGCTGGTGGAGGGGACTGGTGCCTGTGTTCTGCTGGATGAGGCTGGATCTTGTCTTTCTGGTGGGCAGGTCCACGTCTGGTGGTTTGTTTTGGGGTGTCTGTGACCTTATTATGATTTTAGGCAGCCTCTCTGTTAATGGGTGGTGTTGTGTTCCTGTCTTGCTAGTTGTTTGGCATAGGGTGTCCAGCACTGTAGCTTGCTGGTCATTGAGTGGAGCTGGGTCTTAGTGTTCAGATGGAGATTTCTGGAAGAGGTTTAGCCATTTGATATTATGTGGAGCCAGGAGGTCTCTGATGGACCAATGTCCTGAACTTGGCTCTCCCACCTCAGAGGCTCAGGCCTGACACCTAGCTGGAGCACCAAGATCCTGTCAGCCACACGGCCTCAGAAGAAAAGGGAGAAAAAAAAAAAGAATGAAAGAAAGAAAAGAAAGGAACAGAAAGAAAATAAGTAAAGTTATTAAAATAAAAAAAATTTTAAATATTATTAAACAAAAAATAAAACGGACAGACAGAACCCTAGGACAAATGGTAAAAACAAAGCTATGCAGACAAAAGCACACAAAGAAGAATACACATACACACTCTCTGAACCTGTTCCCTGTCTGTAGAACAGAGTCAGGGTTAGCAGTCTGTTTTGTTGGGAGGATAAGTGCATGTAAAATGCCTGGATCCAAGCCCCTACTGAAACCAAGCAGGACCCAGTGGGACTCCTGGACACAAAAAGCACTAACATATTTCCTATGTTTCCCTTTTTTTCTGATAGTACTCACAAGCCCTACATGAGTTACTTGGTGTCCTCCAGACTCCTCTCTTGAAGGAAACTGCCCCAGCCATGGTCATTGCTGAAGGAAAGGGATCTTGGCTATTTTTACGTGACCCTCCCTATCAACACTGATTGGAACAGGGGTGGAAAGCTTATCCAATGGCAAAAATCACTGGGGTTGGCCTTTGAGATAGCCAGTCTGAAGTACAGCTCTGCTCCACCGTGATGAGCTGGGCCACTTCAGACCCTCGCTCTAAATTCTAAACTAGGTAATTCTGAAAATTACTTGGCAGTGGGAGAGGAAACTAAAATAATACAATGAAGCCATGAAGCAGAAGACATATGGGCCAACATTAGGAGGAAACAGAGACCACCAGTAAGGATGAGGTGGAGAAAATTGATCAGAGGATAAGTTGTCCGTTGGTAGTGAAAAAGTAGGGTGTAGAAACACAGAAACAAACAGCAGAAGAGTTGCTCGAGTTACATTTAGGTGAAAATTCAATTGACTGCTATTGAGATAAGATAATCCAATTCCCAGACTTGGTTTTGTTCCAGAATAACCTTCCAGTACTGCATCAGACTCGGCACTACTGTGAAGGCATACCTCGGAGGTGTTGAGGGTTCAGTTCCAGATCGCCACAATAAAGCAAGTCACAAAAATTTTTTGGTTTCCCGTTGCATATACAAGTTATGTCTACACTATACTGTAGTCTAGTAAGTGTGTGATAGCATTATGTCTAAAAAAAAAGTACATGCCTTAATTAAAAAATACTTTTTTGCTAAAAAATGCTGTCATCTGAGCCTTTAGTGAGTTGTAATCTTTTTGCAACAGTAACGTCAAAATCACTGATCACAGGTGACCATAACAAATTAATAATGAAAAAGTTTGAAATATTACAAAAATTACACAAAGACACAAAGTGAGCAAATGCTATTGGAAAAATTGCTCGACACAGGGTTGCCACTTTGGCTTTTACAGCTAGAAATCACCCAGCATCCCTCCTCCCAACCAGGTGCCCAAGACTGTGTCCATTCTCCAGCACAGCCTGCCTCTCATAGTACTGGTTATTCATTTCTCCAAAGTCATTTGCAACAGGGAAGTACAGGTGCTTGAATTGTGGCAGTCCTTAGTCAGACTCTCATTTTTCTTAGGTCCAGTATACATAAACTCCTTATAAGTCCTGGAGTTAATATGGCAAGGGCGATTCACTTGAAAACCTACTGAAACAGCCATTAATTTTTTTCTAGCCATCTTGCAAGCAGTTCGGGTTTCCTACCCAGCATCCCTTCCCTGTCTCTTCCTTGGTAACAAAACCCTGTTTTCATACAGAACATTGTACCCAACACCAGGCAAGATAGCCTGCATTTCCCAGACTGCCTCATAGGCAGAAATGACCACATGACAAATGACACGATTCTGGCAAATGAAACCATAAGGGGAAGACTGTTTGGGGCTCTGGAAAGGCCTTTGTTTTTACATGATAAAATAGGAAGCGTGTTCCCTCTTCCCTTCATCCTCAGGAAGTTCATACTGGAGTCACTTAACCAACTGCCTTTTTCTAGATTTCTAGCTACATTAAAACAAACAAAAAAAACAATTCCTGTTGCTACTTGCAAGCTAGTACATTCCTAATAGTTACAAACAATTAGGAAGATGATAACATTTGTCTTGTTAGAAAATACTGGAGAATACACAAGGTTAAAAGCAATAAGCACAGTTTTAGACTTGCTGGACTTAGGTTTCTGGGAACCAGCTAACTGTGGTGTCCACAAACCTTCATTTTGTAAAACATGCTGTATTTGTGAAGCACAATAAAACAAGGTACGCCTGTAATTCGTTACTTCTCCAGGAGTGCCCAGTGTATCCCTCTCTTCCTCTTTTTAATGACACTATATAACAAACCCCCATTACTTGACTATGTAAGTGAGTTTGGTTTTTATGACCCAAATAGCCTGACCTGCATTGCCTAATGGTAGTGTTTGGGTAGCTCTCTTTGTGGAGTATTGATATTTAGGTACTTGTATTTATTTTCCTAACACGGTATTCTCATAGTGTCTTCAGTACTATGAGATGCAGGCTGTGCTGGAGAATAGACACGGTCTTGGGCACCTGGGTGGGACGAGGGGTACTGGGTGACTCCCAGCTGTAAAAGCCAAAGTGACCCCAAAGCCACTGGCTTCCGTAAGTGAGGATGTCCTCACACACTCAGCTGGGTGACAGTGGGTGCTTCCCCTTCTGAAGCTCAAATCCTGAAGTTTGTACTTTTATCTTGAAAAAAATTTAAAGCTACAGAGCTGTAAGAAGAGTACAATAATATACATCGATGTGTGTAAGTGTGTATTTAGAGTTGTTATATATGATCATTATTGTTGAGCCAGTTGCAGACATTACAGGCATCATGACCCTTATCCTAAATACATTGCCATTTATCTCTAAGAACAAATACATTCTCTTATATAACCACGGGGCAATTATCAAATTTGGAAAATTTCATATTGATTCAATACTATTTTCTAATATACAGTCCATATTTAAATGTTGCCTTTCCTCCCAATGCTCTTCCCTCCCTTCACTCAACCCCAATTCAAGAAGCCAATCTGGGATTATGAGTTGCATGTAGTTGCCTTGTGTTTTCAGTTTCAATGATTCTTTATCATTTCATGACATTGACATTTTGGGAAGAGGATGGTTGGATGTCTTATGGAATTCTATCTATTTGGATGTGTCTGTTTACTCATGAATAGATTCAGTTTGGGGTTTGGCAGGGATACTGTGGAAGTGATGCTGGGTCCTTCTCAGCACATCACATCCAGATGCACATGATGTCAGTCTGTCCCATTATTGGCGATGTTAACTCCAATAACTTACTCCACTGCAAGGTACCCCTTTTGCTTCTGTAATATAAGTAATCTGTGGGGAAGATACTTTGAAATTGTGTAAATATTTTATTTTTTAAGAAACTTTAATCAATTGATGATCTTTTCCTGAATCAATTATTACTAAAGTTGGTTGTGAAATAGTGATTTTCTAACCCTATCATTTTACCTCTTTTTATTCTCTACCTGTCCACTTCCTTCCTTCCACCCTTTCCTTCCTCCCTTCCTCCCTCCCTTCCTTCCTTCCTTGTTTCCTTCTTTCCACTTTCTTCCCCCCTCTCTCTCTCTCTCTCTCTCTCTCTCTATATA
>NW_020172824.1:1393507-1393754 GCF_003031525.2 Neophocaena asiaeorientalis asiaeorientalis | reverse complement strand
TACAAATATATATATATATATATATATATATTTATTTGTATCAGTATAGAATCATGGACCCTTCTTAAAAGTTCTTTGTGTTACCCATTCCTGTCATTATTCATTTTGTTGCTCAAATTGACTCCAGTTTAGCCAGTGTGAGTCCCTTTTTGCCTTCACTGATTTCTTTTTGATGTGTCTATCATTTTTAAAGCTTTTTTTTTTTTTTTTTTTTATTTTTTGGCAACAAAAATAACCAAGGTTCTTG
>NW_020172824.1:1382294-1393468 GCF_003031525.2 Neophocaena asiaeorientalis asiaeorientalis | reverse complement strand
TTTTACTTTCTAGCAAACAAGATATCCAAGGTTTATCGTGTACTACTCCTGCCCTGGTTTTGGAATCATTTAGTTCTCCAAGGAGAATCATATTTAGAAATGAAGACCTGGGCTAAATGTGCTTATTGCATTGGAGTTCTCTCAGCAGTCAGAGCTAGGAAATAAGTGTGTGTGTGTGTGTGTGTGTGTGTGAGAGAGAGAGAGAGTGAGAAATTAGTTTATACTGATATCTTCTAATTCCAATGCAACAGCATAGAGTTCTTCTCGCCTCTTCCCATTCCGTATTTGTATCTCCCTTCTGCTACAGTGAAAACCCTGATTCCTAACAAAATCAATGTTCATTTATTTGTGCAACCCTGTAATACACACAAAATGTTTCAGAATAGTTTCAAAATGTCACTGCAATCAAGAAAACTATTAGAGTTCAAGATTCTTTGTAGTTCTTTTTGTCCTTAAATTGAGGTTATATAATCAAGGTCCTATGCTCAAGCATTCTCTGGACTGGTTTTGTTTTTTCTTTCCTTGTGTTTATGTTATGCATTTGGCTGGGTACACTTGTTTCTATTTGTGTTCAATTTTCATTTTTTCCCCCATCTTATTTAATTATTTTTTAAAATATTTCAACTATTAAAATGATTTCTGAAATCTAAACCATACAATAAGAGGTTTCAGAATTGTGCTGAGGCTTATTCTGGATTTTTCTCTCCTCCACACTTATCAAATACTCTCTCTTGTATTTCTGATACTTTTCTGGGATAAATAAAAACCATCATCAGCTGTCAGCTTTATTACTTCAATTGTCTCCTAGTTGATCCTGACTCTTTTTTTTTTTTTGTGGTATGCGGGCCTCTCACTGTTGTGGCTTCTCCCGTTGCGGAGCAACAGGCTCCGGATGCACAGGCTCAGCGGCCATGGCTCACGGGCCCAGCAGCTCCGCGGCATGTGGGATCTTCCCGGACCGGGGCACGAACCCGTGTCCCCTGCATCATCAGGCGGACTCTCAACCAGAGCGCCACCAGGGAAGCCCCTGCCTCTTTTTGACCCAGTAGTTTTGAATTTTAGTTGTACAATGGAATCATCTGAGGAACTCGAAAAATTACTTGTGCCTGGATTCCACCTCCAGAGATTTAATTTTTTTAATAAATTTATTTTTGGCTGGGTTGGGTCTTCGCTGTAGTGTGAGGGCTTCTCATTACAGTGGCTTCTTTTGTTGCGGAGCATGGGCTCTAGGCGCGCCGGCTTCAGTAGTTGTGGCTTGCGGGCTCTAGAGCACAGGCTCAGTAGTTGTGGTGCGTGGGCTTAGTTGCCCTATGGCATGTGGGATCTTCCCAGACCAGAGCTCGAACCCACGTCCCCTGTATTGGCAGGTGGATTCTTAACCACTGTGCCACCAGGGAAGCTCCCCACCTCCAGAGATTTTAAATAATTGTTCTGAAGTGGAACTGGGCATTGAATTTTTTTAAAGCTGCCTAGATCACTTACAAATTACCTAGATGAGAACCACTGGGCATCAGTGATCTTCCATGAATGCACATCTCATCATGTTACATCCTCTGCTTAAATTTTCCATAGCTTCACTGCCCTCAGCATGACCACCTGGCTCCCCAGCACAGCTGTCATGATCTAGCCCAGCTCACTTCTCCAGCCAGACTCCCACCCCTTCCCCCAGCCCTCCTTCCCTATGCTGTATGAGCCATCCAAACTAAATTATTTTTATCCCCAGGAATCCACCATGAACTCAGTCACCTCCAGACCTTTGCACATATTGTTTCTTCTATTTAAACCCCCTTCATCCTATTCTTTATATGGCTAATACCTACTCATCATTTGGGAGTTATCATAACTATGACTTTGTTTTCAACGCATCTTCCTTTCACCATCTTTCCAACTCTGGATTAGGAGCCCCTGTATGTTCTTCCTTGAATCCACCTCTTACGCTACTAGATTGTAAGCTTCATGAGAGTAGGAGCCAGTCTTTCTTTGTCACTTTATAGCACCAGTGCATAACACTATGCGTGGCCCACACTACCAATCAGTGTCTGGGGAAATAAATGTGTGAATAAACAAATCCATTTGAACTGTATTCTTTTGACAGAATCCATTTGCCATAATCAACTGCTGAAATCTCCACTGCTAATCCAATGAGAGAAGCAGGTAGTGCTGGGCTCAGAGTGTGGCAGGTGGGCAAATGCTTGACTGACAGGTCCGTTAGTTGGTCCATATGATAATTTAATTTATCATCAAAAAAGTATTTATGACGTCAAAAGACATGTCCTGGGTACTGTGGGTACAAATGCAATAATATTACCTAGTACATGGAATATTTTCTTTTCCTGCAGAGCTCACAGGGCTCTTATGCTTTCCCCTCCCCTCTTTCTTAAAATTAGGTACTGGAAGAGAACTTAAAGATCATATGATTTAATCTTTTAATTTTACAGATGAAGATTCTGAAACCAGAGAAGTTGAGTAACTTTCTCAAGGTCATGCAGCTGGTTATGATCATAGATTTGTATCATTTTTCTCCTTAGTTGAAAATCTGACTCACTTCCCTAAATTTAGCATCCCACTTGGTAAATTTGTGTTCCTGACCATTACCACTGCTGTATTTTCCCAACAGGTAGATAAGCTTTTTCCTGAGCTAACTGGCCCCCTACACACACACACATCTGTAGAGGACATGAACAGAGTAATCAAACCTCCTGCCATCTGCTCTGAACATGCCTAGCTCGCTGTCCCATTCCAGAGTGCATTTTTAAAGCTTGCCTTTAGGGGCCTCATGTTTTTTCAGACATTGTCAAGAATTAATTGTGAAAATTATAAAACCAAAATGTGTTGAGTAAATTTAAGATCCATTTTCTCTGACAGCATTTGGTCTAAGCAATGATTGCAAACATTCCATCTGCATTTTCCAAGATGCCTTCTCTATGGGTACACGTACAACAATTGATTTAGGAGTGTATTTCTGATATTAATTTGACCGTTGCTGTTTCTGCTGCAGAAAAATAGAGGCCTGTGGTCTTCAGGGCTTTCATCAGAGCCCCGTGTCTGGGAGCATTATGTTCTGTGAGAAATATTGTTGTGGCAGTGTTCTCTCTGGGGATCATAGCTTTCAATCTTTTAAAGTGCAGTTTGTCTCAGAACTTTGATTTTTACAAGTTTTGACTTTTTCTATTTCTTTGCTTTCCTAGACAGAATTTCTTAGAGTAAACAAAGGTGAAATGGCAGCATTTTTCATAGGAGTGTGGATTTTTCTGATTTTTCTTGTGTGTGATAAGTAAAGGATTGGTCCAGGGGGGGAAAAGAAAGTATGAAACAGATAAAAAATATATGTTTGTTGCCAATCCATTCCTCTTTCTGCGATCTCCTTTTTATTTATTAAAACATTCATTCGGGGACTTCCCTGGTGGTCCAGTGGTTAAGACTCCATGCTCCCAATGCAGGGGGCCCAGGTTTGATCCCGGGTCAGGGAACTAGATCCCGCATGCCGCAACTAAGACCTAGCACAGCCAAATAAATGAATAAATAAATATAAAAAAATTAACTCAATAAGTATTTATCAATATTTTGTGCCTACTATGTACCAAGCACTGTGCTAGGTGCTTATTATTACATAATATTATAATAGTATATTATATCAATATAATTATATAATAATAGCATATTATTGTATTACAATGATTATATTTACATTTTTATCAGCTTAATAATAAAAATAATAAATATATTAATAACATACATTTCTATACATAAACAGTTTTTCTTGTATTACTATATAAACAATCGTAGTAATTTCCAAGGGCTGCCATAACACAGTACCACAGACCGAGTGGCTTCATTAAACAACAGAAATTTATTATCTCACAGTTCTGGAGGCTGGAAGTCTGAAATCAAGGTGACAGCAGGCATGCTCCCTCTGCAAGCACTAAGGAAAGATCTGTTCCAGCCCTCACTTCTAGCTTCTAGTATTTCCTTGGCTGGTAGCAGAGTAACTCTAATCTTCACGTGGTACTGTGTGTGTGTGTGTGTGTGTGTGTGTGTGTGTGTGTGTGTGTGTGTTTATGTACAAATTTCCTCTTTTTATAAGAATACCAGTCATACTGGCTTAGCGGCCAACCTTACTCCAATATGACCTCATCTTAATTTAACTAATTGGCTCTGCAATGACCCTGTAACGTATAAAGTCACATGCTGAGGTATCAGGGCTTAGGACTTCAACATACGAATTTCAGGGATACATAAAGCAAGCCATAACAGCAACTCCAGTGCCACCTCTTCCAAAGCCATCTTTGCTCCATTCACAATGCCCCCTCAAATATATTTAAGCAATCTCTTTCTTAACCAAATCCACGTAGTACTTCATCTATAACATTTATTTTACCTACATGATTCATTTTTTAGACTTTAGGCCCTTTACTGTTAAGACCCATGACTGATAAGCATTGCTATCATGACGATGATGCCCTACACATGTTAAGTGACATAAAAGTATTATAAAATGAATGAATGTATCAACCAACAAATAAATATTTACATAGCTCTTTCTGGTTGGCAAATGTTTTCACATACATGATCTTCTTGGAGCCTTAAAGCGAGTCTTTGAAGTGGGTTTGTAGGAATTATTATCTCCACTTACGACCGAGGAAACTGAAGCCTAAAGGTAAATGTCCAGTGTTACATGGACATGGTAGGACTACATTAAGATCCAGGTCTCCTGACTCTGACCTTAGAGCTCTTGTTCCCTTACATTTTATCTCTTCTGGAGATATTTTTCTCTCTCAATTACACCTCTGCCACCCCAGGTAGTGACCAGTGCTGTGGCTGCCTATGACCCTCCCTTGCTTTGAGACAACTTGTCTAGAAGCTCCCAATCTTACACTCTTACGTGGCTCCTCCCCCTCTGTCTTTCTTCTCCTATATGCATATGCATATGTATATGTTTACATGCATGTATCCTCCCTTGAGGCTAAGCCATCTAGAGAGTACTTTCCTTCTAAAACACAGTTTTATAAACAAAACATCTGATTCTGGGGATTTGGGCACTTGAAGAGTAAGACGCTCATGTTATGACAGATAGTGGTAACACTGTTTTGGTGATGCTGAAGAGCTATTTCTGTTGTTATTAAAAGTAGGTTCAGGGCTTCCCTGGTGGTGCAGTGGTTGAGAGTCTGCCTGCCGATGCAGGGGACATGGGTTCGTGCCCCGGTCCGGGAGGATCCCACATGCCGCGGAGCGGTCAAAAAAAAAAAAAAAAAAAAAAAAGTAGGTTCAGTGCCAAGCAGACCAGATCCATTAGAGGAGACTTCTGTAGCTGCCATTATCTCTAACTAATTCTAAGGCAGAAAATGTTTTTTCAAAGTGTTAAGTATAACACACACACACACACACACACACACACACACACACAATAAGCATTGTTTTTAATAACTAACCTTGAATATATTGATATGGCTTTGATCTCTCTGGGATGGATTTAGATGTAAGAACTTCCTAGGAGCAATGAAGATGGTTATAGAATCTCAGCTTCAATAGAAAATGTCATGACATGGATGATTTTGCTTCATTCTGTTTTACAATTACAATATTCCAATCTCTCTGTGAACTCCTACCCAATCTTTCTGAGTTTGCAGGGAATTTCCCTTTCTCTGACTGTGTACTAACATTAATGCTAATTCATGTGCATAAAGTTTTACAATTTACATACAGCTTTCATCATATTATCTCATTTTAACCTTAAAACTATTCTGAAATAAACAATATTACTGTCTTCGTTTTGAGAAATGATTCAGCTTGCCCAAGAAATAAAGGATTGAAAGTGAGAGAATTAAGACTTAAGCCCGGTGTGCTGAGTCCAACTTCTTAAGTTCATTTGACTTTATTACCAAATATATGCTTTCTCGTTTCCCCACTTTTCACACATCTCAGCTCCCAAACTGGATTAGAATTTACTATGGCGTCTAGCAGATTACTCTTTACAGGGTTCTACACCGTGGAGTACATAGAAGGATTTGAGTTTTGAATTACAGCTTTGCTGGGTGATCCATCTAAGCCTCAGTTTCTTCATCTGTAAAATGGTGACCATAATGGTGCCCACATCATAGAGTTTCAAAGAGAATTAAATGAAAAAATGTGTCAAGTCTTAGCAGAGACCATACTATGATATTATTATATTATATAATTTGCAAGTTTGTGTGAAGTTGGGCAAGATACTTAATCTTGTTTGGTACCCTCATCAGTAAAACAAAATTGGGAAGATATCAGGTGTCTTGCAGCGATATCATGAGGCTTAATAAAATTACATTTGTGAAAGTGCCTAACACAGTGTTTAGCAGATACTAGGGACTCAATAATTGTTAATTTCCCACCTACCTGCTTTCCTTCTTTCTTCAAGGAAGAAATCAATAAATGTTTACTGGATTTTCAGTGACTCCTTTCATGCAATGATTTTGTGACTACTTTTTAGTGGTTCTATACATGGATGCAAGTGTTCAATATCAAGGTGCCTTTGACAAACTGTTCTCAATCTCCAAATGGAATAAAATGCAGTGTCCTCTTAGATCGGAAACATAAAGGAATTTGGTAGTTCAGAGTAATTGCCCAGAAAGTGGCTCCCTCGTGGAAATCCTGCTGACCAACAACAAGCCCATGTGGGACTTTGAACGTGGACACTGGATTTCAAAGACAAGGATTTTTATGTTAAAGCAAAGAGGGCTCAAAAAGTGATTAACTGTTGGGAAGGCCTATCAGAATTTGCGTAAAAAAGATTGAATTTGAGAATATTTTTAAGCACTTATTCTCAATATTCAGTTCAGTGGATCCTAAGTATCTACTGATGATATAAAAATCGCAGTTGCTTTTTTCAAATGAGTAGGAATGCTTAAGTCAAAAATTGGGATTTTCCTAATTTTACCTTCCACTTCCATATATTTTATTTATTTATTTATTTATTGCGGTACGCGGGCCTCTCACTGTTGTGGCCTCTCCCGTTGCGGAGCACAGGCTCCGGACCCGCAGGCTCAGCAGCCATGGCTCACGGGCCCAGCCGCTCCGCGGCATGTGGGATCTTCCCAGACCGGGGCACGAACCTGTGTCCTCTGCATCGGCAGGCGGACTCTCAACCACTGCGCCACCAGGGAAGCCCCACTTCCATATATTTTAAAATTTGTCTACAACTGCTTGCTTAGACTAGAACTTGACATATAACAATTGGCAATTTATTGCAAAATGATACATTTAGTTATTTCAGGATATCATTATTTCATGAATTCTCAGTGTTTAAATACTTGAACAGCCTGAGAAATGCTGTTATAAAAATATAGTTTTCTTACTTTAGACATTGTTCAGCAGATCAAAAAAAGGAAATATTTTGTTGCCTAAGAGTTAACAGGGGACCTGCTTTGTCCAAAGGTAAAATTAACTTAAAACCAGTGTTTACTGTTATATGTCTCTGAGCAACAGTGAGCACAGAGCTGTGTCTAATTCATTTTTGCTTTTCTGGTGTCTAAAGCAATGCCTGGGACAGAGTAGGGCCTCAACACGGGAGCATCTTACGTAGAAATTTTGTGTATAAAAATAAATGCTTGGGCCTCCCTGGTGGCGCAGTGGTTGAGAATCTGCCTGCTGATACAGGGGACATGAGTTCGAGCCCTGGTCCGGGAAGATCCCACATGCCGCGGAGCAGCTAAGCCCGTACGCCACAACTACTGAGTCTGTGCTTTAGAGCCCATGAGCCACAACTACTGAGCCCATGGGCCACTACTGAAGCCTGCATCCCTAGAGCCTGTGCTCCACAAGAGAACCCACTGCAATGAGAAGCCCGCGCACCGCAACGAAGAGTAGCCCCCGCTCACCGCAACTAGAGAAAGCCTGCATGCAGCAATGAAGATCCAACACAGCCAAAAAATAAATAAAAATTAAAAAAAACAAATGCTTTGTTTCAAAAGTGCTTGAACAGTTTATTCTAAGAGCCTTGAAGATACAACCTCAAACTTTGTTTCCCTCATTAATTTTTTTTTGTGGAATTCTGCCTCCGTTTCGGACTCAGTGCCACCCATTCCCAGGACCCGGCACTGAAAACTCAAAACTATAGGAGAATTTCGCTTTCAGCTCATCCTATTTTACAAATGAGTACACATGACCATACCACTGTGTAGTTTATACAAAGTTCTGCGTTGGGCAATGTAGGGCTATGGGCGTTAGTGAGGTACCATCCTTGTTCTCAGGGAGTTAATGTTGTGGGAGAGAGATAGATACAAAGGCAACTAATTATATTGCAAGGCAGAAAGAAAAACTGCTGTAGTGAAAGTGTAAACATGATGCTGTGGTTGCAGAGTGGAAGGAGGAATTAATTTGAACCAGGAGGATCCGGAACAAGGAAGGAAAGAAACTAGTATTTATTGAGGGCTTAAAAGGTACACCACCGAATGTAAAATAATTGGCTGGTGGGAAGCAGCTGCATAGCAGAGGGAGATCAGCTCCGTGCTTTGTGACCACCCAGAAAGGTGGGACAGGGAGGGTGGGAGGGAGGCTCAAGAGGGAGGTACGGTATGCGGATATATGTATACCTATGGGTGATTCGCTTTGTTGTGCAACAGAAACTAACACGGTATTGCGAAGCAATTATACTCCAATAAAGATCTATTAAAAAATAAAGGTGCCAAAGGCTGGGCTGGTGCTTTCAGGCTCTGGGAGCAGGTGATGTTTAAAGTGAGCTGGGGGCTGAAGGGGGAGGGCTGTAGGGGTGTTTGGCCACTGGGACCATGTTGGGAAGGTGTGGGTTCAAGAAGCGAAGAGACCGTGAGAGGACACCTGTCCACTGACCCTGAGGGACGGAGCCTGGGCCAAGGAGGAGCTTCAGCTTGAAATGGTTTGGTGGGAAATGGGGTTTATAAGGGGAAGTGGCTTTTTATTATAGGAAGGAGGTGGTGGGAGAATTCTAGGCAAAGATGAAGAATGTTAGTAAGAACAGGTCCGGGGTGACAGGACGAACAAAAGGGAAGGGAAATTAAGAGGAAAGACAGGGCCTGCATTTGTGTTGGTGCGGATGAATTTCGGGGGAGGAAGAGCGCAGGGATTTGGGGGTAGACTGGAAGTTGTGACAAGGACACGTATGGAAGTGTCTGTTCAGTGGGGGAGAATGATTCAGTCCCAAGGTTCCAAGAAAAGCAAAAGCTAGTGGATGTATCTGCTTGCATTGTCCTCTTGGGTGCTGAGTGCTCCGCTATGCTAGAAGCTGTTGGCTGGTCCCTACCGGAGAAGAGAGCAAGTGTCCGTCAGTCAGTCAGCTTTCTCTCCAGACTGAACCTTACACTTAAAAAAAAAATTTTTATTTACTTATTTATTTAGTCATTTATTTTTGGCTATGTTGGGTCTTCATTGCTGTGTGCGGGCTTTCTCTAGTTGCCTCGAGAGGGGGCTACTCTTTGTTGTGGCACACAGGCTTCTCATTGTGGTGGCTTCTCTTGTTGTGGAGCACGGGCTCTAGGCGTGTGGGCTTCAGTAGTTGTGGCACGTGGCTTCAGTAGTTGTGGCGCACGGGTTTAGTTGCTCCGCAGCATGTGGGATCTTCCCGGACCAGGGCTTGAACCCGTGTTCCCTGCATTGGCAGGCTGATTCTTAACCACTGTGCCACGAGGGAAGTCCTGAACCTTCCACTTTTTGAGAGCACAGACTGTCTTCATCAGTGCACCGTTCCCCACAGAGCCTAGGATGGCACTGGGCATGTGGCAGATTTTCACAAACTCATAATTGATTCATGGCAGGCAAGAAGGAAAATTTCAGTATCGGCAAGAGGCTAGTTGTGGAATTTTCACAGCAGTGGAAATTTAACCTGAAAATTAACCACACAGTTACAAAGAAGGTGAAAGCCATCGAAGATTTTATGATCAAGAATGATTTCTAATGCCACGATTTTACCGAAAGAAAACTGTGTCAGTTAATTAACTTCCACAGTAATTTGTTAGCTGTTCATTATACTCTCCTGTTTTGACTAATGAAAACATTTAGAGCTGCATCTTTATGAAAACTAAGTAGTCCAGGCAGTTTGACTGTCTTAGAATAATTAGAGAATTTTGCATCGTCATCCAGTGGGATGCCTACCTCTCCCTGTGCAGCTTCACAGAATACTTTTTCTGTTTCCTCTTCCTTCCCTCTTTAGTGTCTGTTATTTAAGCCCAACTCCTCAACATATCACCATAAAACATTTTATAGATATTTATAGGACTGATGTGGCTGAACTAAACTATTATTAATTTACTAATTAGGATGGTAAGAAGACAAATTTTATCCCTATGTGAGATGATTTAGGGAAATTTATCATATTAGGGCTTAAAGTTGTTTTTCTAATTTACATGAAGGGCTAAACCAGGAAAGGCAAATGTGTGGTAAATATGCTTCCCTCAGCCCTTCTGTCCCCATGATACACATCTGTAATTTATAATGCCACTCTTTTCCTCTGAGCCTACGTATAACTTCACGATTTTTCTCAACACAGCACTATAGACAGCAAGAGGTTGGGATTGGCGTGAAAGATGAACTAGACAGGTAACAGCTCCTATAAGACTGTAAACCCCTCACCGGTAGGCACCAGGTCCTTCGTAAATGGATTTTGGAATGAATGATGGACAGAGAAATTGATGAATTAATGGCTGCATGAATGATATTTCATTTTTTTTTTCCAAAACTGGTCCAGGAAAGCTTTGGGATACTTGCATCTCTGTGTTGTAGGGAGTGTGCTTTGTACCACCACGTGCCTGTGAACACTAGCTCATTGAATGAAATTGTAGGAAAAAGAACTTAGAGAATATCTAGTGACAACTTTTCAGTTTTACAGAGATGAAAATAAAGTGCAGAGATGGCCTCCATCTAAAGGGCAGGATCCGGAGGCAGAGCCACTCTGTCATTTTCCACACCTTACTGACTGCATGGCCTTTGGCCTTTATGTTGCTTCTTCATCTGTAAAGTGGGAAGAGTGATCTTGTCTGCCTTGCAGGGTTATTGTGAAGCTTTAACAAGATAAGGAATTACAAAGTGCTTAGTGTAGTTAGTGCCCGGCATATGGTAAATACTAAAACAAAATATTAACTTTCTCCTTTTTCCTTCCTTTTCATTAATATTAGCTGAACCAGTGATGGTACTGTAAGTAGTTTTATCATAAGGTTTATCATATTACGTTATGC
>NW_020172824.1:1336286-1382182 GCF_003031525.2 Neophocaena asiaeorientalis asiaeorientalis | reverse complement strand
GCCCCCCCCCCCCCACGTACTTTCAATGAATTGGAAGCCTATGCTAAACCATCCCCATTTTATATACATAGAAACTAAGACAAAGAGAATATAGGAATGGATTCTTATTAAATAAGAATGAAACATTTTTTTATATGGAAAATGTAACATTCCTAAATTCATTGCTCTTTTCTTTGGCTAATCATCTTGTTTCATAATACCTAACAGGCTTCATAGAAAATGTATTTATAAAAGTTGTCATTAAATAATGCAGGGCTGAAATTTAATAAAAAATGAGTGGCTGAATTGCCCTTTAAAAAAGCCTCAATGTTTACACTGTATATTCTAACCTTCAGGTCATTCATTAGTTGGGGAGGTGAAGGGCTTTATGTTGCTTGCCAGGAAGCACACAAATGCAGCAGGGAGGGATGAAACAAACAAGGCCACATTGCTGGGAAGGTGGCCTTCAGAGGCAAGGGCTTCACTGGGGCGGAAACCTTGCAGCTGTGTTACCTCACGCCTCCACACAAGAAAATGGACTTTAAAACCACAACGTGAATAGAAGCAAGGTTAGCCAAAGAGATTTTGAGAAATTGCTTTTCTAATGCATTTAAAATGAGTATTAGATGTTGCATTCTGTGTCAGTTGCTATAAACACAGGGGAAGCTTTTACACTTTTTTAAATCAAGCCAGGTTAAACAGAGTATAAGGAGGGGATGTTTTAAAACAATTCAACAGTGGGTTTTGAAAATAAACAACTGTGGAATTAAGGAAGTGTGGGGGCTGGGAGCTTTCATTCCCTACCTCCGGGCTTGAACTTTTTGCCTCCTAATTGAGTACCTTGAAATGTACTTTGATTCTGGAATTCGATTGCTAAGTTGTTTCTTTTCAAAGGCACCTGTTGAAGGAAAAGAAAAAGAAAAAGAAAAATACTTAGAGAGTTGACGGCTGTTAAAAAGAGGTAAAGCCATTATGAGTTGCCAGAATGCTACCCTTGAGTTGAACGAAGGATCCCAACCCGGGCCAGAGAACCCAGAGAGAATTTCACAAGGTGAAACTGCAGAGGAACATGCCTGCATAGCCCTGCTTGAAAACCAACTCAGCCTGGGCGACTTTGTCCAAATACAAAGAGCCTTTGAGGTAAGCGTTAATCTTATTTCCTGGAGACTTTGAGTTGCTTATGAAGGAGACCAGGATGAAACAGAAAGAGATTTCTCTCTTAAAAGTTTTTTTTTTTTTTTTAAATATATTTAATGGTTAAAACAGGGAACTGAAAAGAATTGGTCAGACCTGGATTTAACACCAGAGTAACTTTACCCCTCAATTCTTCGGGACAAATAATATTATTTAGTCTGAAATTGCTGCTGTTGAATATCATTACCATCCAGGAAGGAAAATGAATTCTTGGACAAATTTTTTTCTTAGAGATCAACATATTTTTGGAAAACAGAAAGTTACGACGGTGACAGGGGGAAGCCAGATCTCTAGGGTGGCTCCCAATAATAACTGTCCTTGCAGGTAACATGGAAGTATCCCTCTGGAAATGCAAATAGCCACTTCCCGGTGTGCAAACATTCTCCCCTGCGTCACCCCAGCGACGCAGCTCCTTTTCAAAGCAGATTGTGGCACTTCATTGTCCCAGATCCCATGGGAGGGACCAGTCTGCCACTCTTTTTGCAAATATTGGAGCAATGCCAATGAAAACAAAATTAAAAAAATTTTAATTACCATAGGAATTTTAACTGTAAATGAATAAGTTCCTTCTCTCTATCTTAATTTTGAATTCTGCATTTATGCCTAATGAACAGCATATATCAAAATGATTCTTAGCTTCTCATACTGATAGGAAGAAGTGCTCTTCCGTGCTGTGGAATTTAGGTAGACATGACCCTCCATCCTTCCTGCTGCATTACAGTTGCTAAAATATGATCTCAGGGCTTCAGAATGTCCTCTGGGGTGCTTGAGAATGTCATATTAATTCGAAACAGACATACAATGTTTGGGAATACCACCTTGAACTTAATAAAGCATGATGAAATCTCACCTTTATATTGGCCTATAGTTGGCACAAATTTTAATCTTTACCTATCCAAAAAAGAAAGAGTTCCTAACAACTGAAATACTCTACTATACCCTGTTTTGTATAACAAGTTAAATTTTACCTGTGTTGAGAATGTCCCAATAGTATCAATCATTTCTTTTTAATAGAATCTATCATATTTAGTAGCAAAGACATGCTCTGCCCTACACTTTTCTCATTTTAATCTTCAGGTATTTGCAGTTCATCCAAACCCATTTGTCTGAAAGGTTTTAGTGATGCTCATGTCCAATGCCCCAGATGAATCTGGCATGTTTTGATAGACATAGCAAACATTTTGACAGCTTGAGGACATTCAGAAAAACGTAACAGCAGACTATGACAGCTTTGACTCTGGAATGAGCAGAAATGTGGCAGTTTTTTTCTGGTGTTAAGAACACAAAGTTGAACTCTAGGGTCTATTAGGAGGGTCAACTGTATAAAGTCAATGTGTTAGAAAGTGAAACTGCTATAAAAGGTTAGGGGTGGGTGTTCTTTTCAAATTACCAATTAGTCTGGAGTGAACCCAGTGAAATAGGAAAGTTGGATCTCAAGATATATATTTTTTTAACTTTAAATGTTTCAAAGGCTGGATCACTTATTTTGAAATTAACCAGTTGGAACAGCAGGTACCACTGATGGACCAAAAGGGAGAAAGAAATTGCTATTCAGGGCTTGCATGAATCTAGACAATCTAATTACAATCTTTTTTAAAAATGTAATTTTTTTAAAAAATTGAGCTTTGCAGGCATACTTCAAGAAAAAATGAAGTCCATCGATTTTTACCAGATTCAACAGACAGAATGGAACGATCCAATGGCAAATGTACAACCGGGAATAAAAGGTAGGCCCTTGAGACAACACCGTTTCCACACACAGCATGGACACCTAGAGAAGAATCATATACTAGATGATTTCTGTGGACTCTCTTCCATCTGCCATGAGCGTTGGGCCCACAGGCCACAGGTGTAGACTGTTGTGAAAAGAAAAATTGCCCTCAGGGGCTGTCCTGCAACACAGAACCCCAAAGTCAGTGATTTGTAGTCCAGTCACTAAAGACATGCTCTTGGAATGCCACGATTCTGGCACTGGATCCTTTCATCTCCTATTTTGTTTTTTGTACCCAGATTGCTTATTTGGGGCTGAAGAGTTTTCAGACAGTAGGTAAAGTCCATGTCTTTAAATAGCAGTAGTAATGCTTTATTGAAAAATGGGAAGCTGAGTCTTCCTGTAGTCAATGTTTCACATATGTTTCCAAATGAGATATTACATACCATATAAATCTTAGTAGTAACATTTAGCAATGAAGTGAGTAATGCTTATGTTTATTGCATGATGGTATATGAGTCAGAATCACTTAGTGTATAAGAGTCAGGGGTCAGACTTCTTGGATTTGAGTCCCAGTTTTGCCACCAACAATGAGACTTTGTGCAAATTGCTTAATCTCTCTGAGCCTCAGTTTCCTTTGTTTCTAACGTGCAAATAATAGGGTTGTTGTGAGGATTAAATGGGGTATTATCCGGAAAGCACTCGAAAGAGTGCTTGACACAGAAAAAGTGCTCAATTAACATAGATATTATATGTTCAGTGAGTAGAGGTTGAACAATATGGTCTTTAACATTCTCTTAATTTTAACTCATGCATTTCCTAAAAAAAAATTAAGCTTTGAATAACACTCACAACTATGCTTTTACATTCCTTTTAATTGGGGTAGGAAATGGAAGCAATGTTTGCAAAGACACAAATTCACATAGAAGAGTACAAAAGCATCATCTTTCCATGTCTTCATATTCTATTAGCATGTGAAAGATTTTAGGTGATGTCTTGAACCCCTTCTTTAGAACAAAGGAGTTATCTGGATAGAAGTACTAGAAAAGTAACTTGTGGATTTCTTTTTCTTTCAAGTGATGGTGCCCAAAAAGTTATATATCAGCTCGCAGGGAATGAAACTTGTATTATTCATAGAATTGTAAAATGCTTGTTACTTAAACTTTCCTGTAGCACTTGTAATGCTTAGAGAAATGATGTGGTCTCTGGATATTCATATTGTTTTAATGTCAAACATATTTTACATTTTCTTAGATACTTCAGAAGTCAGTTACTGTGTGAGGAAGGATGGCTGTGATTTGCTAATTTTATAGGAATTCTGAGAAATAGAAATTATGGTCCAAGGGAAATGGAATTTTGGAAAAGCCGCATTGAGACTTGATGTATACTGACTTTCTTCCAAGACTTTGGCTATGTAGGTTCCTGAATATTTCTTTTCTTTATTTCTCCATTGTTGACCACTTCATGTCAGGACAGTCTGCTCTTTGATCTTGGAAGCCTTGTTGCCTATTTGGCCTGTATCTAGTTTGCCTATACTGCTGGACTCACTGGACTGGGTCCTGACCTGCCTCTGTCAGCAACTGTGTCTGTATCACCTCCTGGTACATTCTTTCTGGCCCAGAGCCATGGCCTGGCCCTACCCTGTCTACTTCATGCTGCCGTTTGCTGAAGTCCTACTAAATCTTTAGGTTAAATAGCTTGAAATGAAATCTCCTAAACCGCATGTAAAAGGTGAACTATTTCTGCTTAAAGTAGGAAGGGCCAGGACAGTTCAGTGTGAGAAAGGAAGAATAAAAATCCTAACAGGAAGTCCCCAGAGATGTTAGGGGAAGGTTCTCTGAACAAACTTGTCTTGGGGAGCTGAATGGAATCTAAACACAACACACTTGTGCTGACAATCTAAAAAGACCAGAGAAATTCAGAAGGCACTTTTGCAGGTCTGAAAATTGTGCTTAAGGTATAATAAATGATTAAATCCACAGAATGTGTGATATCTTCATGCTTGACTGTCTTTATAAAATTCCCAAGATTCCTGTCTGCAGTAGGGCCTATGAACAACGCTTCCTTGTACCAACAGGACAAAGATGAGAGTTCTGATGCCCTGCTGGGCAGGCTAGACTCTAAGGGAATACAGACAGTAACTGTTACAAAAAATTTAATTACATACATTTACAATTAAATAAATCATATTAACCCCCCCAAAAAACCCCAAGACCTCCTGCCCCACCCCTTCCATCCTTACCTCTCCCAGGAATGAGAAGGAGAAATGAGGAACCTGCTTGGTGGTGACAGTGTTGGTCTGTATTTTTAAAGTGAGGTGGGGCTAATCTATTAAAAGGCTATGAGATTGAAAAAAAATATACAGACAATCAGATTCCCACCTTTCCATTATTTATCCTTCTTTCCGAACTGTCAGGATTCTCCCAGTTCATTAGGGACCCGCCTTCTCATTGCTCACTGTATCTTCACTATTAAGTTACCCAAATGGACAGGCCTTCCTGGCTATGGCTCATGTTCCAGAACTATTCTTACCTCTTGCTTCTTTCTTTTCTACCCCAGACATCACCATTCCAAACACATAAATAAAATCACCCATCTTTGTTTCATTCCCTTTCCTCAGAACTGTTAGATTTTGCTTGCCTCTGTCAAAATATGAGACAGCCCATGAAGATCATTTAAAAAATATATTTTTAAGGTAAGACTGATAGTTAAAAACTGTATATTATGGAATCCAATAAAGTTCCAAAATTAGAAAATCTTTATTTTTATAGGGTGTGCAAACTGTGTAAAACATATAATAGCACATTCATGATAAAGACTTATTTCTTGCTCATATAGAGAGCAGATATTTCTAATAGGCAGGCAGCTCCAAGTAGGGATTCTGGTCCCCAGGCTCCTTCCATCTTCCTCCTTCCACAATGGCCATATGTCAAGCTAGTCATGCGGAAAGAGCATGAAGGAGCACATGGGGAAAGGTTCTGTGGGCCAGGTTCCCGTCCCAATTGCAAGGCCATCTGGAAAGCGTAGGCAGGCGCGTGCCCGGAAAACAGTCTCACCCACAATCCTTAGAGTGAATGGTAGGAAAATTTCCATCTCTCCTAATAAACCAGCGTACTTATTTCATAGATTAAGGAAAGTCGTGTGCCTAATGGTGTTTTGTGTTTCGCCTTAGCTGCCAGGAAGTTCAAAGCTAAATTCAGTGTTCAACTGATACAACTATTCTTAACATAGATTTTTCTGGAACAATTATCTTCTGTTTTCATTATATGATCCTTGCTGTTTTATCTTTGCTTTAATGGTCCAACTGCCTATGTACCTTCTATTGTAACTGAACTAAAACTCTTTCTAGAAATCAGTGGAGGTAAAAATGATGAATAAAAGTTTAATATCTTTGAAGTTCAATAAGATTTTATAAAACACTTCTGTAGGTATCGTGTTATTTGATCCTCTCACCAGCCTGAAATGTAGGCAGGGCAGATATTTTTATTTCCCATTTACACATAAGGAGAATAAAGCTCAAAGATATTTAATTGAGTTGTCCCATGGGGCAGAGCCAGGGTTCTGTGGTAGATTGCCAACTTCCCAGCCCATTGTATGGCATGGCTACCACTGGCCACCAGGCAATCTCCCTTTGAGATTTGCTCTAAGGAATAGGAATCCAATAGGATAAGGACTTCATTAACAAAACGAGCATGTCAAGTTAGCAGCACACAGGCACTGTGCCTTGGTAACTTGGAATTAATGTACAATCAGCAAATAATCAACACTTCCTACAATAAAATCAATGCAGAGAAGGGTGGAAGAATAAAAGGGAAAGATAGGAATAACTCATTGCTTTTTTATTATTATTTTTTCCTTTCTAAAGGCATTCAATGGAGGCTTGAGAGAAAGTAAACAGGTAAAGCTTAATCTATAACTTTATTCCATAGTGCAAAGTACATTCAGCAAGCTCAGTCAATCCATCACCTGCTGAACAAAGGCAGCAGGGCAGAGCATTTCTCGCCCCAACTCCCTTAGTGGAATCCAAAAAACCTATTTTGGATGGCAGTAGAAAATCAGTGAACCCTGCTGGCACCCCTCCTCAGCACTAAGGTAATAGCGTGAAGACAAATCCAACAGCCCTGCAGCTGGCACAACTGGAAACGACAGAGGAATTCTTTGGTGGTTTTGTCCGAGTTGCTAGAGTTCATGGGTGAGGTTAACAAACGATGCCATCACCAAAGCACAAGCAAGTGAAGTTCTTTGTCAACACATACGAAAAATCGGTCTTCCTGAACACTGCTGCCTTTGTGGTAAATTTTGTGACAGGTTCTAACGGCTTCATGCCTTTTCTAATTTCTCTGTGTGCTTTCATAACAGGTGCTTATAAAAATTAATCTTGGTCAGAGAGGGTGGTGAAGAGTGCTTTTGGGGGACAGATATTTTAACCTTAAGCTTTGGCCAGGACTGAAGCAGAGAAGGCAACCAAGAAACTGGTCATAAAGGAGAAAGAAAGAAAGCAAAGATCCCTATTGCTATTCATTTGTAGTATATCAACTTAGCCAGACCTTTAGACCTAGGGCACAGCCTACCTTTGTAATTTCCTGAAAATTAAAGAAGGAACACGAAGAAAGACAACTGGAGAACTATAATTTGTGCCATTTTGATTTCACGTTTGTCCTGTGTTGACAAGTATAGCACACCCAATGATGAGACGAGACCCCACCAACTTTGTTCCTAGAAATAGGAATCCTCTGAATTGTCTCTTGTTGATTTCTGACCTTTGCCTGAAGCTCTGCCTCATGCTTGCTCAGACACGAATCCCTTGGGTCTTTTCTTCCCTCGTCACGTCTTACCACCATGTTATGGATAAGCATTTTGTGAGGTATTGATTCTCTGGGCGCCAGCATTCTCTGCTGAGGACTTCCAGGGACACGGTTTTCCTCTACTCCATCGCCTCCCATTTTCTCCCTCCCTAATTCTCTCAACACCCCCGAGGCCAGGTTGTCACACTGGTCTTCCTCCAGATCTGTCCAATATGGTGGCCATGGGCCACATGTGGCTATTTAAATTAAAATGAAATAAAGTTAGAATTTAATAAAATAAAAAATTCAGTTACTCACAAGCACCAGCCACATCTAAAGTATTCCGGAGGCTCATGTAGCTTGTAGGCATCACATCCGATAGTGCAGATAACAGAAGATTTTCTTCATCACAGAAAGTCCTATTGGATAAGGCTGTGTCAGACCTTTCTCTTGGTATCCTTCTAACTTGTTCCCCTTCCTCACTTCTGGCCACATTTATATGGCCAAGGGGCTACTTTCAGCGACTTAATCCCCCTGGAAATATACCAGACTGCTCATTCCTTAGAGCCTGGAGACCAAACTGATTATTGGCCCCAGAGATACCAGAAAATATTTTCCTTTACTTTAGTCTAAGACCTATCTCTCCACTTTCCTAGGGCTGTAAAGAATGGGAACATCTATTTCTTTCAAGGGAATCCTTACCTCCTCCTTCAAGGTCCCCTCCCGTCGCCACTGGTATTCAGTCTGGATTTATGGTTCCAACAAGTCAGTCACAAAGTTATCTGACACTGGCACATTACCCAAATTGTTCATGCTGGTGGTATTTTAGTTACTTGCATGCTTTAACAGTATTCCTGTTTTAGGACCTATCAAATGCTGGTGCCTCACGTTGGAATATTCCCGCTTCCCTCCCCCCAGTCTCCAGGCAACTCCTACTCATACTTCATGTTTAAATACCACCATCCCAGAAAGTCTTCTCTCACTACCCAGGCTGGGTTAGCACCTTATCCTGTTCCTGTTTTCTCTCTTCATAGCTCCTGTGTGTTCTTTTCTTTCTCTAATTGCAGATGCTCTGATTAAGTACAAGCAGAGCCATGTAGAAGGATCAGGCAGGCAGGGAGAAATCGGTGTGAGACCCCAGAGCGTGGCGACCCTGGGTGCAAATGAGATTATCTTGAGGAAAGAGCAGAGTGTCTAAGACAGGATCTTAGGGGAATCCTTCAAGAGGGTAGAGAAACAACTGGAGTCCATACCATAAATAAAGAAGCAGGGTTATTTCCTGGAAGTTGAGGAAGGAGAAACAAACAAACAGAAAAAAGGGGTGCAGTCATATACAATTTTTATGATTCCTATTTATTTAACAGTTCTTTTATTATTAAAAGATAAAGAATACATTATTTTCATTGTACAAAATCAAAGTTACACATGAAAGTCTCCTCTTACCATGACTTACCCTTAGCAACTACAGTACCCTGGGTAACTACTCTTAACATTGCATACTTCTAGTGTATTTTTCATTCATTTCTACCCATATATGCATGTACACATATTACATGTAGCTTTATTTTACATACAGTGTATTTTACATATAATATATATTCCATATTTTATTTTGTGCATTCAAGGGAGAGTGCCACATAAATAGCTGCTAATCATGTGAAAAGATACTCCAACTCACTAGGAGCTGGATTTGAAACTTTAATCAAAAAAGAAGACATCCTTCTTCATTCATCAACTTGGCAAAGATTAAAACGATCAATAATGTTTACCGTTGGCAAAGAATCAGGGAAATGAACACTATTACTAAGATTGTAAATTGTGAAGGCTTTTTTGGTAGGCAATTTTCTGGAATATATCAAATGTAAAATGTATCAAATGCATACTTTTTGAACCAGCAATTCCAATTCTACAAGCTATCCTAAATAAATTATGACAGGTACAGAAATAAGATTTGTATAAAAATATTCATTGTAATATTGTCAATAAAATGGAGTATTTAAAACACCCCAAATATTCATCAATAAATTAATGGATAAATGAATTATGGTATACTTCTACTACTCCGCTATTAAAAAGAATAGGGAAGACATAAGATTGCCAAGATTTACTGTCCAGTGAAAAAAAGAAAATTGCAGAACAGTGCGTAATCATATTCTAAAATGAAAATGTGTGTATTTTCCATAATTGAGACCTTGTGTGTCAAGGTCTCAATTATGGGAAAATAGAACTGTGCTTGTAGCAGGGTAAGGTATGGCAAATGGCTTTGTGGACTCCTTATCTATACCATAATTCAATGCAAAGGTAAATGTTATTAAAGTGTCAGTATATCTTAATAGCCTAAAGACTCGGTGCTACTATTTTCTAAACGTATGGTCTAATGATGCTGAATTTAAAAGCAGCACCTTTTATACATACTTTGTCTCTCTATGAAGTAGTTTTCTCCATCCCCTTCCTTTCATTGAACTTTAGCATTAAGAGAGAGACTATAGAGAGGCATTGTTGCCTTTATTTCTCAGGTGAGGAAACAAAAATCCAAATGAAGGGATTTGTCCATTTGAGTCGTTGGCAAAACCAGAACATCACCCAAAGTGGTCTGATGTCCATTTTTGTCTCTTTTCTCTTAGTGAACAACGCTAAACTTTACTCAAATTTATTTCTCATCTTCCAACATTATTTTACACAGTATGATTCTATAACTTGACCATTGTTCACTACTCTGACCCCCTCCCCAACCTGGCTATTATTGGTAAAACAGATGAGCACCACTTCTACAATATAGATGAGAATATTAACAATACATTCATTCATTTACTGATTCTTACAACAGATATTTATTGAATGTTTACCCTTTGGAAGTTGAAAACTGCCTAGACCCAGACCTTCCCTCACGGAGAGCTATATTGACAAATAAACTTGGAGTTATTGTGTAATCACTCAGTGCTCTGAGGAGAGAGCAATGCTGGGGGAGCACATAGCTCACATTGGGGAGGGGACTCCGGGGAGGCTTCCTGGAGGAAGTAACATCCAGGCTGCCATCTGACAGAAGAGCATCACTCAGGCAGGTAAATGGGGCTTGGGAGAGTAGTTTTCTAGAAAGAGGACGGGAAGTACAAAGTTTGCTTGAGCAGAAGCAGTACGATGCTTTTTGAAGAAGTCAGAAAACTCATCTGCAAAGGGGAAAGGAAGGAAAGATAAGGCTGGAGCATCAAGCCAGAACCATCTAGAGGGCCTTAGAGAGCTGTGTTAAAGAGACGGGCAGATAAAGAAGATGTGGTACATATATACAATGGAGTATTACTCAGCCATAAAAAGGAACGAAATTGGGTCATTTGTAGAGACGTGGGTGGACCTAGAGACTGTCATACAGAGTGAAGTAAGTCAGAAAGAGAAAAACAAATATCGTATATTAACGCATGTATGTGGGATCTAGAAAAATGGTACAGATGAACAGGTTTGCAAGGCAGAAATAGAGACACAGATGTAGAGAACAAATGTATGGACACCAAGGGGGGAAGTGGGTGGTGGTGGTGGTGGTGGGATGAATTGGGAGATTGGGATTGACATATATACACTAATATGTATAAAATAGATAGCTAGTAAGAACCTGTTGTATAAAAAATAAATAAAATAAAATTGAAAAAAATGTATGCACCCTTAGGTTCATTTCAGCATTATTTATAATAGTCAATATGTGGAAGCAACCTACATCAATAGATGAATGGATAAAGAAGAAGAGATACACACACACACACACACACACAAATAAAGAGGCAGATATTGGGGGACTGTACGGAGCCCCTGACATGTTTTAATCATGGGAATGACATGATGGGATTGACATTTTGGATATGATCACTAAGGCTGTAGTTTTTGAAATGGTTCGGGGGGGTGGAGGTGGGAGCAGGACCAAAAGGAGGCGGAGAGGCCACTTAGAGGGCTGGTACAATGGCCTGCCTGCACAGCAGAGATTAGTGGAGAGATGCGGGAGTGATGGTGCACAGAACTCGTTGATCAATTGAGTGTATTAAGGCGGTAACATACATTGAGTTGGGGAACACAGGAAGAGAAATGAGTATTGTTTTTTTTCTCCTTGAACTTTTTATTTTGAAAAATATCAAACCTACAGAAATTTGAAAATGGAAAGACAAGTGCAGTGAATATATACCCTCCACCCAGATTCAGCAATTGTTAATATTTTGCTTCCTGGGTAGCTTATAAACAACAGAAACTTATTTCTCACAGTTCTGGAGGCTGGGAGTCTGAGATCAGGGTACCAGCTTGGGTGGGTGAGGGCCCACTCCCAGGCTGTAGACTTCTTGTTGTGTCTTCACATGGTGGAAGGGGCTAGGGAGCTCTCTGAGGTCTCTTTTATAAGAGCACTAATTCCATCTATAAGGGCTCCATCTTCATAACTTATCACTTCCCAATGGTCCCACCTCCTAATATCAACACATGGGGCATTAAGGTTTCAACTTGTGAATTTTGGGGGGACACGAATATTCAGAACATAGCACACGGTTTTACCTCAGTCATTTAAAAGTTATTTCAGGCATGATGATAGTTTGCCCCAATTAACTCAAAATATATCTCCTAGGAACAAGGGTCTTCTTCTAAATAACAACAATGAAATTATCTTACCCAGGAAATTTAACTTCATATATTACCTAATAAAAATGTGTGTATTAAAATATCCCTGTTTGCCCTGGTAATGTCTTTCATGTTTTTTTTTTTTTTTAATTATAGATCCTTTCCAGGATCACACATTTCCTTTAGTTTCCTTTAGTCTAGAAGCATTCTCTTACTTTTTCACATCTATCATGACATAGATATTTTTGAAGGGTCATGTCAGATGTCTAGAACATCTCACAATCTGGATTTTCTTATTGATTCTTCACTGTTAGATTTAGGTTCACCATTTTTGGAAAGGATACTAAGTAAGAAATGTTATGTCCACCTCTTGAATGACACCAGAGGCACAGCATGTCAGTTTGTCTCATTACTGGTGATGGTATAAGTTGGATCGCTTGATAAAGTGGGTCCACTAGAGTTCTACCTTTTAAAGGTACCTGTGGCGTGGTACTATGATATTGTGTTATAGTATTCTTCAATACCTTTCACCCATTAGTTTAAGCATTAATTGATGATCTTTGCTTGAAACAATGACTACATAGGCTTGGAAAATGGTGACTTTTAAATTCTTTTGATCCTTGTTTATTCTCAATGTAGCATTCCTCTGTAATAAAGAGGCTTCCTCTTTCTCACTCCCTTTTCTCTCTTCCTTCTATTGTCTGTCTGTCTGTCTGTATCTTGGGTGTTACTACAGACTCGTGGATTCATTTATTCTATTCAATGCATTACTATCTATTACCATCATTATTCTTTCTGATACTGAAATTGCCAAAGTTTGGACAGTGTGAGCCCCTTCAAGCCAGCTCCTGCATCCTTTTTACATGTTTCCATCAATCTTTTATCACTTCCTTGCTTTCTGGCAGAGCTTCTGCATAACAGTCAACCTTAAACAACTGTGGACTTTGGTCAGTGAACAGACACTGGTAAATGCTGCCAGAAAAAATACTGGAGCTTCTCCCACCATTGATGTGGTATGACTAGACTACTATAAAGTTCTGGGGAAGGAAAAACCCCCAAAGCAGCCTGTCATAAAGGCCAGATTCTTTTTTTTTTTTCAGTTTGATGAGTTTAAAAAAAAATATTTTTATTGGAGTAGAGTTGCTTTACAATGTTGTGTTAGTTTCTGCTGTACAGCAAAGTGAATCAGCTATACGTAAATGTATATCCCCTCCTTTTTGGATTTCCTTCCCATTTAGGTCGCCACAGAGCACTGAATAGAGTTCCCTGTGCTATACAACAGGTTCTCATTAGTTATCTATTTTATACACAGTATCAATAGTGTATATATGTCAATCCCAATCTCCCAGTTCATCCCACCCCCGCCTTCCCCCCCACCTTGGTATCCATATGTTTGTTCTCTACATCTATGTCTCTATTTCTGCTTTGCTGCCAATAAGTCATCTGCACCATTTTTCTAGACTCCACGTATAAGTGATATTATACAATACTTGTTTTTCTCTTTCTGACTTACTTCACTCTGTATGACAGTCTCTAGTTCCATCCACGTCTCTACAAATGGCACTATTTCATTCCTTCTTATGGCTGAGTAATATTCCGTTGTATATATGTACCACATCTTCTTTATCCATTCCTCTGTTGATGGACATTTACGTTGCTTGCATGACCTGGCTATTGTAAATAGTGCTGCGCTGAACATTGGGGTGCGTGTATCCTTTTGAATTATGGTTTTCTCCGGGTATATGCCCAGTAGTGGGATTGCTGGGTCGTATGGTAGTTCTATTTTTAGTTTGTTAAGGAACTTCCATACTGTTCTCCATAGTGGCTGTATCAATTTACATTCCCACCAACAGTGTAGGAGGGTTCCCTTTTCTCCATACCCTTTCCAGCATTTATTGTTTGTAGATTTTTTGACGATGACCATTCTGACTGGTGTGAGGTGATACCTCATTGTAGTTTTGATTTGCATTTCTCTAATAATTAGTGATGTTGAGTATCTTTTCATGCGCCTCTTGGCCATCTGTATTGTCTTATTAGGAGAAATGTCTATTTAGGTCTTCTGCCCATTTTTTGATGGGGTTGTTTGTTTTTTGATGTTGAGCTGCATGAGCTGTTTGTATATTTTGGAGATTAGTCCCTTGTCAGTTGCTTCATTTGCAAATATTTTCTCCCATTCTGAGGGCTGTCTTTTCATCTTATTTATGGTTTCCTTTGCGGTGCAAAAGCTTTTAAGTTTCATTAGGTCCCATTTCATTATTCTAGGAGGTGGGTCAAAAAAGGTCTTGCTGTGATTTATGTCAAAGAGTGTTCTCCCTATGTTTTCCTCGAAGAGTTTTATAGTGTCTGGCCTTACATTTAGGTCTCGAATCCATTCTGAGTTTATTTTTGTATATGGTGTTAGGGAGTGTTCTAATTTCATTCTTTTACATGTAGCTGTCCAGTTTTCCCAGCACCACTTATTGAAGAGACTGTCTTTTCTCCATTGTATATTCTTGCCTCCTATATCATAGATTAGGTGACCGTAGGTGCATGGGAGGCCCAGTTCTTCAGCAGAAGAGCTGAGGAGGAGATTAAGGGTGTGTGCATATGTGTGTGTGTGTGGGGGGCTGTATCTTAGTGGCTTGAAGCCACATGGAGGGAGGTTCATGAAAAACTAACAAGTATTCATATCTATATTTTATCAATGGCTGTGTTGCCTACGGGATTTTCTCAATGGCCCTTTATTGCCACGTCACCGTCTGCTCTCTTGTTGTCTCCCATCCTGTCCACCTGCCCTTTCTGACACTATTCTCTTCCTGTCTGCTTAAACAAACAACAAAAACAAATACCAAATTCTTCTTCTCTCCTTTAGAGCAGCTTGAACCTTTTGCTTTCTTGATCTTGGTCTTTCATGGGCCTCAGGTTTCACTTTCTAACTAAATAGAAGTCTCAAGAAATTTTCTCAAACAAAGGTATTTTGTCATCAAATATTAACTTGGTACATTTTTCACCTTATAAGAACTGGAAAGAATCCACTAAAAGATTTAGTTAAAGGTTTTTAATCTTCTTGGTAAGAACCATTTCAGTGGAGGTGAAGGGAAAGAAGCTGGACTGCAAAGGTTGAGTAAATTGGAGGAGAGGAAATTGAGACAGTGTGTGAACGTGATTCCTTTGAGATGGTTGTTTGAAAGGAGAAGGTGGGCCAGTAGCTGAAAGCAGATGGGAATGTCAGGGAAGATTTTTAACAGTTCAAGTAATTTGATTATGTTGAAATGCTTATGAAAAGGAGTCAATAGAGAGCAAGAGAAGAGAGTCACCGAGGTGGTGGGTGAAGGAAACGGGAGGATTTCTGTTACCACAGGAAGGAAGGAAGGAAATGGCTACAGATGCAGGTCAATCTCTATGTACGTGCAGAAAACTGAGGAAGTTCCCAACTGCTTGACGTCCCCTACCCCTCTTCCTCTTCCTCTCTATTTTCCTTCTTAATTGCTGTGAATTAGTAGTCAGACTTCTCTGTTAGGAATGGACAGGGAAATGATCAAGTAGGTGTTTGAAGAAAGTGAAAATAAGGGTAAGAGTTCAGCCGGGAAACATGGTAGCGTTCCTAGTAGCATAGGAGGGACCTTTTGAGGTTGGAGATCATGCATTTTATTACTGTGACACCATTCTCCCCATTTCCGTGATATTTGTTCAGCAGCCAGGATGTAGGCATGGAGAAGATGCTTTTCCAGGGCTAGTGTTTCGCTAGACACCTGGGATGGAAGTGTGACAGAGAAAAGGAATGAGTATAATGGCCAGAGATTGGTTGAAGTGTTGGATTTCTGGTTTGAGGAAGATACTAAGAGCAGGAAGGAGCTGATAATTTGGTTTAAAAATTTTTCCTCTGGAACCTGGGTTGGAATCTTTCGGACTGTTTAGTCACTTCCTGCTTACTCTATTGATTCAGAGTTCATATGTAAATTTTAAGTAGACCAACAGAAAGCTTTAGGGTTCTAAGTAAATAGATTTTAGCAAAATTGCGTGAGACCGTTTGGGTATACACATTCCAACCTCATACTTTTCTGTTTTTTTGATGAATGTGCTATCGTAGAGAGAATCAGATTTTGTTGAAGTCAACATATTTGTGACATGATGAAAGTGGTTAGGAATTGGAAATCCTAGGTTCTAAGCCTGTTTCTGCCAACAGTGAGCTATGTGACCTCAGAGAAGTCTTTTTAATTCTCTGGGCCTCAGTTTCTTCCTTTTAAATGAAGGGTTTGGTGTAGACTCTCTAAACTTTCTTCCAGCTCTAACATGCCTGAAGTTCATGGATGTGTGCAACTCTTTGACTCCGTCTGTGGTTTCCAGTGAAGAGAGAGCAATTGTTTTTAAAAACAGTATATGTTTATCCTACTGTAAGGATATTTCCAAATGAAGATCAGTGAAGCTCAAATGTCTCTTGGCTATACCATTCCACTGGTCAGGCTGATCCCTCCAAGTTTTTAAGCTTAGGCAAAACAGATGATAGAGATAAACATGGTTTAGGTCCATAGCAGAAAATTAAAGACTTCCATAGACTTAGAGAAAAATATTATGACACTTACGCTTCTCAGGGAATATGATCTTTATTTAAAAGAGAAAGATTTATTGACTTTCTATTTTGCAGCTGCCATTCAATTCTAATTTACCAGTTGGATAGGAAATCTAACTATTGAATTTTTGGTTTGCAAGAGTTTAGTTCTAAACCTTAAATTCAGTATGGGGGTTTCAAGGCCTGTGTCGTTGTTAGTCACAAAAATTTAACTCCATTTAGATTGGTGAGCTCTTGAATCATTGATATCATAATGTAAATGAAAATTAAAACCAACTAAAATCCATTGAAGCAAGAAAAGATAGCAGTATGAACCTTGGCTGGCAGACTAGTCTCTTCTGTTGTTCAATCTCTCATGAATGTTCATTGGTAAATGAAAATTGCAAGGGATGATATAAACTGATGCATCTGTTTGAAATAACATATCTAATCTTCTGCTCCAGAAGATGTTCACAGGGTTTGACAGCAAACTCTAATACATATTCATAACCAATACACTTTGTGACCAAGGGAAATTGAGGCAAGTGCAATGGAATGAAGTGTGAGGAAGCAGCATGCCAATTTTAAATTTAATTATAGAGATGGGGGGAAGGATGCACTGAGATAGTATATCTTCATCCAGCTGTCATGGAGCATTACCAAAAAATCATGCTACATATTTGACAGAAGAAATATTATTTTTGGTTAAGCACTTGATAAAACCAGCAGATTCTGGGGAAAACAAGATTCTGAGATCCTATTAGAAACTATTTTTTTATGTAGAGAAAAAGAAGCACTGCAGAATTTTAATCAACTAAAAAAAATTTTTTTTTTCAGACTTAAGAAAGATTTCTGGTCCACACAAGATTTCAGTTCATGGAATGTTTTTGCCATGTTTAAGTCCTAAATTCAGTTTGAAATTAGGAAAAGCAATAATTAGTGTGATTCTTGTGATTTTTTTACTTTTGGTAACCTAGAGCCATGTGTCATTCAATGGGATCAGCATCCCTGGGCTCCCCAGTCTAACGTAAGTACTCGAAGAGCATAGACTTCAACTACCTTGTTCAGAGCTGGTGCTGAGGGCTTAGAATAGTGTTTGGCCTGGAGAAGTCACTTAATAAGTGTTTGTTGAATGAATGAATAAATCTACCTCGTGATACCTTGTATGATGTACATGTTCAATATATATTTTTATTAATAAATAGATCAATGGATGGAAGTACTTCTCTAAGTGGTTTACAACTTGCCATTTGACATTAATTTTCAGAATCTGAAAGTAAATACTCAGCAATGGATAAAGGCAGTGCAACTTGGGTCGGTGACATGTTAACCCACTATCAGCTTTGACAAAGGAGAAAATACCCAGATTTCTGACTAAATTGGATTGTGATCTCTCTGTAGTTTTAAAGTAGGACTTGTATTCTTGTCTTGGGAAAGTCCATGTTTACAGAGTAGGAAAAAAAAGAAAAAAATTTTCCCCCTCATTTCATTATAAAATATTGCTATAGGAAAAAGTCAAGGAAAAAACAAAGATAAACAACATTTCTAAGAGTCGGCAGATTTGGAAAGATTTGTGTCTGCTTTGGGAATGTTTGATCTGTTTTGCCAGCAAGTATGTCGGTGTTCAGCCGTACTGGAACTATTTTTTAGAAACCAGTTGGTGACTCTTAAGAAGAATGAGAATACCCCAGCTTGGTGAGGTATAGGCAGTCTCATACTTTGTTAATGGAAATATAAATTTGTTGAGTCTTCTGGAGGAAGATTTCGTAAAATATATCAAAAACTTGTGCAAATTCTTTGACTCAGCAATTCTGCTTCTAGGGAATTTCCCTCAGGAAATAATTGGACAAACAAGCAAAGATGTATGTTGCAGGGTGGTTTATATGAAACGGGAACGCATTGGGAACTATTGAAGTTTTTATTAACAGGGGTTATAAATTTTATGCCTTTCCGTAGAATATTCCGTGGCCATTAAAATGATGTTAAAGACCAATATATATTATACAAGGCATAGCTTCATGGTATGATGGAAAAAGCAGCACACAAAGGTATGTAAATCATGACACCATTTGGTAAATAATGCACAGGTATCTCTGTTTCTGCCTAGGAACAAGTCTGGTAGGCTTTTGGCGTTACGGAGGATTTTAATTTTTGGCTTATCTATATTTTGCCTTTTCTATAGTAAACAAGGATTATTTTATGCAAAAATAAATAAATTTTAAATGTGTTGGCACACTCATATATTGCTAATTGAAAGTACGTGATCTCTTCTTGGTGAAAAAAAGGGCTGTCAAGTTTCTTAGAAAGGGTATATTTTCAGAATTTTCTGCTTAGCCTTAGTGCTCAGTTTTTATATAAGTTACAGTGAAATCCAAATCTTAACAAAGCTCAAAAGCTGAAGAGTATGTAACAGAGTTCATGCTTTTTTTTTTCCTTCTTAAAGACAGCTCACAAGAACTGACTGTAGCTGCAGAAAACGCTTTCTAGGCAAGAGGAGATGATTTTTAGAATATTCTTTGAAAGGGATTCAGGAAGACAGGAAGATTTTCTAAAGGTCTAAAGTCGTGCTTGCTGAGATAATCAGCCAGACATTCTGAGTATATTAGCTTCCTTGCAAGAACAATGAGAGGCCATAGCTGGTTATTTTCTTACTCATAGTTACCTAGACATAGCAAAATAAATTTGTTAACATCATCTTAGAAAGAGCTGAATGAGAATACGTTTTCTAATGGATCATTCACTCTTCAATTTTATTAGAAAAGGAGTTCTAATAGATGCAGGAGTACTAATTATTGCTCAAAAAGACCAGACAGAGAATCATGACTAATAGGAGTGAAAGGGTATACTTTAAAACATTATGAGGTAGTTTTTATTTGGAAGGCCTACATTCAAATTAGAACAAATTGTCTATGGGAAGAAGGTTTTGTTAAAGCTATACTAATTAAATTTTCAGTTGAAGGGACTGAGAGTTATTTTATGCTCTACGTTTTACCATGAAATCCAATTTCATAAATTCTTAATATTTCCCTAGCTAGACTAAATATATGCTTGTGAATTTAACTTGACGTGGATGTGTCTTCAACAATAATAAATATTGTTTGAATAAAATTGTTTAATGTGGGACTTCCCTGGTGCATATTTATTTAGAATGAAGGATTTTCATGGTAAAACCATGGTTTTATTTTAAAACTAAAAGCAAAAAAAGCTAGTGAGTGAACAATTAGTAATAGAATTGCCAAGTATGTCATACAATTGTGCTTCTCTGTCACATTTCATAAATTGGAAGTATTTCTCAAATTTTCCCCCGGTGCATATTGGCATTATCCATGTGCAGAAAATTATAAAGTTGATCGTATATGTTACTTTGGGGAAGAAAATTTATTTTCTTCTTTGTTTATGGTCTATTTGCCATTCCATATTCTAGAATGTAAAAACAGAAGTTGTCTTGGTATTTGTCAGAACAGTTTCTTGTTAGTAGAAATAAAAATAAATTACAAACTTATAGGAAGAAAATAAGGTTTGGCTTTAAAATGCTTTTTGTTAAAGGGATAATGATATAGATTTGAGAGGCTGATTGATGTCATTACATAATAGTTTAAAATACAAGATCAACTTGACTTAGCTTTCAGGAACAGTTTGCAGTTCGGGCTCAAATGGAGTGTTGTTAAGATCAGGTTTCTTTCCGTACTCAAAATCTGGGTCACTGAAAAATTTCCATCATCTAAACTTTTTAGTCTAAAAATAATTTAACAAAGTTAAGAATGATGGACTTCTGAGTAGTTCAAATGGCTAAATACCAATGATTTCTCAGAAAGTTAATTTAATTAAAAGCTTAGACTAACTTCTATTAAACACTTGATTACTTAGTTCTCACACACGTGGTATCTCAGTTAACCGTTCTTATTAAGACTTTATATTTTTAGAGCAGTTTTAGGTTCACAGCAAAATTCAGGGGAATGTACAGAGGTTACTCATATACCCCTTACCCTGAAACATGCATACCCTCCCCCATTATCCACATCCCCACCAGACTAGTACACTTGTTACAACTCATAAATCTACTTTGACACATCATACTCACCCAAAGTCCACAGTTTGCATTAAGGTTCACTCTTGGTGTTGTACGTTCTATGGGTTTGGACGAATGTATCACGACATGTATGCGTTAATGCGGTTCCATACAGAGTAGCTTCACTGCCTTGAAAATTCTCTGTGCTCTGCCTATTCATCGTCCTCCACTTCTCCAGTCCCTGGCAACCACTGATCTTTTTACTGTCTCCATAATTTTGCCTTTTCCAGAATGTCATGTAGTTGGAATCATACAGCGTGTAACCTTTTCAGATTGGCTTCTTTCAGTTAGTAACCTGCATTTAAGTTTGCTCCATGTCTTTTCATGGCTTGAGAGCTCATTTCTTTTTAGCACTGAATACTATTCTATTCTGTGGATGTACTATAGTTTATTTATCCATTCACCTATGAAGTACATCTTGGTTGCTTCCAAGTATTGCTAGTTATGAATAAAGCTGCTATAAAGATCAGTGTGCAGGCTTTCGTGTGGATATTCGTTTTCAAATCCTTTGAGTAAATCCTAAGGAGTGTGATTGCTGGATCTACATATGGTAAGAGTATGTTTAATTTTGTAAGAAACTGCTGACCTCTCTTCCAAAGTGGCTCTATGATTTTACGTTGCCACCAGCAACGTATGAGAATTCCTGTTACTTTACATCTGTGTCAGCATTTAATGTTGTTAGTGTTCCAGATTTTGGCCATTCTAACAAGTATGTAGTAATATATCACTGTTGTTTTAATTTGCATTTCCCTGATGACATATGATATGGAACATCCTTTCATATGCTTATTTGCCATCTGTATATGTTCTTTGGTGAGGTATCTATTAAGGTCCTTGGCCCATTTTTAATTGGATTATTTGTTTTCTTATTGTTGAACTTTAAGAATTCTTTGTATATGTTGGATGAATTATTTATCAGATGTATCTTTTGAAAATACTTCCCTGTCTATGGCTTGTCTACTAATTCTCTTGAAATTGTTTTTCATGAGAAGGTTTTAAATTTTAATGAAATCCAGATTATGAATTCTTTCTTTCATGGATTGTGCCTTTGTTGTTGCATCTAAAAACAAACCTAAATGACCAAACTCAAGGTCATTTAGGTTTGTTTCTATGTTATCTTCTAAGAGTTTTATAGTTTTGTGTTTTACATTTAGGTCTGTGATCCATTTTGAGTTAATCTTTGTGAATGGTATAAGGGCTGTGTCTAGATTCATTATTCTGCTATGTGGATGTCCAGTTATTCCAGCACCATTTGTTGAAGATTTTATTTTTTCTCCGTTGTATTGCTTTTGGTCCTTTGTCAAAGATCAGTTGACTGTGTTTATATGGGTCTGTTTCTGGGCTCTCTATTCTGTTTCATTGATCTGGTTCTATATTCTTATGCCAATTCTTATGCCAACAACACTGTCTGGGTTACTGCAGTTTTATAATAAATCTTGAAGTTGGGTAGAGTCAGGCTTCCAACTTTGTTCTTGTCCCTTCACATTGTGTTAGCTCATCTCAGTCTTTGGCCTCACCATATAAATTTGGAGTCAGTTTTTCAATATCCACAAAATAACTTGCTGAGACTTTTATTGGAATTGCATGGAATCTATAGATTATCTTGGGAAGAACTGAGATCTTGACAATACTGAATCTTCCTCTCTATGAACATGGAATATCTCTCCAATAATTTAGTTCTTGACTTTGCTGATAGGAATTTTGTAGTTTTCCTCATATAGATCTCATACACACTTTGTTAGATTTATATGTATTTCATTTTTGAGGGTGCTAATGTAAAATGATACTATGGTTTTAATATCAAATTCTTCTCATTCATTGCTGGTGTATAGGAAATCTACTGACTTTTGTATATTAATCTTGTATCCTGCAATCTTGTTTTCATCGCTTCTTAGTTCCAGGAGCTTTTTTGTTGATTCTTTCAGATTTTCTACATAGATGATCATGTCATCTGTGAACAAAGACAGTTTTATTTTTCTTCCCAATCATTATTATTTTACTTCCTTTTCTTGTCTTATTGCATTAAATAGAGCTTCCAATATGATGTTGAAAAGCAATGGTGAGAGGAAGACTTGCTTGCCTTGTACCTGAGCCTTAGTAGGAATGCTAAAAGTTTCACCATTAAGTATGATGTTAGCTGTATGTTTTTGGCAGATATTCTTTACCAAGTTGAGGAAGTTTCCTTCTATTCTTAGTTTACTGAGAGTTTTGATCATGAATGGGTATTGAATTTTGTCAAATGCTTTTTCTGCATTTACTGATATGTCATTTAACCTTCATAATCATTTTCTTGAGACTGATATTTTGCTATATCCACTTCACAGATGGGAGAATTAAGCCTCAACAGTGAAGTAACTTGCCAGTAGTTCCCACAGTCTCTGGTGGAACCAGGATTAAACCTACAATTGTTTGACCTGCTCTGCAATATGCTGCCTCCCTGTGCTTACTGTCAATTCTGACTCTTTGGCTCTGAGGTAGTAGAAAAATAGATTCTCTCATCATGAAGCTCACCGAACTAAACAGCCTATCAATATTAAGCTATATACTTATTTGAAATACAGATGCTTCTCATTATTCACGGATTCTGTATTTGCGAATTTGCCTACTTGCTAAAATTTATTTGTAACCCCCAAGTCAATACTCAAGGCACCTTCATGGTCATTCACACACATGTACAGAGTGGCAAAAAGTTGCAGTCTTCCAGTGTGCCGGTTCAGTGCTGAGGTCAAACTCAGTGACACCCTACCTCCTTATTCCAGCTCTCGTACTGTAAACAAGTGTCCTATTTGTGCTCCACTTGGTGCCAAGGTTTTGCATTTTGTGCTTTTTTCGGTGATTTCACTGTTTAAAATGGCTCCCCAAGTGTAGTGTAAAGTTCTAAGTGCAAGAAGGTTGTGCTGTGCCTTATGGAGAAAATACGTGTGTTAGATAAGCTTCACTCAGTCTTGACTTATAGTAATGTTGGCCATGAATTCACTGTTAATGAATTAACAATATATATTAAAATGTCTTTCAGTGGAAACAGACATGAAACAAAATTTTGAATTGACGATGAAAATATTGTGACCAGAGGCTCACAGAAACCTAATGTTGTATTTCTCACAAAAGCCATGGTTCAGTATCTGCTAATTTAGTGTTTGCAAAGGCTTTATAGAACATAACTACCACGAATAAAGAAAATCAGCTTATAAGGTTTCACTGTCTTTGTAATGGTGTGTTCATAGAGGTGACTTCTTGCCCTTGGATTAAAGTATCACTGGGATATCATTTTACTGGCTATGCTAAGCTCTCTTCAGGGATTCACCCATTTTCTCTAAACCACTGTATTTGTTTCCTATTGATGCTCTAACAAATTCCCACAAACTTAGTAGCACAAACCTCACAAATGTATCATTTTACAGTTCTACAGCTCAGAATTCCTAAATGGGTTTTACAGGGCTGAAATCAATGTGTTGTCAAGATTGTCTTCCTTCTGGAGCCTCTAGGGGATAATCTCTTTCCTTACCTTGTCCAGCTTCTAGAGGTCATCTGCAGTCCTTGGTTCATAGCCCTGCATCACTCTGACCTCTGCATCCATCATCATATCAAACCTCTGACTCTCCTATCTCCCTCTGCCAGTTATAAGGACATCTGTGATTGAGGATGTCAGCTTGTAGGTCTGTCAGTTATTTGCTCTGCAGCCCCAATTCATTTAAGTATAGCACCATTATAAAGTAGATGTTTTTCTTTGCATCTTGGAAGAATCGCTGATTAGATCCACCTTTGGGGGTAGCACAGTGCTCTGGTATTTAGGACGTTTTCACTGATGTCTTGTTTTTTTTCCTGTTTCTAGCCTTCAGAGCCAAGTCAAACCATTTGTATGTCCAGAGAAGAGTTTGTGCAGAGGATGACAGAGATTGTTGGTTGGGGCACAAAGGAAGAATATGGAGAGCTCTTTTTTTTTTTTTTTTTTTGTGGTACGCAGGCCTCTCACTGCTGTGGCCTCTCCCGTTGCGGAGCACAGGCTCCGGACGCGCAGGCTCAGCGGTCATGGCTCACGGGCCCAGCCGCTCCGCGGCACGTGGGATCCTCCCGGATCGGGGCACGAACCCGTGTCCCCTGCATCGGCAGGAGGACTCTCAACCACTGCGCCACCAGGGAAGCCCGTGGAGAGCTCTTTGATAAAGTGGATGTGGCCCAAGATGGCTGTATTAATTGGGACAAGCTGACTTCATTTATGCTGTTAACACTTTATGAGAAAGATGAACAAGCAAAGGCAATGGTGGTTCCCCAGTGGAAAGACCTTGAATGCCTCCCGGTGAAACGCAAGGACACCATTCAAAAAGTAATTTTCTTATAAAGTTCAAGTCGTTATCTGATCGTCAGGAAGGAAGGTGTAGTAGGAATCTGGGGAGAGAATTTAAAGCTGCAAGAAATGCTTCCCATCACTTCAGATGCCAACAAGCTTAAACACCTGTGGCTGACAAGTATGACTTCTCTGGAAAATGTAAACAAGGTACAGAGTCTTTAGAAATAAATTTATTGCTTGTAAAATGGGGGAAATGATAGGACAGGGCTCCTGATCAATAGCAAGTATAACACTAGCAGTGACAGAGAGCTGCATCACTCTTTTGTACCTCTCATCTCACCTGGAGGGAATGCAAGTAAAGCCAAGTGAGTTACTCCAATTCACAGACTGTTCTGTTTTGTGCCTTTAAATAGCAAGGCTGGTAGTGACTCAGATTCTTGGCTCTGTCCCCAGTGAGGCCATGCTGCATTACTAGCTGATAAGACCGTATGACTCTAGTTTTTAGCAGAGTCTTGGGTCTGTACGCAGAGCTGAGAGGCTATATCAGTGCATAGCACAGCTCAGTGCAATTTCAGGGAATTGCTTATCTGATGTTGACCAGTGTACTAGTCAGTTTCTTAATTTTGCTGGGTTGGGCCCGTTCAGCCCAAATACCCTCATATAACTAGACCTATGAGAAAGATAACATGCTGAAAGGAAAATCAATTTGTGAGGGAAGAATGCAGCTTAAAAAATCCATATTCTTAGTATTTTACATTAAGCAGATGGTAAATTTTACTATGAAAAAATTTAAGCTTACACACAAGCAGAGATAATCCCATTAAGAACCAATATCCACCCGTAGCCATTTACAATTCACAGCCAATCTTGTTTCATCTACATCTCCCCCTATTGAAATCCAAAACATCCAATCATCTAATCTGTAAATATTTCAGTATTTCGAAAAAAGTCTCTCTTTTTAGCATAACCATAATACCATATCACATTTAATATCGATAGCAATAATTCCTTAATATCATCAAATATCCACTCATGTACATATTTCTGTGTCTTATGATTTTTTTAATAGTTTGTTAATTATTTGTTTGATAGTTTGAATCACCTAATGACTAATAATGTTGAGTATATTTCCATGTGCTGATTTGCTATTTATCCTCTTCGGTGAAGTGTCTGTCCAAATCCTTTGCCCATTTTTTATTGAGTTTATTTTGTTATTATTGAGTTTTGAGAGTTCTTTATATATTCTGGTTATATGCAATTATATGATGGCTAATTTACAAATATTGTATCCCAGTTTGTGCTTTGTCTTTTCTTTCTCTTACACTGCCTTTGATATTTCATTTTCAAGATTGTTCATTGCTGGTGAATATAAATAGTTTTAAAAAGTAATCTTATATTCTACAACTTTGCTGAACTCACTTATTGGTTCTAATTGGTTTTGTTGTTGTTGTTGATTCCCTAAGATTTTCTGTATATAAGATCATGTCATCTACGAATAGAGTTAGTTTAACTTCTTCCTTTCCAATCTGGATGCCTTTTATTTACTTTTCTTGCCTAATTTCCCTGGCTAGAAACTCCAGCACTGTGTTGAATAGAAGTGGTGAGAGAGAACAGCCTCGTCTTATTTCTGATCTTAGGGAGAATACAATCAAATTTTCACCATTAAGTATGATATCAGCTATAGGTTGTGTTTTTGTTTTGTTTTGTTTTGTACATGCTCTTTATCAAGTTTCTTTCTATTCCTAAGTTGTTGAATACTCTTATCATGAAAATGCGTTGGGTTTTGTTAAATGCTTTTCTGTATTTATTAAGATGATCATACCACATTTTTCCTTTATTCTATTAATGTGGTGTATTACATTAGTTGATATTTGTATGTGTTAAACTAACCTGGTATTCCTGGTGTTGGGAGGAAGAAATTTTTCTCTACCCTTCTAGGTTGGTCCAATAATTAAACTGAAATGAGACAGATTAACAAGGGAAATCAAACAAAAGTCTAATAACATGTATATATGGAAGGGACCCAGGAAAACTGAGTAACTCACCAAAGTGTCCAAAGTCTTCACCTTAAATATCATCTTTAACAAAGACAAAAGAGGGTGTTGGGATGGTGGTTTGGGATCTCAAAGGGGATGAAGGCAATTTACATGAGGATGGAAAAGCAAATATTTGGTATACAAATATTTGCTGGGCCATACAGAGATGCTGGGACTCAGAGTGGACTCTAGACCCTGAGTTTCTACCATTGCATCTAGCCCATGGTCTTTGCAGATATCTCTGGTGATAGCTCTATTCTATGAACAGGCCCTTTATCCAAATTCTTCAGGCAGCTAGGGGGCAGGTAAAAAGAAAAACTTCTTGAGTCTTCTGTTTCTTAAAAATAATCAACCTAAATTAATCCTCATGCCAAATAGACACATTTTGAGGTGGCAAATTTTGTTTCCCTACAATGGTATAAATATTACTTGGTCACGGTGTGTAACCTTTTTTATATGTTGCTAGGTTCTCTTTGATGGGATTTAGCTGAAGATTTTTACATCTCTATTCATTAGGAATATTGGTCTGCAGTTTTCTTTTCTTGTGATATCTTCGTGTGGTTTTGGTATTAGGAAATACTGGCCTCATAAAATGATTTGGAAAGTGTTCTCTCCATTTCTAGTTTTTGGAAGAGTCTGAGAAAGATTGGGGTTAATTCTTTAAATGTTTGATAGAACTTATTAATGAAAAGCCACCCAGGCCTGGGATTTTCTTTGTGGGAGATTTTTTTGATTACAAATTCAATCTTTCTATTTATTATATGTCTGCTGAGATTTTCTATTTCTTCTTAAGTTAGTTTAGGTCATTTTGTGTTTCTAGGCATTTGTACCTTTCATTTCAGTTATCTAATTTGTTGGCTTACAGTTGTTCATGGTATTCTCTTATAATCCTTTTCTCAACTTCTGTAAGGTTGATGGTAATATCTACTCTTTTATTTCTGGATTTAGTAATGTGTATCTTCTCTCTTTTTTGGGGGGGGTTAGTCTAGCTAAAGTTTTGTCAATTTTATTTACAAATGTCTTTACCCTTTCTTAAATAGTTTTTAGGATTTTATTTGACTTAGGAAGGCTACTTACAGAATTTTTATCAATTTATTTCTGTGAAAGCCTCTGCTTGCCTCATAAAACATGGTTTGTAAAGTTTCTGTATGGTTGTGTGATGCTGTAGACCTCTATGTCTTTGTCTTTCCTGTGATTAGTTGCCTAGTCTCCCATGGGTGGAAGAAGTTGGGGGTCTGTGAAGTAGCGATAGGGAAGAAAGTGTGTTCAAATGGGAAAGTTTTTATCTTGCCTAGAATACTTGGTTAGAATAAAGCACATTTGTGCCACCATGCTATACTTCTGTAATACATTAAGGACCCTCAGGTGAAAATGTCTGATTTGGTGCTAAGATTTGCATGTCTGCTTTTCATATTGTTTTCACTAAATCCATCAGAAATATTTTCTGATTTTCTACTTTGCTACTTTAGATAGCAGTGGCTTTTACAAGAAAAGAGATTTGTTTCTATGATCTGCTGTCCAAAGAAGAATTTCCTTGTCAATATAAACTCCAAGGCCTGAAAGGAACACCAATTTGCATGGATTATTGGTACGACCCTTTTGATGCCAATGAGTCAATTCTTTCTCTTGGGGACATAACCGGAAAGGTAAGTGAGGGAAGGATAAGGTTGAACACTATGGATTTAATCATCAAAGCTTAGCTCAAAATAGAAATAGAGTACAATGAATGTGACCCCCTAATTGAACTACTTTATAGATTATAAGGCCACACACCTTGGACATGGATTAGGTCATAATTCCCCTCCTTGCATATGAAAACCAATCTGCCCTATGGTTTGCTTGCCTGTGTATAGTCTCATCTTCCTTATTTAGGAAAAATGTATTTGCTAACTTTTTCACCATAAGATGCTTAATCTATTAGACCCCAATATTAATAAACATTTAATATTGTGTCTAAAGTTATCTCTAATAATTCTTTCAAATTGTTCACATTTTCATTTATAAGATTTCAGGCTTCTCAGTAGCAAGCTCCTGGGAAATGCTTATTTCCTGTCTCATGTGACAAAGGAATAGGTGCATTAGAGAGAGCAGCACTGAGCCCCAGACACTGCATACAATGATTTCTGTCTTCCCATCAAATTCCACCCGACCTCTGAAAAATGACTTCTTACTGAATGACAGTAGAATATGCCTGTAAATGCTGAAATAGTCTAACCTGAACGATTTCCACTCATAATTATGTAAGCCTTTCATCTTTACTGTTTTTTTGTTTTTTTTTTTCCGGTATGCGGGCCCCTCGCTGTTGGGGCCTCTCCCGTTGCGGAGCACAGGCTCCGGACGCGCAGGCTCAGTGGCCACGGCTCACGGGCCCAGCCGCTCCACGGCATGTGGGATCTTCCCGGACCGGGGCACGAACCCGTGTCCCCTGCATCGGCAGGCGGACTCTCAACCACAGCGCCACCAGGGAAGCCCTCATCTTTACTGTTTTTAATGACAAATAGATCATAAAAGCAAACAAATAAAATGCCCTTGGTAATTGCATTAGCAACCTTGTAGTGTCATGTCTTTCAATATAACTGCCTGCAACCTTTAAATAATATTAAAGAAATGCCTGTTAATTCAATACCTATTCCTTATTAATCATAAAGAGCATAGAATCTTCTTGCAACAGTTACCCTACCCATGTTTGTTTTTCTTGTAATGTCTCTCTCAAGGTTCAAGTAATTGCTTTCACAAGGGCCTTGATTTCCGTTTTTGAGCATCCTGCTAGTGCATGTGAAGATGAAGAAGCAACTGTGACCATTAACTGGGCAGAGCCGTGCTCTGGACGTCACAAATGTTGCTATACGTTAGGGCACAAACTTCATTGTGGAGACTGGGTCAGACAAGGTACTGAATTTAAACAACAATGAAGGAAACAGTCACCTTAGACTTCGACATTTACATTCTTAATGAAAATGTTTCACACACAGTGTTCAAGTCTAGAAACTAATAATTGATTCCCTGGAGGTTTTGACCTGGACTCTGCTATCCCCTGCACACTAGCAGGAATTACTTCTTTCTTTTTTTTCCTTCTAAAATGTATGCCTCATACAATTAATTCAGGCGAGCTGTGCAGTCAAGAAATCTCAAGACAGGAGAGAAAATTGTCACAGAATCTATTTAACTTCACCCCAACTCTGATCCGAACTAATTTTGTTTAGTCACATTTGGGCCTACTTAATAAAAGAATTTAACAGGTACCCTCAAAACACTCCCTTGCTTTCTTTATATTCTCATGGGAAGTGTATTAGTTTGACTCCCTTCAGAATGGACTCTTCTCAGTTTTCTTTTCTTTTTTCTCTTTTTTGATATAATGACTGAGTTGCTCTGATCTAGAGTACTTGAGTGGCAGTTTTCTGTGTGATAGGATTATGTTATAAAACAGCATCTATGGAAGGCCAGGACTTTCTTAAAACCTAGTCAACAATGAGTTTGTTAGTTTCACAGTATGCCTAATGTTTTACAGAATTTGCATCTGATAGTTCAAGATCCATACGTGCAGTTTCTGCTCTGATACCTCCTTTGGTCCAGGCACTAAGGACTATATTATTTTTCTCACTTCTAAACTGCTACATTAAATAATGCTGCATTCCAATAATGATTGGAATGGAAACTGTCAATCTTGTTGTATTGTAGGTATATTCCTAATATTCTTTGAAGAAGAGGTAGTCAAAATGGACCCAACTGTTGGCTTTTATGGTAGTTTTCCCCTCTTTGAGTTTTAGGAGTTTGGAACTAATTCCTTAATGCATAACCTACAATAATAATATCCCACATGATGAGCTATAGATTCTGCACTTTTTTCTTCAATATAAATCATACCATGTCTTTGGTACTTTCTACCTATCCTGTAATTCTGGCATGATATAAATTGTGGGAAGACCAAAAGATAAAAGTTTTTGGTCATCCACTATGTGTGACAGGCACAAAATTATGTGTTATGTTTTCATACTTGGAAACAAGAAAGTACTAGAAAGTGAAGAGAGTCCTTGAAGGTGAGGGAGGTATTACAGCTGCTTCCAAACAAGCATGATATTTTAATACATAAACTAAAGACTGAAAAGACCACAGTAGTAAAGTTATAGTTCTTGAAATCTGCTTGTAGTAAGTTCCCTGAAGTTTAGTTTGAGTTCCATGACCTTAAATTAATATGAATAAATACAGAGAAGAAGCTAGCTAATAGAATTCTGTTTTTGAAAAGGTTGGGGATGTAAACAAGGTTTTAAAATTGAGATCATTTGTCTGAATATGAGTAGTGTCTAAATACTCTCTTCACACTCAGGGAGAGAATGAAAAGCTCTCACTCTAGACTCTGTCACAATTTCATTTAAACCTCTCAAAAACCAACGCTACTGGTGAAGTAATCTGCTGATGAGCTCTTGTCTGTTAAGTTGCAGGACAAGAATTTTTCTCTAGGTCAATGTGAATTCATTGCTCATCATATTTCCAACATATCATTCTGATTTGTAGTTCTTTTACTTACTGACAAAAGAATATGCGAACTTAGTTTAGTATCAGCAGTAGATATTCATGTTTATGACCTAAGGAATCCACCTTTGGAGTTTAGCCTCTAAACCACGGCAATTAGGAATTGGCTACAGACAAGTTTTATATATATTAAAAAGTTAGGGATCTTTGTTATCTAATTTGGATTATATATGTCTTAGCTCTTTGAATTAAAACTCATAATCAAGCGAATAGTCTTTGGAAGAATAGCTGAAAGGATATATTTACTTTAGTCCACTTATTTAAATCAGTCGACAATTATTTATATTTTATGTGCTTTAAAACTGTCTTAGGCATTGGAGGCACTGGAAGAAAGATAAATTATAGGCTTAACTCAAAAAACTTAATAGGTAAGTAAGAATTAAAGACATAAAAGCATGTATTTGAACATTGTACAATGGTACTGAAAATTAACTACTAAATCATATAAACAAGATTTTGACTCCTATTGTAATTCTTAAGCAGGAAAAGACATGAGGAAGAACTTCAAGGGTGAGTAGTGGTATTCGAAGGATGGATGGATAGAGGGAAAAAAAGAGAGCATGGTGAACATAAATAAAGGTAGGCAAGTAGGCACAATAATGGAGGGCGAGATGGACATGAATAGATCAGAGATGGAGTATTAAGGACATAACAGTGCCTAGGTCTAATAAGGATGTCTGTTGGAAGATCTTGGCAACCAGGCCAAGTTCACATTTAACAGAAAAAAATGAAACAGGGAAGCATTGAATGTTTTTGAGGAAATTTGGGCAGACCTGATGTAGACAGCATTTAGGAAAATTTTATTTAGTAGTTCTGTCCAGCATAGATTGGAGGACAAAGAAAGAAACTGCAATCAGATTGGCTAGTTGGGATCATGAGAAAATGGAAATGATAAAGCAAGGAGACAAACAAGCAACCTTTTGAAACAGGAATCTTCAGAACTTGAGGTCTGAAATGTGGAATGATGAGCCGTTTTAGAATATCTCACAAAGACTTCTGTTCCCAGGTTGGGAATGTTCTACTTGCAGTTGACAGATGCCCTCCTGGGCCCAATGCTCAGACTCTCCCCGGCTTACTTTCTCAATGTTGACTACTTCTAGGATTCTTTATTCTGAGATACTCCTGATCTGCCACAAAAGAAGAATCTTTCTTACCAGTATTGTTCTGATACTTCCCTTCCCTTTGCCAAGCTTCATGTTTGTCTCTTCAACCATCTAATTCAGATGGACTCTTCCTTGTGTAATTTGCAAACTTCTCAATTTTGGCTTTGCTCTTGGGTTCCTACAAATTTCTGTACGCACATCAGAATTTTGGTTCTACCTGTCATAACCCTCCCAATCCCAGATGTCCCAAATTTGGATGTCTCACATACAAATCACATTTATACATAAATTGAAAATTAAAACAATATTCTTAGGGCAGGAAATATGTCCTTTATTCTCTTAGTGTCCTTTATAACACATAGTATAATGTTTCATACAACTTTCCCTTTCTCACTGATTTTAAGCGATCTGATTGTGATGTGTCTCAGTTTTCTTGGTGTGTGTGTGTGTGTGTTTATGCTGACTGGAATTCATTGTGATTCTTGGATTTTCATTAAATTTGAAAATTTGTCTATTGCTATTTTTTCTGAAGTTTTTTGTCTCCCCCTCTTTTTTTTTTTCTTTTCTCTAAGATGCTTGATATTGCCCTACTAGTTATGGAGGCGTTTTCATTTTTATTCAGCTGGTTCTTTTTTTAAATCACTATGCTTTAGTTGAGTTGGATCCTATTTCTATGTCTTCAAGTTCCTGGATCTTTTCTTCTGAGATATTGCAGAGTGGTTTCAAAGGGTGAGTGAGGCTGCCTCTGTGGTTCAGGTGGGCTAGCGTGCCCCAGTCTAGTGCCTCACTTGGGGGCATCCCTGTAGAGACCTGTGGTGTGGGCTGCAGCCAATGGAGCCCTGACAAGAGTGGGGCTACTTCAGAGAGCTGCAGCATAGGTGGGGCCGTTGCCACAGCGTGGGCAGTACCTTTGGGGGTGATGTTGCTATCCCAGTACATTTGGAAGGCAGATTATCAGACCAATGGGCTATTTTTGAGCCATAAAGTTTAATGGAGTTTCCCCCTGTTAGGTTTTATGTTTACTTGAGACCTATCACCTCTTTGTTCTTTCTTCTTTTTGGAATGGGAATGCCTGTCACATGCCTGTTCTACCATTTTATTTTGGAAACGTGTAACTTGTTTGATTTCACAAGTTCACAGCTTGGAGAGCAATTTACCTCAGGATGGATTGTATCCTGAGTTTTACCCGTGTCTGATTTAGCTATCTGGATGAGATTTGAACTTAGACTGTAGAGTTGTTGTTGGAATGAGTTAAGACTTCTAGGACTGTTGAGATGTATTCTACATGTGAGAAGGACATGAATTTGGGGAGAGGGGCAGGGGCAGAGTGTATGGACTGGATTTTTGTGTCCTTCTCCCCCCCAAATTCATATGTTGAAGTCCTAAGCCCACTGCCTACTCCCTTATAATGGTGCCTTTGGGAGATGATTAAGTCATGAAGGTGTAGCTCTTGTGAACAGAAAGAGACCCCCAGAGAGCTCTCTCACTTCTTCCCCACATAAGGGCACAGTGAGAAGTAGGGCATCTGTGAACTAGGAAGTAGACCCCGACCAGACACCAAATCTGTCAGCACCTTGGTCTTGGACTTCCCAGTCTCCAGAACTGTGGGAGATAAATGTTTGTTGTTCAAATCACTAGGTCTCTATATTTTGTTACAGCAGCCTGGACTAAGACATTGAATAAATGTTATTAAAAATATTTCAGGAGAAAAGAGAAACCAAAAGAAATCTTGCAAATATTGGTAGACCTTTTTTTAAGGGGGGTTATTTATGGTAAAAAGAAAATGGTCAGGGTGAGAAAAATATATTTACCGATAATGTATAGTGTAATACTCTATGAATGGCTGTTGAAGAAATGCAATAGAAGAGAAGATAACTCAAAAAGGAGAAAGTAGAGACTATGGAAAGGTGAAGTATCTATATAAGACTTTGTCTTCTTTCAAGTTTTAGATTTAAAACTCAGGTACCTCTGAAAGGGGACTGGCTTCTGTCCTAAGCAGTGGATGACTGACTTTTCCCAGATTTAGTCACTGGGACTCGAAGCTTAAATACAGCTTTTTTGTTTTGGGTTTGCTTGCAGGTCAGTTATTTCCCTATGAGGAGAATGCAAGAAGGCTGAAATGAGGAGCCAGGAAAAGGAAGAAGGCAGGCTGGAGTCAAGTAGAGGACAGTGGGCTTAGTAGTGATTGTGCTCCTTGGTCTGCAAGACTTACTGTGTCGGGAGCAAGCAAACAATGGCTGCATCCATGTGATACTCTTTTTACCCCAGCAACATGAGTTGATATTCTTAGACCTCCTCAAGAAATATTTGTACTGGGCTTCCCTGATGGCGCAGTGGTTGAGAGTCCGCCTGCCGGTGCAGAGGACACAGGTTCGTGCCCCAGTCCGGGAGGATCCCACATGCCGCGGAGTGGCTGGGCCCGTGAGCCATGGCCGCTGAGCCTGCGCATCCGGAGCCTGTGCTCCACAACGGGAGAGGCCACAACAGTGAGACGCCCGCGTACCGCAAAAAAAAAAAAAAGAAAAAGAAATATTTGTACTGATTTCTTTCTCAGTGTGAGGAGGGAATGTACAATTGAGGAAAGAAACTAATACATGGCAAGTTTGGTGATAATGTTTCACTGAAGCTAATGACAAAATATCTGTAAAATTGAAATGTCAAAAGAAAAACTCAGTTTCAGACATGTGAATATTAGCTTACTGCTTTAAGGTAAGGTTCATACTTATTTAAAACTTTGAAGGAGAAAATGTTTTCGTTGTGTCTGAGTGGTTCTGTGGTGTGTGTTAACGGAAAAATAATTACCTTCTGAAATGCTTGAAAAGTAAGTACAGTGATTTTGGGCAGTAGCGGCAAGACATAAATGTCTTCAACCTCAAAGAAGTTTCTCTTTTTTTTTGGTCCCAAAGAATTGCCTTTTCATATAGACAATATCACTGGAAACCTTGGAAACCAGAGACTGAAGTACAGCTCCGGAAAGAGTGAATACTAAATTGCCAATAATGAAAGTGATTGACTTTTTATTATGTTGAAAGGTGTTTCGCCCCCTTTGTTTGACCACGGCTGCGAGTTTGAACTGATAAAATCACTAATAGCTGAGCTGATTAATGGAACTGTGCCAGGGAATTTAGAATCCAGGCAGCAGGTCGTTTCCTTCGGGAGCCTTCATAATTGATGGGACTAAGTTTGGAAGAGAAGCCAGATTTAGTGTCTTGCTGGTGTGTTTTTCCACTTCCCTGCATCTAAATCAGTCCTCCAGACAAAAATGGTGGGTGCACCACTGAGTCAGCTGGAACACGCTGCCCTTCCTGCCAGCGCCCTCACTGGGTTTAAAGCAGTTGAAATCAGCTGTGAGCCACTGGCCTCAGTTTGAAGTAAAAGATCTTTTCCTGCAGCTCGTTCCACAGTGCGGTGGAAGGGTAAGATCCATTGTATTGTGAACCTAGGTCTCATCAGTATTCTGAAAATTCATTAAATGAATTGCATTATTATTTTTAATGTACATACCAGTTCTGAGTTAGATGTATTTTGATTTTTAAAAATGGAATAGATAGAATTATTCTTTCTTATCTTTCCTCTTTGAAATGGCAGCTGCTCAGAATGTAGAGAGCCCTGTGGTGGTCTCAGAGAATGGGACTCCAACTTCAAAATAAGAAACGCAACTGAAAATAAACTCCCTCAAACAAGAGGGCATCAAAGAAAGTTCAAGGTAGGGAGTTTTCCTAAGTCACATGACTCATAAAGTAAAAGCCTGAAAAATGATAATAAGAATTCCTAGTTAGAAATGGCCCCATTTTCTACCCTGCTATAGCTTTCATCTGTTGGCAAGTGATAAAAGAGTGGCCTCATTCTAGCTTACTCTAAGGGTACTTAATAGAATTACTTACTTAGTTTTTAAGCATCACTTTTCATTTTCAAATCACTTTTTTCACGTTAACTAATTGTTATTACACAGGGTTATTTTGACAGCAACATGAGGACAAAAATCCATGACAGCTTCCCTTAATGCCTTTTTTATGACTAAGGGGCAAGACAGTGGAAGAGCTGAAAGTTACCATCGTAATGGACAGACATGATCAAATTGTCTTTTATCCTCTCAAATATTATCGAAAAGTAATTTTTAAATGTTTCTTTACCAATCCCCAAACTCAGTGAGAATGTTAAAAACAACTCATATACTTTATCAGTTCATCCCATTCCCTAGCTTGATGTTTTAAAAACGTTTTCATCATAACCCATTATTGCCTTTCCTCTCTTCAAGAAGGGAGGAACACATTGACACATTTTTATATATCAGGTAATCTGATTTTAAGGAAATGGCTTTACTTTCACCTTTTACTCAGGCATTTTCAGGAGCTCTGGCATTTTACAATTTAATCAGAAACGGGTTATATCTTGGTTTAGAAATAAAGTGTGAATTGTTGAGCCTCTAATATGTACTACAGGCCCGTGAATGTCACTTGCTAACCTCCAGGTTCAAATCTTACAGCAATACTTTAAATACCAGGGCAGAATGTACTTCTTTATCTGTCTTTCTTTATAGCCTCAAAACTAAAGAAGATACTTGGATATAATGTGGAAACACATGACAAAGCAATTTTCTGGGTAGAAATACTTTATTTTGATTGTAGTGTAATGATATTATGGAATTTCCATGGATTTGAAGATATAATTATAGTGCTGTGTTGTATACTTGATGTATTATAATATTGCTTCATTAAGTCAAGTTATAATAACTCTTAGCATTTTCTGTAAACAAAGGGAATATTTTCATTGAGGTTGCTCCTGTTGAGGATACTTGTCCTCAGATTTTATACTGTTGGTCCGTCTAGTAAAGTAGTGGTGTTAGTGTAAAAGTGATCAGCAACCTTTATGCTCCTAAAATTAATTGCTCCCCAATGAGGCTCAAAGAACTCAGTTTTATAGGAGCTGATTACTCCTTCCTTCCTTCCTTCCTTCATTTATCTCTCTTTCTTTCTTTTTTTTTTAAGAAGGAAAGAGTAGATGAGAAAAAGATGGAAAACAAGAGGACATAGGAATACTATGTCCTAGGGGGATAAGTAGCAATAAAAAAGTGAAGAGATCAGGAAAAACTAAAGATGAAGTGGGAGTTTGGTCTGGGATTGAGAGTATGGGGAACATAAATGTAGTTGGTAATAGAAAGAACTTCAGATCACGTAATAGAAAGAACCTGGCATACATACAGCAGTGTGGCTTAGTGAAAAATAAGGATGCAGTAGTACAAAATGGAAAGCTCACAGCCAGACAGGACTGGGCTCAATCTCATCTCCACCTCCAATTAGCCACGTGCCTTTGGGTGATATGGCTTTTGGACTATTTCCTCATCAGTAAATTTGGGATGTCTGCCCACTAAAGATGACTACAGGGTGAGGGCATCTGGCATGATGATACCTGGTAATGAATGGGAGGGATTCAAAAAATTACCCTCATAATTATTATAAGTAATCCATAGACTGAGGGAGATTACATGATGGGGGATGAGCAAGAAACATACCATCCAGGTGAGTTCTGGGCAGAGTGGAGAAATAGACCAGTTTGGCCCTTAGCAGTCCTTTTGTGTTTCACAACATTTCACAATACACTGCTCAGTGAATTATTCTGTTTGCCTAGAGCTCTGTGAGCTCTCCTTTCTGAAAGTCTCCTTTGCATTATTGCACCTCCTCCTTTTTTCCTTAGAAATTGTTTTCTGGAATTGATTTGTAGAACCCCGGCATCAAAGATCAGTTAAACTCATTTATTTTAAAGAAGTAGAAACTAAAAAGAGAAGCCCAAAGTGGGTATTTTTAAAAAATTAATTAATTAATTAGGTTGTGTGGGGTCTTAGTTGTGGCAGGCGGCCTCCTTAGTTGCAGCTCGCGGGCTCCTTAGCTGCGCCAAAGTGGGCATTACTGAACTCAGGTTGGACTGCTCGCCACTTGAAAGTCAATACTTGAGAGACAAGTGCTGGTAGGAATGGAAAGGTTGCTTTATTCAGGAGGCCTGCAACCTGGGGAGAAGGCAGACTTGTGTTCTAGAACCAACTCAAGATTCTGCTTGGCCATGAAAGTTTTTAAAGGGAAAAAGGGGGAGTAAACTCATTTAATCATTGAGGTAGGGGGTCAGATTCATCACCATCTCCCATTGCATGCAGACTTGTGGACTCCTTGTGATCTTTCTTTAAATGCTGTCTTGTTCACACAGTTGGCTTGAGGGATTACAGAAGGGGAAGCTGGGGAAAAGATCTAGTCATCTGTTAATTACTTAGTCTTCATTTCTATTTCTTTGATCTAAGGAAAGAATCAACAGGTTAGGCAAGGCATTGTGCTTGGGCAGGAGGTGAGTAGAGCATGGGGGTGCCTAGTTTAAAGGTTAGTTACAATATAGCTTTGCTAAAGTGACAAGACAAAAGGGGCCTCCTGCAGAGAGCTGCTTCCTGCAAAGGGCTGTTCCCTGCAAAGAGCAAAGCAGATCCATCGTTAGTAACAGAAGCTTTAAGAATCACTTGAAAAAGCAGGTGAAGTGTTTTGCAATCCCAAATTACTTGGTAGCTGGAGATTAATTACCTGAGTTCTTCAGATCTATCATGGTTGGGCTTCATGAGTAGAAGGGGGGAGGTTCCCCAGATCCTGATATTTTATACAAAATTTTGTGTGTATATACATCTTTCTGGTGGAGAAGGTCTATATCTTTCATCAGATTCCCAAAGGAGCATTTAATATCTCAAGTTTTAAGAACTATGGTTTAATTCTCTAGACTACAGAAGGATGGCAGTGCTCTAAGGAATGTGTTCTAGTGTCTTGCTGCTCCAAGTGTGGTCCTAAGAGAGCATCAACAACCACAACTGCGGATCGTCAGCAATGCAGCACCTTAGGTTTTCTGAATGAGTATCTGCGTTTTAACACCGATCTCTAGGTGACAGTTGTGCATATGAAAATATGAGAAGCCCTGTTCCAGGCGTCAGGAGATCAGATTTGACTTTGTACTCTGGCTCTGCCAAACGCTAATGTCCAATCGCGACTGGATTTTTAATATTGCACATTACATGACATTAAACTACCAAACTCAGAATCAGAATGCTTGGGCTCTAGTTCTGAGTTGGACAGCAGTCAGTTGCTGACTTTGGCCAAATCTCTGAACCTGCACGGGTCTCTATTTCTTAGCCTGTAAAATAAAGGAGTAGATTCGTCTTCTTTGAGCTCTGAATTTACCTTTTGTTTCCCACACATGTGTTTTGTCACCATTTATCTCTTGAAATGCTCTCTTTTTGTCAGGGCCCACCAAATGTCTTCCAAACCCTGAAGCCCACACTGGTTTCTTTCATCTTTGAACCTCTATTATAATTTCTGTACTACTCAATTTATCCCTTTATTGTATACTAAAGTTTTCTGTAATTGTTTGATTTGTGTATCTTGTTTTCCAAGCTTGGGACCATCCAAGCTATGTCTATTTCTTTTCTTATTAAAGGTATCACAGCACAGGGCATGCAGTAGACGCCTAATAAATCTGAAGATTGGATGCTGTGTTTTGAGAGAGGACATCTATATGTGACACATGAAGAGCCCCAATCTCCTTAGTTTTAAATTGGTCATGTTAAAACATATAAGTCCCTGTTGCTTTCAGAAGCAATCATCTTAATAGAATAAGCTCAAAGGAAAGAATGTATTGAGCTATACTTCTGCCTCTCAGAATTTCCTTGTCTTTAGTAATTCGGAAATGTATGTATTCATATATATGTGTGTATATATATATGCATATATATATATATATACACACATCTATATAAAGCAAATTAAATTCTTTCACCAAAATTGTAAGACTATTTCCAAGTTAGTTACTAATAAGTTAGCTTGCCATTTCCAGCACAGCTAACAATACAAATACTGTGGTTCTCACTTGGAGAAAGAATTTTTAAAATAATCTTAAAATGACAGAGGACAGAAGACTCCTGTGTTAGAGAAAAAAGACTTCGTTACTCCCAGCACAGCAAGCCCCATGAGTATCCGCATATTTGTGTCAGTTCCCCTTGACACCCAAGTCCCACAGAGGCAAAGCAGACATTTGCAGATGAATGCCTGCGCACGCAGTGGGTCATGTTACAGGAGAGGAACCCTGAGTTTAGAGAACCTGAATCTTCTACAGTGGGCAGGCGCGTGCTATCTTTTGCTCCAGAGTTATTCTTGGTAGTAAGTTTGTCTATCATTTGCTGCAAAGGGAGAAGTGATCTTACATTCTAAGGCTGTTTTCTATGTAAACATCTTTAACAAGGTAGTGTGGAACGAACTGCTGTCAGGGATTAGTTTCATAAGAAGTGCAGGAATGCTAGTGATCCTTTGAGAATTGTATTCCAAGAGTGTTATTTTTGATTCTGTATAATAAACAGATCAGAAACATTTTCAAGAGCTGTCCTATTAAAGCAACTTTTCTTAAGCTGTACAAAGTTCCAACATCCCTCTTTATGTGAGGCAGAAATTTGGGCTTGAGGTCAAATCAGAAATCTTTCACCTTGGGGCACAAATCATTGTCTTACTAAAATGCAAAAGAGAACTGCCCTCTAACCGTGGAGGGCTTAGTGGTTTGAAGTTGGTGACAGAGTAGCTATGTCTTTTGGAGAGTCTGATAGGAATGCACAGGTCGTTCTGACAAAAGGCAGCAGGATCACTTTTGTTGCTTGGGAAGTGGGATTTTGCTGCCCGTTTAGTACTAGATAATCAGGAACAGGGAAACAGCCAATCAGCCTGGGCTTCTAGCTGTGTTTGTGACTCTTGGCAGAGCATTGAGTCCAGGACACCGCACTTTCAAACATTCTAGACCGGTCAAAACATAAACAAAACAATGGGTTGGGCGTGAGCCGGACCTTGAGAGCAGCAGATAGCTGCTGAGTTCCTGTTTGCCTGCTTTCGGCCCAGGAGGAAGAACCCAGTGTTTTGGCCCGATGCTTATATCTCGAGAATCCCACATGATTCTTGTCATTAATATTGTTTCCTGTCATGTGTTCTAATTATAAAAATGTTTAAGCTATCGTTGGGGGGGAGGAAAAGTCTGGATGCAGACTTTGATGTAACTTTTAACTGTGGGTTCTTTGGTGAGAGAAGGGTTTAGTGAGGTGTTTTCTAAGTGTCAGTTTGCATCATCATAATCTGAGTTGAATTTTATCTTTTAAAACAATTCTATTTTGCCTGTATCTTTTGAGAAATCGACTAAAGGTTGTTTTCTTTTCTTTTCTTTTTTAATCAGTTACTTACAATGCGTCCTTAGATGCTATTATTTCCAGTACAACCAGCAATACACACACTGGGGTGCTGGCATGGAGAGAGAAATCAAAAAAGCGTCTTAACATGACATCCTTCAACATTGCCCAGGGCATTCGTGCTTTTGATTACCACTCTCGTATCAAGTTAATTGGTATGTAAAATAAATCATGATAACTACGAGGGACTCATCAATAGTCTGGGATGCATAGCCGCACGCATGGAGCCTCTTCACCACGTTGCTTTGCCGCCAGGGAGACCAACTGGAGCAGCTCACATTTTATTACGTCTGACAGTGATGCATTATGGTGTGCAGTGTATATGAACTACATTGGGGTGACAAGATGAGAAAGTGCCCCAGTGCTTTAATGAGTCTTTTTATCAGAATTGGTGGGGAATGCAAAATGACATAGAGAAAGAATGCAGTGTCTGCCTTCTGCCATCTTCCTAACATCACCCAATGCTCAACCTATACATCATTTTCTTATGTGCGCACACACACACACACACACACACACACACACACACTCACTCACTAGAGAAATGCAAAATGTAGAATGTTTTTCAGTCACCTTTCAGAATACAACTTCTAATGGTTTTTGAAAATTTTCAGATTTGTCCTTTAGCATACTAAAGGAGAGTTCTTTTTCTGATGGAAATTTTAGCTGAAGAAATAAGCGATAAAGGTTTTCAGGCATTATCTATTTAAATAAAATATTTAGGTATTTTGAAAGCTGATAATTTGATATATATGATATTAGTTCAAATATTATAAAAAAGTGAGGTATTATTTTAAAAATTAATAGGGTAGTACAGAGAATGAATGTACATGGCCTACAGAATGGGTCATATTAACCCTGTTTCAAAAATTATCATTTATATAGAGTATTGATATCAGCTAAGAAGAGTCTCTAAAATTCCCAACAGTCACAGCTGACAATCACGGTAAAAAGAGACCTTGACTTTGAACTCAGGAATATGCCAACATCAGACTTTCAAGGAGGATTGTAGATTTATTAGAGAAAGCTGGAGGAGTTAGTGAATTGAGTTTGGGAGGACTCAAATATCAACCATTGCATTGATTCATGGATTATTTCAGCCCCTTTATACTGATCGCTACCTTGTACCTGGCACAGTGCTGGTATTACATATTACGGTATGCAGTAACACTCAGGGTAAAATTTATCAGTTGTCTTACTAATTTCATACTATGGGGTAAAGACTTGAAACAAGAGTGGATTCGCTTCCTCTTATTGCTATAACCCTTACACTGGGTATTAATCCAAATAGGGGTCTGCCATTTATGGCGATTCCATAAATGTGAATAAGTTCAGCTCCACAGTTGGCCCTAAACAAGGGAACGACAAAGAGTGCTCTGCTGAGTTTCCCCAGACCTGAAGAAGCACTGTGCATCCCCAGTTTTTGATGTGCTCCCTGAATATAATCAATTTGTGTTAAAAAAAAAACAAAACAAAATTATTGCCTCAAGAGAGCAGGTCAAACATATTTCTGCTGCTTATTTGCTGCAAATACTTGATTATTTACATGACAGTGAAAATAATTGGTTTCCTTACACTTTTTCATTAATTTGGGAACTTTAAGTATTGTTTTAGTTCTCTCTTACCCCTGGGATAATTTTAACGTGGTCTGCATTCCTAGGCTGTGATGGCTGTAGAGGGGGAACTTTGGGACTGGGAGAAGGATTTTCTGCCCTCCGGGTTGGGCTACTGGTTGCCTCTTAATGGAACTGTCTTGTCCTTTCACCCCATGCAGACTCCTTCTCCCCTCCACCCGGCATTTCAGCTATTTCCAGTGATAGCATTCATGCATTAGCCTGGGCTATTGGACAATGATAAGATTTTCCTTCCTTCAAGACAAGGGTGCATTAGTGCTCAGAAGGCTTTTATCTACCTACGGTGATATAGGGTGTGATATACTCGTTTCAAAAAAAAGTAGAGTATTCATGTTATTAAAAACATTTTTTTTTCTTTCTAATTCTGATTAGCAGCTGCTGGCTTTAACAATAAAGTTTGCCTTTGGAACCCCTATGTTGTCTCTAAGCCGGTTGGTGTCCTTTGGGGTCACTCAGCCAGTGTAATAGCTGTCCAATTCTTTGCTGCAAGAAAACAACTTTTCATCTTCTCCAAAGATAAAGTTAGTAACAGTGTGCATTTAATTTATTTAGTTCTGCCTCCCCAGTTCCTACCCAAATCTATCTTTGGTCTGAAATTCCTCTTAGAGCTGGTATAGATTTTTATAATATAGTGACTTACTACTATGTTTTTGGAAATCTGTATTTTAAAAATGATACTATGGTAATTTAGGAATAGTCCTGGGCAACTGGACAAGGTGTTTCATTAAAAAAAATGTTTTAAACCATGTACTCATAGATGTAATCCTTATTTTTGGGTTCTCAATAGGCCACATTTTGAGAGTTTCCAAAGTACTCACTAATCCAATAAAAATACAAAACAGAAATGGGAATGAGAAAATGTTGCTTTGATAAGATATAGAATTCTCGTTAATTGGCACAGCCAATTAACTATTGTTGCTTTTCCACTGAAGAGACTCAGTAAATTAGAAATCAAAGTTAATCTGAAGAATATCAAGTACATTAATAACATTTCAGTTAAATATATTAGCCCATTCTATTTGACAATATTGGTGCAAATTCTAAATATGGTGGAAAAAACATTGTACCAAAACCAGGTAGTCCCGGTTGTATCCTGATCACATTATTCACTACTCGTATCTCCCAGAAAAATTTCTTTATCTCTAATAATCTCATCATGTGTTCCTCTGTAAAGCTTCTGTTTTACATAATGCCTGATATAGATCCAGTTAACATGTGATAGATTTCAAGAACAGAAATCTATGAAGAGAAGAAGAATGGGCAGTAGGCTTATCGGGGACAGCCTCTGAGACTTTTTCAGTGACTCTGACTTTTAATTCTATTCTAAAGTGATACTTGTATATGTGAAAATTAAATAGAAAAAATAGAAATTCATCTTCAAATCCTTAGCCTCACCCTGTGCATAAGTCCTGCCCAACTTGCTTATTTTACTGTATTACCTATCAGACCGTAAATCTCCTCCCTTCACCTGAAACTTCACCACTCAACTGCCAATTCTAGTTGATTCTACCATCAAATATACTTATCAGCCTCACCTCTCCCTCTCAACTGCCATTGCTCTAATTCAAAATCTCATCCTCTTTTGAATTATTATCTTTCGAGTTAGCTCATCCAAAACATTGCAAGGTTGCCTAACATGTCTCCCTTCTTGCATACAGGTCTGATTCCAATCTGCCCTTCATCCTGTTAATTAAGTGGTGTCTAAGAAAAAATCTTCAATACCTCCTCTTACCCTCATTCTAAATATCAGCTCTAAAATTCTTAAGCTTTTATATAAAGCCCTCCCCCAGTCTACCAGGCCCACCTCACTTCTTGCTTTTCTCTTCCATTCATCTGATGCTCCGCATCACACTTTGCCTGTTTCCACCATGCTGCCTCATGGCTCTGCCACGTGCCCTTCTTTCTGCCTTCAGTTCCCTCTCCTCCATTCTCAACTGGCAAAAGCCTATTTATCCTTGAAGTTTCAGACTTTCTGGAGTCTTTCAGACAGACCTAGGTGTTTCTTTCTCTGCACTCCCATTGCACCTGTGTGTCCCTCCTTAGAACACGTGTTCTATTGTACTGAAATTGTAGTTAACTTTCCTAAGTAGGGTCAGTGTCCTTTCAGCTTGTACACTTGGTATCAGTCACAGTGCTTGGCACCTTGCAGTGTTTGTTCAGTGGTTTTTTTTTTTTTTTTTTTTTTTGTGTTTGGGTTTGTTTTTTTTTT
>NW_020172824.1:1323586-1336234 GCF_003031525.2 Neophocaena asiaeorientalis asiaeorientalis | reverse complement strand
GGTTTTTTTTTTTTTTTTTTTTTTTGGCTGCATTGGGTCTTCGTTGCTGCATGCGGGCTTTCTCTAGTGGCAGCAAGTGGGCTTCTCACTGCGGTGGCTTCTCTTGTTGCGGAGCACGGGCTCTAGGTTCACAAGCTCAGTAGTTGTAGCTCACAGGCTCTAGAGCACAGGCTCAGTAGTTGTGGCGCACAGGCTTAGTTGCTCTGTGGCATGTGGGATCTTCCCGGACCAGGGCTCGAACCCGTGTCCCCTGCATTGGCAGGCAGATTCTTAACCACTGCGCCATCAGGAAGCCCCAGTGATTATTTTTTGACAGTTTGAAGTGAATACATATTACTGTGAATCTTAAATACCAAAGAAATTCAGAATGAAGACTTTTCTGATGCCTTAGCTTTTAGTTGTTCTATTTTCTGAGATCTTTTAGCACTTTGTTCTAACTCCCATTATTGAATTTGTTTTTTAAAATATTTATTTATTTGTGGGTTTTTTTTGGCTGCCTCAGATCTTAGTTGCGCGTGCAGGATCTTTCCGTGTGGTGCGTGGGCTCTTTGTTGCTGTAGTTGTGGCCTGCGGGCTTAGTTGCCCCACGGCATGTGGGAATCTTATTTCCCTGACCAGGGATCGAACCGGCATCCCCTGCACTGCAAGACGGATTCTTAACCACTGAACCACCAGGGAAGTCCCCCATTATTGAATTTAACACAGCCTGACATGTATACTTGAAGGTTGTATGTGTATACTCTATCTTTCACTGTATTTTGAGTGCTTAAAGACAAAGATTATTTGTTGAATTCATTTTTGTGTTTCCCAGTATCTAGCGCATATTAATATACATTAAATACATGTTGAATAAAGCATATAAAATAGTGTAACTATCAACTAACCGACAGGATTCACGAGGTTTGCAGCTCTCTTTTTGGGTTGTGCCATATACATAGTAGGTCCTCAATAAATCTTAGTTAAATGAACAAATCTTTATCAAAGCTAAATATGAAAGAAATAACAGATATTTTATCATTATAGAATTCCCTGAAAGGTATTGTAACTTTAAAAGCAAGTGAAAAAATGTTCTTAGAGTCAGAATTGATTGTGTATAGCTATCATCAATGTTAAGACTACCTGGCCTCTTTCAAGTCAGTTTTATCATCCTATATTTGCTTTGACTTTTAAACCATTACATTGTAATGAAGCTTGTCATGCCGTCTTTCACATTAGTCTAAATCCATTTCACTTCGATAAATGCATAATAATCTTAGCCTGTATGTCTTCACAACAAACAACAGAGCTTTCAGCTACCAGGTTAAGCCTTTGTTTTATTGCATAAAATTCTTTTGGATATTTTATAGGACTAGGGTTAATTTAGGGAACAGGGAAAATGAGAGAAAGCATTCTTTTTTCAAAGAGCCTTTGATTGAACCATATTTTGGTCTATGAATTGCTAAATTAGAGGATTTTCAGACCAAAGTAATTTAGATCCAAATAATTTCCTGAGACTTACTTCAGTTCTTTTTTGGAAAACTTCTCTATTGTGCTTTCCAGTGATTATTAAGCAATAAGTTTATCCCTATAGCATTTGGTATAAGTAATAGTCCAATTGCATTTTGCTTTGGACTCCTAAATTGTCTCCTAAGATGGCAATCACTGATGGCAAGGCCCTGCTGGGAGCCAGTAACTTGGTCATTTAGAGGAGGAATCACCATGGGAGTAAAAGGATTTTCAAAGCCTCTGGGAAATATCTCAACCAGTGAATCTGATTAGGCTTTTCTATTGCTCCTAACTCTTCTCTCCTGGGCTACTTATCCTGATTTGGCCACCAGAATCAGATCAGTTTGTAACTTAATCTTTTGTTTGAGGTTTTGATTTTTCCCAGAGTCTGGTTTCTGTATTGTGCACCCAAGGTTGGGAAGGAAAATTCAAAGACTCTTGTGCTGGTGACTAGCTCTTACCTGTGTGTCTTCATTCCCCTTCTGCGTACCCTCTCTCCTCAACTTTCCTCTATCCATCCAGAGACAAAGCCACTTTCATTTTGTTTAAATTATGCCAAGTAAACAGATTAATGCTCTTCTGTAAAAATTACAAATGAGAAAGCATGTAGTACAAGAAGTGAATATCCCTTTTCTTCACGCCCCCTTCAAATCAATCCCTCTTCCAAGAAATATCTGTTATTAACACGATGTGTATTGTCTTATATTTATATCACATACTTATATACTATAACATATTGTATTATAATAATATGTGGTGTTATAATTTATTATTATATACTGTATACCATTCTATGTGTGTATACAAATACAAGGTAGTATGTATTATTAATTTTTATGTAAGTGGCATCACGTGAGACATACTTTCTTGCAACTTGCTTTTCGCTAAACAATATCTCCTGGAGATCTTTCAATGTGAGTATACATAGACCTGAATTTTTACCTGCTACATAGTAATTCATAGTATGGATGGTCATAATTTAATTATTCAATCACCTGTTGATTATAATAGATATTATCTCTAACCAACTGTCACACATACACACACACATTTACACACACATGCACACACACATCTTTAAGACCACATAACTAATTTCTTGTGATATGTTCTTTGAGATACATTTCTAGAAGTGATGCTATTGGGTCAACAGGGATTCAATTCTTAAAGGATGGTTTAGATGCAGGAATATTTTTCCAATTGGTATACACGTCAGAGGTGTGTAAAGGTGTTTCTTTCCCCACATTCTTGTCAATGATAGATACCACTAATGTGTTCATTCTTTTGTGAACCTAATGGACAAAAAATGAGGATGAATTTCTTCAATTATTTATTAGCCATTTATATTTCTTGTTTTTTGTGCGTTATCTGATCAAGCCCTTTATCCTATCAACTGGACTCGGGAATACTATCAATAGTAGTAGTTTGAAAGATATATTGATTATCCTTTATTATATATGATGCAAATATCTTGTCTCTTTCAAGCATACATCTTTTAACTTTGTTTATGTGATTATTATTATTTTTTTTTTGCGATACACGGGCCTCTCACTGTTGTGGCCTCTCCCGTTGCGGAGCACAGGCTCCAGACGTGCAGGCTCAGCGGCCATGGCTCACGGGCATAGCCGCTCCGTGGCATGTGGGATCCTCCCGGACTGGGGCACGAACCCGTATCCCCTGAATCGGCAGGCGGACTCTCAACCACTGCGCCACCAGGGAAGCCCTGTTTATGTAATTTTTATCATTCAAAAGTTTTAAATATTTATGAAGTTGAGTCCAAGAAATGATTTTCTTTGTGGCTCTGGTTTTGTATCTAGCTTAGGAACATGTTCCACAATTCATATTTATAGAGGTGTTCTCCTTTAGTTTCTGCTAATACTTATTCTGTTGTCGAATTTTTTTTTCCATTTAACTTGGCAGTTTATTTTTGTGTAAAATGTTTTTTTTTCTACAAATGGACATCCAAGGTTTTTTTGAATAATTTCTTTTGAAAAATTTTTCTCCCTCACTGGTTTGAAGTTCCATTGTTATCATTTGAATTTCCAGGTATACATGAATTTGTTTCTGGATGCTTTATTCTTTCCATTAGTCTATTTGCCTTTTCCTGCGTAAGTACACCACTGCTTTAACCAGCATAGCTTTATTGTATGTTTTGATATCTGGTAGAGAAATTCCTACTTCTGTGGGGTTTTTTTGTTTTTAATTTTAACAATCCTCTGGCATCTTATCCTTCTAAGTAAATGTTAGGATCAGTGTTCATGTTTCATGAAAAACCATATTAATTTTTGGATTGGATTTACATTGAATTTGATAGGTGACATCTTTAAAATATTGAGAAAGCACACCCTGTATTTATCCATTTATTCATTTTTTTAAATGCCTTTCAGAAAAATTGTACAAAAATTTCCCATTCCTTATTGAGGTTTCTCCTGCACATTTCAGGTGGCATCTTATCATATTCTTGACTTTTATGGGAATGTTTATAATGGGATGTGCCCACTTTCTATATAACCTATACATTGAGTTTTAAAATGTAACAATTTTTTCCTAAAACGTTTTTTAACTGCCTGGTAATTTTGTATGCTCTTTTGTTGTTTGCTCATTTAGGGGATTTTGACTTTTAGCTCTTTAATTTCATATTAATTACTGCATTTTCTTATCAAATAATTCTAATACCTGGAGTCCTTGGGGATCCAAATTAGATATTTACTATTCTGATGATTCTTCCTTATGGTGAATTGTTCCTTATTGTTTCCTTTCTATGTTTGGTATCTTTTATTTTTACCTCAATTTTTTGCTATTGCTAAACTATAAGCATTCTGAGGAATGAAATTGAAAATGCTTTCCTCCAGAGAAGATTTGTGTTTGTCTCTGCAGAATGAAAATGAGTAAAGCTACTGTCCTGAGGCTACTGCATTTTCCTTATTTGTTGTCCTTTTAAATTTATTTATTTATTTTTGGCAGTGTTGGGTCTTTCTGTGCGAGGGCTTTCTCCAGTTGCGGCGAGCGGAGGCCACTCTTCATCGCGGTGCGCGGGCCTTTCACTGTCGCGGCCTCTCTTGTTGCAGAGCACAGGCTCCAGACGCGCAGGCTCAATAGTTGTGGCTCACGGCCCTAGTTGCTCCGCGGCATGTGGGATCTTCCCAGACCAGGGCTTGAACCCGTGTCCCCTGCATTGGCAGGCAGATTCTCAACCACTGCGCCACCAGGGAAGCCCCTGTTGTCCTTTTAATTGAACAGTCTTGCCTCAGTGCCTCCGACTCACTGCTGGTCCAAGGCTCAGGCTCCTGGTTATAGTTTTTACTTTTTTATTTTTATACAGCAGGTTCTCATAAGGTGACCATATGTGCGTGGGTTTATCTCTGGGCTTTCTATCCTGTTCCATTGATCTATATTTCTGTTTTTGTGCCCATACCATATTGTCTTGATTACTGTAGCTTTGTAGTATCGTCTGAAGTCAGGGAATCTGATTCCTCCAGGTCTGTTTTTTTGTCCCTCAAGACTGCTTTGGCTATTTGGTGTCTTTTGTGTCTCCATACAAAGTGTAAGATTTTTTTGTTCTAGTTCTGTAACAAATTCCATTGGTAATTTCATAGAGATTACATTGAATCTGTAGATTGGTTTGGGTAGTAGTGTCATTTTTCACAATATTGATTCTTCCAATCCAAGAACATTGTATATCTCTCCATCTGTTTGTGTCATCTTTGATTTCTTTCAGCAGTGTCTTATAGTTTTCTGATTACAGGTCTTTTACCTCCAAAGGTAGGTTTATTCCCAGGTATTTTATTCTTTTTGTTGCAGCGGTGAATGGGAGTGTTTCCTTAATTTCTCTTTATGATCTTTCATTATTAGTGTATAGTAATGCAAGAGATTTCTGTGCATTAATTTTGTATACTGCAACATTACCAAATTCGCTGATTAGCTCTAGTCATTTTCTGGTGGCATCTTTAGGATTATCTATGTATAACATCATGTCATCTGCAAACAGTGACAGTTTTACTTCTTTTCCAATTGTATTCCTTTTATTTCTTTTTCTGCTCTGACTGTCGTGGCTAGGACTTCAAAAACTATGTTGGATAATAGTGGAGAGAGTGGACATCCTTGTCTTGTTCCTGATCTTAGAGGAAATGCTTTCAGATTTTCACCATTGAGAATGATGTTTGCTATGGATTTGTCGTATATGGCCTTTATTATGTTGAGGTAGGTTCCCTCAATGCCCACTTTCTGGAGAGTTTTTATCCTAAATGGGTGTCGAATTTTGTCAAAAGCTTTTTCTGCATCTAGTGAGATGATCATATGGTGTTTATTCTTCAATTTGTTAATACGGTGTATCACATTGATTGATTTGCGTATATTGAAGAATCCTTGCATCCGTGGGATAAATCCCACTTGATCATGGTGTATGATCCTTTTAATGTATTGTTGGATTCTGTTTGCTAGTATTTTGTTGAGGATTTTTGCATCTATATTCATCAGTGATATTGGTCTGTAATTTTCTTTTTTTGTAGTATCTTTGTCTGGTTTTGGTATCAGGGTGATGATGGCCTCATAGAATGAGTTGGGGAGTGTTTCTTCCTCTGCAATTTTTTGGAAGAGTTTGAGAAGGATGGGTGTTAGCTCTTCTCTAAATATTTGATAGAATTCACCTGTGAAGCCATCTGGTCCTGGACTTTTGTTTGTTGGAAAATTTTTAATCACAGTTTCAATTTCATTACTTGTGATTGGTGTGTTCATATTTTCTATTTCTTCCTGGTTCAGTCTTGGAAGGTTATACCTTTCTAAGAATTTGTCCATTTCTTCCAGGTTGTCCATTTTATTGGCATAGAGTTGCTTGTAGTAGTCTCTTAGGTTGCTTTGTATTTCTGCGGTGTCTGTTGTAACTTCTCCTTTTTCATTTCTAATTTTATTGATTTGAGTCCTCTCCCTCTTTTTCTTGATGAGTCTGGCTAAAGGCTTATCAATTTGTTTATCTTCTCAAAGAACCAGCTTTTAGTTTTATTGATCTTTGCTATTGTTTTCTTTGTTTCTATTTCATTTACTTCTGCACTGGTCTTTATGATCCTTTCTTTCTACTAACTTTGGGTTTTGTTTGTTCTTCTTTCTCTAGTTCCTTTAGGTGTAAGCTTAGATTGTTTATGTGAGATTTTTCTTGTTTCTTCAGGTAGGCTTGTATTGCTATAAACTTCCCTCTTAGAACTGCTTTTGCTTCGTGCAGGCTCAGCGGCCATGGCTCACGGGCCTAGCTGCTCCACAGCATGTGGGATCTTCCCGGACCAGGGCACAAACCTGTGTCCCCTGCATCGGCAGGCGGATTCTCAACCACTGTGCCACCAGGGAAGCCCTAGGTTTCTTTTTGTCAGTCCTTTTCTTCTCTTGTATTTCCCACTTAGAGAAGTTCCCTTAGCATTTGTTGTACAGCTGGTTTGGTGGTGCCGAATTCTCTTAGCTTTTGCTTGTCTGTAAAGCTTTTGATTTCTCTGTTGAGTGTGAATGAGATCCTTGCCAGGTAGAGTAACCTTGGTTGTAGGTTCTTCCTTTTCTTCACTTTAAATATATCATGCCACTCCCTTCTGGCTTGTAGAGTTTCTGCTGAGATATCAGCTATTAACCTTATGGGAGTTCCCTTTTATATTATTTGTTGTTTTTCCCTTGTTGCTTTTAATAATTTTTCTTTGTCTTTAATTTTTGTCAGTTTGATTACTATGTGTCTCAATGTGTTTCTCTTTGCGTTTATCCTGCCTGGGACTCTCTGTGCTTCCTGGAGTTGGGTGGCTATTTCATTTCCTATGTTAGGGAAGTTTTGACTATAAACTCTTCAAATATTTCCTCAGGTCCTTTCTCTCTCTCTTCTCCTTCTGGGACCCCTATAATGCTAATATTGGTGCAGTTAATGTTGTCCCAGAGGTCTTTTAGGCTGTCTTCTTTTCTTTTCATTCTTTTTCTGTATTCTTTCGTGGCAGTGAATTCCACCATTATGTCTTCCATGTTACTTATCCATTCTTCTGCCTCAGTTATTCTGTTTTTGATTCCTTCTAGTGTATTTTTCATTTCAGTTATTGTATTGTTCATCTCTGTTTGTTTGGTTTTTAATTCTTCTAGGTGTCCTTTAATTCTTCTAGGTCTTTGTTAAACATTTCTTGCATCTTCTCGATCTTTGTGTCCATTCTTTTTCTGAGGTCTTGGATCATCTTTACTATCATTATTCTGAGTTCTTTTTTGGAAGGTTCCCTATGTTCACTTCATTTGGTTGTTTTTCTGAGGTTTTATCTTTTTCCTTCATCTGGTACATAGTCCTCTGCCTTTTCATTTTGTCTATCTTTCTGTAAATATGTTTTTTGTTCCACAGGCTACAGGATTGTAGTTCTTCTTGCTTCTGCTGTCTGCCCTCTCTCCTGGTTATAGTCTACTCATTTATGCCTACTGTCCACTGTCTCCTTGTGAAGTTTGCTTCTTTTTTTCCTCCTTCTTCTTTTGGACCTGTGGCGATTGTCTCCAATCCCTGAAGGTCCAGCAAGGCAGCAGAAATTATGTTTTATTCAGAGTTGCTTTTCTTTGAAGCAGGAAGGCCCCCCACAAAAACCTAGTCTGGAATGATAATTGAACCAAGATTCCCTTGTTCTAGCTGGTTTTCACTTACTTTCTTCCAAGCAGTTGTTAGTATAAATATTGAGTTAAAAAAGAAAGAAAAAAATTTAAAGTGTTTAGGTTTATTTTGTGAAGTAAAAGAGGAACAGTGATCTTTGAAAGGCAAAGTTAGAAAACTTTTGTTTAAAGCCTGTGAAAAATTCTGTTATGTTTTTCTGTGTTATGTGAGCAATGGTAATAGCAAAAAAATCAATTTAACTGAAATTTAACAATTCCCCAAAGGACTTTTGTTCTGAAAAGAAAGCCAATTAAATAAAATGTTGATATTAGTTAAATTTATTGCTGAACTTCAACTGGGAAATTAATGAGATTTTTGCAGAACAATTCATAGCATTAAGAAACATTTTGACTTTTTCAAGGTCAATGATAGAATACACAAACAGACACACAATAGAAATCTGTGTCCTAGAGCTGTATGTCTTCTTTTATTTTTGTTGAAAAGAATGATAAAAAGATGATAATGGCTATGGTAACAATTTAACAATGAATAGCACAAGAGAAGATTTTAACCTCCCACTAATATTTTAAGGTGGACCTCAATCCTGAGGAAAAAAATGGCAAAAATATTTCTTAAAGGAAGATCTGTTATATTACTTCAAGATAAAAACATTAGCTGAGCTATTCAGTAGAATATGTGTGCTAGCATATATCATGTCAAACAAAATTGCCTTTAAGCATTCACTGATTATGCCTTTGTGGATTATCCAAAGGCTTAAATTCTAAATAAATAGACTTGTTAATACATAAAGGTATATTCAGGAAAGCCAATGCCCTCAGTTCCTGTTATCCTATTATCTGCAAGTAGGCTATCCATCTTTGTGGATTATCCTGGAGAACTGGGCTGCTGCGCTGCTGTCTTCAAAATCCCCTTAGCGATATATACGCTCTCTCTCTCTTTTTCTTATTGTCATTTTATATCTATGCCCTACAGGATGGTAGGAGTTAGTAGCAAATATTTGATGCAGCCAAACAAATCTCATTTTGATGCAGTTCTCTGTCTGTCTTCTACTTTTCCCTCACTTTTATATCATTATTAGGAAATTATGAATCTTTTTTCCCCCTAACTACTTTGAATTAAATCTGGACATGTTGCCAATATGTACATAATGCTGATTTGGTTTTAAAAAGTGCACTGAAAACAGATTCTGTATCCATCCATACATATATTTTTGTACCCACCCATCCATGAAGTTACCCATTTATAATTCTAATATTTATAGGATAAAAGAAAAGCTTTGTTAATTTATTTATTATTTATTCATTATACTTGTATTATGCCTATGTGAAACGATTCTGTCCATCTCTGGCAGGGGACAGGAAGAAATTTTTTGTAAAATCAGACTACATTTCTTTAGTCCAATCTTCACAATACACCTTCTTGAAATTGCTTCAGTTGTTATTTTGGAATCTATAGATAATGGATTTAGCAATTTCAGTACATTCTAGACAAAATTGGCAGAATTTTAGAGCTGGCGGCGTCCCCTTCCATATAAAGGTGAGAAAATGGAGAAGTAATATAATATACCTAAGCTGACAGACCTGAGGAATATTAAAACTAGGGTCGAGATGCCTGGAGTCTGGAGTCCCAATCCACTGGTTTCTAGGGCTAGTGTATATGAATAATACAGGATTTGCTTTTATAATCCTGCATTATTAACTGGGTAACAGTTGAAACAAGATAAAGATTAAGTAGAAAAATAAGTCCTTATCATTATGTGAAAAGCTAAATTTTGCCTTGATATAAAATCACAAGCTTGGATGCTTACTCTTCCTAATACTATAAAAATGGAGATGAAGTAAAGAGCCCCTATGTAAAGCATTTCAAGGACTAGGCTTAGTAAGTCTGAGTTTGGACAAGCATCACAAGTTCTCAGGTATCATGATGAAAATAAAAAGTACAGTTTAGATAAAAATATATGGAAAATATAAATTAAAAAATAATCAGTTCCTCAATTATAATTTTTAAGCCTGGGTGTTTACCAATTTCTTTATTTTTCCTACTAAGAATAAAGAAAACTTCTCTAGGATATCGGAATGGAAAATGATATTAAATATACTGCTTTCTGAAATGTGACCTAATTCTATTTCAGAAGTCAATTTGAATACAAAAAAAGGAAAATCAAGGATTCTCAAATATTAACTAGATATTTAAGTGATATTTTGCAAAAGGACTTGATTAATAAAATAGAATTAATGTGAGATTTTTTCTTGATTAAAAAGATATAGACTGAATAGGGGAGTACAGTTATCTGGTTTAAAGCCAAGCCACATGGTATTACTGATTAAGCTGAGAGAAAGATGTCTTGTTCAAGGAGATTAGCGTTGATCGTAAAACCAAATTGAGAAGTTAAAGTACAATACAATGAAAATACTTGAGAAATTAAAAAAAAAAAAAACCAAAAAACTAATACCTGAGCCCCATCCTCAGAGAGTCTGATTTAATAGGTTTGAGAAAAGTCTCAAACATAAGCAATTTCTAAACAGCATAGGTGTTTCTAGTGTCAAGATTAAGAACCACTGGTATAGAATGTGAAGTGTAGAAAAAATTGAAAAGCATATGGGAGGTCACCTACCATGATATGATTTCTGGGAGAATGCTGAAACACTGTTTTATACATTGATGACAGTATATAAATGTTGTTGGCTTTGGTTCTCAGTGGAAAGAAAAATTAGAGAATTAAAGATGGAAGGGGACTTAGTAGGATCACTAATTATGAGAGTCAAGGGTTCTTCAAGGGAAGAGGGGAAAGAAGAAAAGTAAAAACTAATTTTAAGAAAAATTAATGAATATACACATTTTGCTTAAAAAACGCACCTCTAATTTTAATTGCTAATAGCAAGAACTCACCTGTCATAGAGTAGAGGTTATCACTCATCTATTTTTAATATTTCATTTAATTTATGTGACTAAATGTCAATGAAATATTAAAGTTGACATAAATGATTTGAACAACATGCAGAAAATGATTCTGGGGAAATTATAGTCCATTAATACTGTTGAGTTATTGTTAATCTATACTCAACCATGCCCCAGAGTATTTTTCTGAAATGAAGTTAATTTCAGCTTTTTAGGAGGGAGTCCATACCAAACAAGACAGGATTTTGAACAATGCTGATATGACTATTGTAAGTTATATGGGTGTTTGAGAATGATCTAGATGCATCTAATCTTAGATGCATCTAATCTATGTGGTTTTAACATTCAAAATAATAGCTTATCAATCCTATTTATATTTAGAACACTTTGAAATATATTTGCAAGTCTTAGTTCTTATAGAGTTTATATTTTTGAGGATAAACATTTTCTGGAGAGTGGCCAGAATGTTTTAAATAAAAATAGTAAGGTTTAAGAACTAGAATAAGTTGTTTAATAAAAAATTCTTGCCAAGAAAACCCAATTTACTTTATAAATATATATTCTTGGGATTAGAGGGATTGGTAATGCTGCTTATCTGGTAGAATTTGACTAGGTCAGTTTAAGTTTGTTATAAGTGTTAGTAAATGGAGAGGTTACCCTATACATCAAGCATACTCATTTCTGCAAGATGTTTGAAAAAGTCTCATAAAATTTCAATGTGAATTAGTTGAGATCTGCAATTGGGTAAATAACCATGTAGAAGTGAGGCAAGCTTTTTTATGGAAGTGTTATATTTTTGGACTTATCCTAGCTAATATTTTTAACAGTGAGTGGGATAAAAGCGTAGTTGTTAAATGAACCACAACCTTCAACAAATTAAGAAAATATCTATTGACCATCTACTGTATTCCATGGGATGTGTGGACACATCAGGGAGGAATTATCAATATAATAGAATTAGGATTCAAGATTATATCTTTACACTTTGAAACTAGAAAAATCCTAGTTTTAGCTTACAACATCAGATTTTTGAAGGTAGGATGCTAGATGTCTGGCTTGATTATTTGTTCATGGGAATAAGATTTAGAGTTTTGCTCAGTCAGGACCCCAAGGTAAGGGCAATGCATGTTGGAGTGGCTTAATCAGCTCACGTAAAAGTAGACTGCTTTAAAGAAGTCACAGTGCCTGTAACTGTTGTTAGAACACTCCTGAAATACTGGCTCAATGCTGAGCACTTTGCTTAAAGAGGTCCTTGAGGACCCTAAGGTATTCATTTTACATATTAGTGAGCAGAGAGATACTGTCTTATATTGATAGTGTGGTAATTAATGTGTAAGTGTATTAGTTTAAAGCATAATACAATAGGACTAAAAAAATACAATGTTTAGATTGGGGCAATGGGAAGAGAAAGGGAGAAAATGAGTGTAAGTAACTGCATTACTTTCAGAGGAGAATGTCATTCAATGTATGATTAATATATGCTGTGTTCACACACACACACACACACACACACACACACACACACACACACAGCTATTATTTGGTGTTACGGGGAAAACCATAACTCAAAAAAAATTAAAGAAGGGCTTCCCTGGTGGCGCAGTGGTTGAAAGTCCGCCTGCCGATACAGGGGACGCGGGTTCGTGCCCCGGTCCGGGAGG
>NW_020172824.1:1195485-1323334 GCF_003031525.2 Neophocaena asiaeorientalis asiaeorientalis | reverse complement strand
GCAGCAAGTAGCACAAAAAAAAAAAAAAAAAAAAAAAAAAAAAGTTAAAGAAGGCTGTCTCTGAGGAGTGGGACTTGAGGCCGAGAGGGATGGGGTGAAGAAAAATCCCTTCGGTGCTATTGCACTTTACACCATGGACATATCTTATTATATTTTTAAAAAAGTAAACAAGGCCTTGATAACCATCCTCCCCTGGAGAGAAAATGGAAAAAAAAGGACAAAGTGAGAAAATCAAGAGGCTGCCATGGTGGAGGGGGATCTGAAAATGATGTTATGATGTTGAAAGAACTGGGCCCATTTACCCTGAACAAAGAGGTATACGAAGAGGCTTATGTAGGAAAAGAGAGTAGGATAGAATCAAAAGGTAGAAGAGGACATCTTTGGCTAATCATAATGACTACTCTAGGAATTCCTATCCCATGGGATATCAGGATCTGTATGGGAGATGTGTGTGTCTATGTATCCAAAGAAATTATGTGGAAAATTGTGTGCATGTATGGGTATATGCATTTAGGAGGAGGGGATGGACCATCGTTTTCAAATGATTTTTTTTTCCCCCAAAGGAGTATATGATTTAAAATAGGTTAAAAACTACTGGGTAGCTTGCCCTATGGAGTAATAAACACTCGTGTAAACAGAGGTCATCTTTTATAGATAATTTAAAATAATTCTCATACTGGATAAGATGCACTAGTTTATTTGAAAGAAACTTTTTTGCTCTTAGGTTCTAATGTTTATACAATAAAAAGAATAAAATACACTTAATAATGAAAAAAAAACATTTACTGAACACTGACCACATACTGGTCATCATGCTAAATGCTTGACATGGGCTCTCATTCCCTCTTCATAGCATCAGATTAGGTAGGTACCACATCAAAAACTCAGAGAGACAAAGAAACTTACTAGAGGTCACCCTGCAGTAAGGGATAGAGCCAAAATCAGAACCCCAAAAGTTTGGCCCTAGAGCTGGCCTGCTGGCCCCTATTGGAGAGGATTTTCGCTGTCTTCACTCTGACTCTCCCTCACTGCCCTGTGTTAATTCTGCACCATGACTGACAGTTGGCAACATTTGCATCTGCAGAGCTGCTCTTCCCATTTCCTTCAGTGTTTACCTTGTTCCATCTGCATGTCATTTTTTTGTGTCTTAATTGTCTGTGTTTTATCTGAACTTGATTTCATTTAATAACAAGTCTTTTATTTCATCAAAAAATATATACATATATTATCTGTCTACCTATCTATCTATCGAAAGAGGTTGTATTTGTTTTCTATTGCTAGTGTGACAGTGCTTTGAAACAACACACCTTTAATGTTTTGTAGGTTAGAATTCCAGCCTGGGTCTCACTGGGCTAAAATCAAGGTACTCCAAGGGCTGTCTTCTTTTCTGGAGGTTCTGGGGGAGAATCGTTTCCTTGCCTTCTCCAGCTCTCCTGGTTCATGGTCCCCTTTCTCCTTCCTTGAAGCCAGGAACATTAGGTAGAGTCCATCTCACATCCCATCACTCTGATCTCCCTTGTGATTACATTGGACTTGCCCAAATCAACCAGGAAAATCTCTCCATCTCAAAGGCCTTAATTTATGACATCTGCAAAATCTCTTTTGGCATGTAAGATAGCATATTCACATTTTCCAGGGATTGGGACGTGGGCATCTTTGAAGATGATTACTCTGCCTATCATAAGCACCTACTAAGTGCAGGCACTTTTCTGGGGACTGAGGCAAAACACAGTCCCTTCCCTAGAAGAGATTACGGTTGAGGAGATACTGAAACAGAGAAGGGAAATAGAAAAAATATGTTCTATGAGAGAAGTGTGAACAATTACAGCACTATGCAGAGCCTGCCTGGGATCGAGGGTGAGCTAGAGAAAATCTGGCTAAAAAATTAGAATTATTCTTGACATACTCCTGTGACTTTGTTACGTTTCATGCAGGTTTTCGGCGCCAGCTGTCCATCCAGAGGATAGCTTGTTCTTTCTCCAAAAGTCAGGACTTCAGATGTCTCTTCCACTTTGATGAAGCCCACGGACAGCTTTTCATCTCATTTAATAACCAGCTAGCATTGCTGGCAGTGAAAAGTGATTCCGGCAAGAGGGTGAAAAGCCACAAGAAAGCAGTCACTTGTGTGTTTTACAATTCAGTCTTGAAGCAGGTAATGATGTTTTTCTGTCACTCTCCTGACATGTCCCCACAGCCAGAGGCTTATTTCCTTAATTCAATCTAAGGACAAATATAGAAAAGGAAATGTGGAAAAGAAATGATTTAATAACTGTGTGTATTTCTGCAATAATGTGTATTCAGGTGGATTTGAAGAGTGATTTCATTTTCAACCAGTGACCACAGCAGCACTGATAGAGTTACTAGGAGGAAACATTCCAGCTAAAACAAACACAACACGGAATGTAATTGAACTTACCTTTGTTACCCGCTAGTTTGGGTTTTGATGCCAAATGCAAGTGAACCTGGCTGTAAAGTTCCCTTTTATGAACACCATCCTCCTGCATCCCCATGGAAAGATCTGAAATATGCATGAAATGTAATTAGCAAAGATCCATTTTGCCGGCGTAGTTTAGGCAAGTGGCTCACAGTGGCAGCCCGAAATGTATTCATAATAAAATGATTCAGTTAAATGTGGTGCCACTTGGTATGCCGCGCGAGTGTTGTTTGTCTCCCGACCACGGTAATGATGCTTTGCAGCTTTTGCTTGTGGGAGCGCTCCCTGCATGTCAATGAGGAAGCGGGCTCCTCTGGAGTGGAGACGCCGCAAGGACCACAGGCCTTCTTAGAGGAAAGGGAGGGCCAGCCTGTGGATATCACAGAGCGAGCGGGCACCCATGGAGCTTCGTCTGCGACCATGATCACCTCAGGCCTGATAGTCACAGCACAGCCGGAGCCAAGCAGACAGCCGGTATCCAGCTTGTGGCCAATTAAACAGTAACTCTAGCCCATTCTTTCTTTCCTTGCTGCAGAAGCTTCTGCATTTCCACAGAAATGAGTAGTTCAGATTGGGTGCAAGGGGAGGAGAGCCCTTTGTCAGTAATGAGTAGTGTGTCATGTCACTACTTCAAACAGTCTGTTTTCCGGTTATTCTAGGAGCTAAAAATCCTTTACAAAACGATCCATTTTGAATTCCATCTTCAGGGAGAACATTCCCTCGTAAATGTTTTACTGAACTTTGTGAACGCAACCAGTTAATGCGACTCCCTGGTGGCCACTGAGAGATGTATTTGTTTCCAGGAGAACATTCTGCTAATTGAGATCTGCAAAGTTAAAGTGCTAGGTTTGTGTGTTGATGTTACGATCTGCTATGGCCTGACCATAAAATGAGCAATCTTCCATGAGGAATTCAGGAAATGGGACACAAAGAAGGTCTGGAATCTTCCATTTGGAATATGAAGATAAAGCCAAGATAACACAAAGATATGCAAGTTATAGGCAGCAATAGACTATGCACATATGGAATATCATATAGAAAGAATCTGTACAAATATGAGGTGGATATTCATGCCTCTACTTATTTCTGCTGTTAAAAGTATAAATAATTAAATGCATTAATATGTATATAGAGCACATAGAGCTGTGTGTCATACATAAGTGTTTCCTGACTATTAGCAGCTAAGTTATAGAGAAACACTTTAATGTTGTATAACATTTATAATTGTAAAAATATGTTGCAGTCAAGTGCAAAGAAAATAATATCACCCACAGTCCCATCAGCCAGTGATAATTTATCATTTCAGAATAATTAGACAAAGCAAATAAAACAGTTTTGAATAAGTTTCAGGTGCCAGGAATGAGGGATCAAAGATTCACGTGCCACACAGTTTCTTTGCCCCCGTAGGTCAGGGAGACTCAGGTTCTGGGCGTCTTCCAAGAGCTCATTGCTGGGTAGGTGCTCATTACAGGATGGTGGGGTGAAAGAAGAGGAAGTAGACACATGACCAACTCACAAGGAAACAATGGAGTACAGTGAAATGAATAGGGGTAAAAGAAAAGTGCCATCCTTGGAAAGTGATCAAATCTGGCTGGGGCTGGGGTGGGTGACATTCAGCAGAGCCCTGAAATCTAGAGTGGGAACCCCTAAGAGGAGAGAAGGAAGTAGCTCCAGACAGAAGGTACAACATGGCCACCTGCAAAGAAGCTTGAGCACAGACTCTACATTTTTTTTCAGGGAGAGGGTTTATTCTGGTATGGCTAGTTTTGGGAGACTTGGCAAAAACTGTGGGACTTGAGGCAGTGAAGGGAGCTTAGAGCCAGATTGTGAAGGTCATTCACTCAATGTACCAAGGTCTAGTCTTGGAAAAATATAGACTTGAGGTTAGAACAGCAGTTCTCACAGCGTGATCTCAGGTCCCTGGGGAAGTCAGATCCTTTCAAAGGATCTTCAAGATCACAGCTCTTTTCATTATAATATTAACTTGCTGTTTACTTTTTCCTCTCTTGTTTCATGAGTGTACAAGGGAGCTTTCTAGAGGCTCTATGATGAGTGAGGACATCGTTGCTCTGATGGCTAAAGGAATATGTGCTTTTGTATTCCTGTGTTTTAACAATTTCTCAGTTTAAATTTCTACTTTGGTAAATATATATGTTTCTCTGTCTGTCTCTGTCTTTATCTCTACCTCTGTCTCTGTCTCTATTGCCCACATAAATAGAAGCTATTTGGATTCTTCAGTAATTTTTAGTAGTATAAAGGGATTCCGAGATCAAAAGTTTTGAGAACTGCTGAGTTAGAGAAATGTGAGTTCAAATGTTGGGCAGACTATTTATCGTGTCTAAGCTTCAGTTTATTGACTTTCAAAAGTGTGTGTGTGGCAGGGCGGGGGTGGTGTGAGCATAGATGTAATAATGGTAACAACAGGTATCTCTGCAGCATTGCCTTACTGTGTCCTGCCTCTTGGAAGTCGTCCTCCTTCCTCCCAGGCGGCCAGCCCTGACAAGTCTCCCCCGCTCCCCCATACCTCTCAGGTTGAAGGGTGATGCTTTAGGACACCTCTTTTTCTTATTAACATCTTGATATTTCTTACTCTTTATTTTACCCATGTGTCATATGAAAGCAGATGTTGGGAAGAGTTAGAAAGGCGGAGGGGCCCCTGAATTGGGCTTTATCTCTGGTCCCTTGAGGTGAGGAAGAGTTTTTTTCTGCCCCCTTCTCTTCTCTGCCATCGAAGTTCCTGCTGGTAAACATTCAGTTCCGGGGCTCATCTCTGGTCCTCTCGACATCCGAGGTCTCCAGGGACATCTCCTACCATACCTCTCTCCCCTCTCTGCGCGTCGGTTGCATTTCTAGTTGTTTTCCAATTAAACACTTGGCTAAATTCTCACTTTCTCCCCTCACATGTTTGATGGAAGGGAAAGATCCTTGTCTTCCCCTTCTGTGTTTTCCTACAACTCCCAACACTCTTCTGAGCACCAATGGATATTCGATTCCTTTTACTGCTATTTCTAAGTTCAAAACGAACCCATGCTTTTTCAGTCCACTGGTGCTTGCTCTTTGGTTATTTGGTTTGGTGTCTTTTTGAAAGACTTTCCTTTTATCTGAATCTAATGAAAACCTTCCCTTCCATTGTCATTTCAACATGTTGCTGACACTTTACTATTATTTCATTCTATTTGGTCATCAGTGGGAACCTACCATTATTTCTATATGAAAGTGACATGGCATATTTCTGTGACTTTTCTTTATCTTCCTGCCTTTTGGTACCCTCGCATCCTAATCTAAGAAAGTGATGTTAAGCCACACAGAGCCTTTGAAAAGGAACCTTATGCTTCATTTCACCCAGCAAAGCTTGCCCTCACAGCTAGTGGCGGAACAAGTTGGGACAGGTTGAGGGAGTCATTGGAATGCACAATTTTGAAAGAATCAAAGTCACTCAGTATCCTGGAGGTAGTTCTAATGAACTGTCTTTGCATAGAATCCTTAAATAAAGCTTTTCTTAAAAACCCATGAATGCTGGGGAACTTTAAAAATGTATTTGTAGGTAACATATAAACTGGAATAGATAAAATTTCTGACTTACCACCATGGCTCTCATCCTAATGATGTGGGTTTATGTGTTTTTGTAAAATAGGTAATGTTTCAGTGTGTTTTGCATCTAGACATATTTATCGTCAGGCTAAATATATCAGTATCATCAAATCTTGACAGACAATGATATTTACTATTTTTCTCATTGAAATAATTTATTTTTTGTAAAACATTACTTGCTTATTATAAGAAATTAAAACAACGCAGTAGGTTCAGGTAAAGAATTAAATATTGCTGAAACATCGTCAAAATATCTAAATATCTCTCTGTGCATAGACTATTTCATCTGAATATGGTTCTGTAACTTACTTTCTTATTCTGAAACATAGTGGAATTATTTCCTTGTACCTAAATGTAGATCAACTTCATCAGTTTTAAAAGGCAGCAGTGTCTCATTGCACGTATGTATCATAATTTACTGATCCATTTGCCTTGACGAGCATTTTGCTATTATGCATTTCTTTATGCATAAATATATTCACACTCATGACTTTGTAAGGTAAAATCTTGAGAATGAATTTCTAGGTTACAATATATGCGTATGAGACAATTTGATACAAAAATGGCTTCCTGAATCTTCCCATTTTACCTTCCCATTTTACCTGTAAAAACATTAATCACATACGTACGTAAAGAGACCTGTCAGACAGTGGCTGCCTGGTGGCCTCCGGGCAGGACTCCTGAGATCCCTGACAGGGCTCCTGTAATTCAGCATGGGATGTTGGCTTTGAAAATTTGAAGATTAGACCTCTACTTTACCCAGAGTGGTGTTTTTTCTTGAGGACCAGCTCTCACACTCTCACAGGTAACATGATGCCAATCATTCATTAAACATGGGACTGGGGTATAATTTTTTAGTGGCAGTGCATCTCCTGTCCTCGTTTCTGCATACGATTTTGGGGGAATTGAGATATTTGAGAATCTAACCAATTCAATCGGTAGTTCCCGTGGGAAATGTAATATCTGAGCAGAGGGAAGGGGACAAGCTTGAGGGAAATTTATCCCCACCTTACAAAGCACCTCTTCAGTGCTTGTATTTAAGGCAAAATCAATGAGCTTCTAATTGAACAGAACTGGATGAACACGAGTGAAAACTTTCTCTTTGCCTGCTTACTGCTGGGCTCCAAGTGACCAGCCTTCAGTTAACGTGGCTTTTCTTCACTGGTCAGCTTAAGGCTGTCCTTGGTTACATGTCAATACTGAGGCTATGAGCTCTGGTCACTTGATGGAGTTGTGGGAAACACCCTAGCCTTAAGGTTAAACCAACACACACACACACACACACACACACACACACACACACACACACACTTATTTAAATGTGATTACTTAGAAGGAATAATACATTTCAGTGTTATAAAACTCAAATGGACAAAGGGTATACAGTGAAAATTTCCTCTTATCCCTGTTTTTACCTACCAGTTTCCTTCCCTGGAGGCAACCAGTTCATGAGATCCATGAGCAACCCTTTAAGGGCTGTTGTATTCATATACAAGTAAATATGTATACTCACTTTTAAATAGATGTATATAATAATTCTTAATATTTAAGAATATTTATTATTTTAATTGCTCTTTGCACAGAAACACTGCTCTGTACATTGATTTTCCACCCAACGATACAGCCGAAAGATCATTTTATTTATCTCCTTATCCAGAGTATCCTCTTTCGTTTTGTCAGCTGCATGGTATTCTATTAAATGGGTGTGCCAAACTTTATTAATCAGTTCTTCTGGGCATTTAGACGGAGTCCAGTATTTTTGTATTACAAATAATGTAGTAATTTTTTACCTTGAATGCACAAATTTTGGCACTAGTGAGGAAATATCTGTGAGATAAATTTCTAGAACTGGAATTAGTGGGTCAGAGAGTATTTATGACAGTAACCTTGACAGATGTTGTCTAATTTTCTGCATAAAAGGTGCATTAAATCCATCAGCAGGATAAAAGATCACCCTTTCCTTAGCCTCTCTCATTAACACAGTCTCAGCTATTTTTGTTTGTTTGCTTGTTTGTTTTTTTTTTTGGCGGTACGCAGGCCTCTCACTGTTGTGGCCTCTCCCGTTGTGGAGCACAGGCTCCGGACGCGCAGGCTCAGCGGCCCTGGCTCATGGACCCAGCCGCTCCACAGCATGTGGGATCTTCCTGGACCGGGGCACGAATCTGTGTCCCCTGCATCGGCAGGCAGACTCTCAACCACTGTGCCACCAGGGAGGCCCCTCAGCTATTTTTTTAAGACTATTTAAAAAAAATTTTTTTTAAAGAGCATTTTTAGGTTCATAGCAAAATTAAGAACAAAGTACAGAAACATTCCGTATACTCCTGTCCCTCACATGCATAACCTCTTCCTTTATCCACATTCCCCAGTAGAATGGTATATTTGTTACACTTGATAAAACTATATTGACACATCCTTACCATCAAGTGTAATCACAGTTTATATAAGGGGTCCACTCTTGGTGTTATATACTTTAAGAGTTTAGACAAATGTATAATGACATGTCCATCATTATAGCATCATAAAAATCCTCTGTGCTCCACCTGTTTATCCCACCTCCCCTAACCCCTGGCACCCACTGATATTTTTACTGTCTACATAGTTTAGTTTTTTCAGAGTGTCATATAATTGGAATACAGTATGTAGACTTTTCAGATTGGCTTCTATTACTCAGTAGTATGCATTTACATTTCCTCTACGTATCTTAATGTCTTGATAGCTTATTTTTTTAGAACACTGAATAATATTCCATTGTATGGATGTACTGCAGATTATTTATCCATTCACCTGCTGAAGGACATCTTAGTTGCTTCCAAGTACTGGCAATTATGAATAAAGCAACTATAAACATCTGTGTGCAGGCTTTCGTGCGGACATGAGTTTTCAGCCCCTTAGGGTAAACATCAAACAGCATGGTGGCTGGATTATATGGTAAGAGTATATTTAGTTTTGTAAAAAGATTGTCAATTGCCTTCTAAATTGGCTGTACCATCTTACTTTCCCACTATCAAAGAATGAGAGTTCCTATTGCTCCACGTCCTTGTCAGCATTTGGTGTTGTCAGTGTTCTAGATTTAGACCACTCTAATAGATGTGTAGTATCACATTTTTGTTTTACTTTGTATTTCCTTGATGACATATGATGGGAAGTATCTTTTCAAATGCTTACTTGCCATTTGTTTACCTTCCTTAGTGAGGTGTCTGTTAATGTCTCTGGCCCATTTTTTTAATTGGGTTTTTTGTTTTCTTATTGTTGAATTTTAAGTGTTCTTTGTGTATTTTGGGTAACAGTGATTCATCAAATATGTCTTTTGAAAATATTTTTTCCCGATCTTGGCTTGTCTTTTTATTCTCCTGACAGTGTCTTTTGCAGGGCAGAAAATTTTAAATTTAATGAAGTCTAGCTTTCAATTATTTTTTCATGTACTATACCTTTGGTGTTTTATCTAAAAATTCATCATCAAACCTAAGGTTATTTAAATTTTCTCCTATGTTATCTTCTTTGAGTTTTATAGTTTTGTGTTTTATATTTAGGTCTGTGATCCATTTCAAGTTAGTTTTTGTGAAAGGTGTAAAGTCTGTGTCCAAATTCATATTTTTATATGTGGATGTCCAGTTGTTCAAGGACCATTTGTTGAAAAGTTTATCTTTTCTCCATTGTATTGCCTTTGCTTTTTTGTCAAAGATCAGTTGACTATATTTATGTAGTCTAATTTTGTGCTCTCTATTTTGTTCTACTGATCTGGTTGTCTATTCTTTTACCAATATCATACTGTCTTGATTATTGCAGCTTTATAGTAAGTTGTGAAGTCAGGTAGTGTCAATCCTCTGATTTGTTCTTCTTCTGCAATATTGTGTTGCTACATCTGAGTATGTGGTCTTTCTCTGTAAACTTTAGATCAGTTTGTTGATATCCATCCACAAAGTAACTCATTGGGGTTTTGATTTGAATTGCATGAAACATATAGATTAACTTGGAAAGGACTGAGATCTGGACAATATTAAGTCTTCCTAACCATGGACATGGAATATCTCTCATTTATTTAGTCTTTGATTTCATTCATCAGAGTTTTTTACTTTACCTCATATAGATCTTCTACATATTTTATTGGATTTATATTATTTCAGCTTTGTGATGCTAGTGTAAATTGTATTGTGGTATTATTTCCAAATTCCTCTTGTTCATTGCTGCTGTATAGGAAAATGATTGACTTTTGTATATTAACTTTGTATCCTGCAATCCTGCAATAATCGCTTCTTAGCTCCAGGAGATTTTTTTGGTCAATTCTTTAAGATTTTCTACATAGAGGATCATGTTATCTGCTAGCAAAAGCAGTTTTATTTCTTTGTTCCCAACCTTTATGCCTTTTCCCCTTTACTTGTCTTATTGCATTAGGCAGAGCTTCCATATAATGTTGAAAAGGAGTGATGAGAGGGAACATCCTTGCCTTGTACCTGACCTTAGTAAGAAAGAGTCAAGATTCTCACTATTAAGTATGATAGTAGCTCCATGTTTTTTGTAGATATTTTTTGTCAAGTGAAGGAAGTTCCCCTCTATTCTTATTTTACTGAGAGTTTTTAATCATAAGTGGGTGTTGGATTTTGTCATGGGGTTTTTTTTTTTGCATCTGATATAATCATGTGATTATATAATGTGATATAATCATGTGATATAATCATGTGATTTTTCTTTTTAAGCCTATTGATATGATGGTTTACATCAGCATTACCCAACCTTTTTGGCGCCAGGGACTGGTTTCGTGGAAGACAGTTTTTCCACGGATGGGATGGGGGTGGGGGTGGGGGATGGTTCAGATGGTTATGTGAGTGCTGGGGCGTGATGAGGAGTAGCGGATGAAACTTTGCTTGCTTGCCCGCTGCTCACCTTCTGCTGTGCAGCCTGGTTCCTTACAGACCCAGGGGTTGGGGCCCCCTGGTTTACATTAATTAATTTTCAGAAGTTGAACCAACCAAATTCTTCTGATGCATTGTTGGAGTTGATTAAAAAAATTTTTTTTTTAAGATTGGTTCAAGATGGCAGAGTAGGAGGATGTGCGCTCACTCCGTCTTGCTAGGGCACCGGAGTCACAACTAACTGCTGAACAATCATCAACAGGAAGACACTGGAACTCACCGCAAAAGATATCCCACATCCAAAGACAAAAGAGAAGCCACAATAAGACAGTAGAAGGGGTGCAATCACAGTAAAATCAAATCCCATAGCTGCTGGGTGGGTGACTCACAGACTGGAGAACACTTATACCACAGAAGTCCACCCACTAGAGTGAAGGTTCTGAGTCTCATGTCAGGCTTCCCAACCTGGGAGTCCAGCAAAGGGAGGAGGAATTCCTAGAGAATCAGACTTCGAAGGCTAGTGGAATTTGATCGCAGGACTTCAACAGGACTGGGGAAAACAGAGACCCCACTCTTGGAGGGTACACACAAAGTAGTGTGCATATCAGGACCCAGGGGAAGGAGCAGTGACCCCATAGGAGACTGAACCAGACCTACCTGCTAGCGTTGGAGGGTCTCCTGCAGAGGCGGGGGGTGTCTGTGGCTCACCATGAGTACAAGGACACTGGTAGAAGAAATTCTGGAAAGTACTCCTTAGTGTGAGCTCTCCCAGAGTTGGCCATTAGCCCCACCAAAGAGCCGGCTAGGCTCCAGTGTTGGGTTGCCTCAGACCAAACAACCAACAGGGACAGAACCCAGCCCTACCCATCAGCAGACAAGCAGATTAAAGTTTTACTGAGCTCTGCCCACCAGAGCAACACCCAGCTCTACCCACCACCAGTCCCTCCCATCAGGAAACTTGCACAAGCCTCCTAGATAGCCTTATCCAGCAGAGGGCAGACAGCAGAAGCAAGAAGAACTACAGTCCTGCAGCGTGTGGAATGAACACCACATTCACAGAAACATAGACAAAATGAGAAGGCAGAGGGCTATGTACCAGATGAACGAACAAGATAAACCCCCTGAAAAACAACTAAATGAAGTGGAGATAGGCAACCTTCCAGAAAAAGAATTCAGAATAATGATAGTGAAGATGATCCCAGACCTCGGAAAAAGAATGGAGGCAAAGATCGAGAAAATGCAAGAAATGTTTAACAAAGACCTAGAAGAATTAAAGAATAAACACCGAGAAGAATTAAAGAACAAACAAACAGAGATGAACAATACAATAACTGAAATGAGAAATACACTAGAAGGAATCAATAGCAGAATAACTGAGGCAGAAGAATGGATAAGTGACCTGGAAGACAGAATGGTGGAATTCACTGCCATGGATCAGAATAAAGAAAAAAGAATCAAAAGAAATAAAGACAGCCTGAGGGACCTCTGGGACAACATTAAATGCAACAACATTTGCATTATAGGGGTCCCAGAAGGAGAAGAGAGAGAGAAAGGACCTGAGAAAATATTTGAAGAGTTTATAGTTGAAAACTTCCCTAACATAGGAAATGAAATAGCCACCCAACTCCAGGAAGCACAGAGAGTCCCAGGCAGGATAAACCCAAGGAGAAACACATTGAGACACATAGTAGTCAAACTGACAAAAATTAAAGGCAAAGAAAAATTATTAAAAGCAACAAGGGAAAAACAACAAATAACTTAAAAGGGAACTCCCATAAGGTTAACAGCTGATATCTCAGCAGAAACTCTACAAGCCAGAAGGGAGTGGCACTATATATTTAAAATGATGAAAGGGAAGAAACTACAACCAAGGATACTCTACCCGGCAAGGATCTCATTCACATTCAATGGAGAAATCAAAAGCTTTATAGACAAGCAAAACTAAGAGAATTCAGCACCGTCAAACCAGCTCTGCAACAAATGCCAAAGGAATTTCTCTAAGTGGGAAACACAAGAGAAGAAAAGGACCTACAAAAACAAACCCAAAACAAGAAAATGGTAATAGGAACATACATATCGATAATTACCTTAAATGTGAATGGATTAAATGCTCCAACCATAAGACACAGGCTCGCTGAATGGATACAAAAAGAAGACCTATATATATACTGTCTACAAGAGACCCACAAGTGGGTTTTTTTTAGACTACATATATATAGTTGGTCTTATCTTTGATCTGCTCTGACAATTTGACTTGATTTGTACATTTTGACCTTTGACATTTTAAGTGATTATTGATACAGTTGGATTAATATTGATAGAGTTGGATTAATATCTACCATATTTGTTACTGTTTTCTGTTGGTTGCCCTTATTCTTTGCTCCTATTTTTGTCTTTTACATTTTTTTTTGCCTCTTGTGGTTTTAATTGAGTATTTTAAATGATTCTGTTTCCTTTCCTTTCTTAGCATTATCAGTCATATATATATTTTTTAAAAACTTTCTTTAGATTGCCCTGGAGTTTTCAATATACATTTATAACTAATCCAAGTCTACTTTCAAATAACACTATATTGTTTCACAGGTAGTGTTAGTACCTTATACTAATAAAATAATCTAATTCCTCCCTCATGTCCCTTGTATCATTGCTGTCATTCATTTCCCTTAAGTACATAATTTAATTATATACATAATTACACGTTATGTATATACATAATACATATTAAATATATAATTTAATACATTGTTGCCATTATTGGTTTGAGCAAACTGTTACCTATTAGGTCAATTAAGGTTAAAACAAAAGTTTTTTTTAATCTTCACGTATTCCTATTCAATATTCTTCCTTTCTTTTTGTAGATCCAATTTTCTGACCTATATAATTTTCTTTTCTCTGAAGAACGTCTTTTAGTCTATTTTGAAGTCAGGTCTACTGGCAAAAAATTCCCTCGATTTTTCTTTGTCTGAGAATGTCTTTATTTCTCCTTTAGTTTTAGTTGTTTTCGCAGGGTACAGAATTCTGGGTTGGTGACTTTTTGCTGTCAGCACTTTAATTTCACTCCAATCCCTTCTTGCTTGCATGTTTTCTGAGAAGTCAGGTGTAATTCTTATCTTTGTTCCTTTGTAGGTAAGGTAGGTATCTTTTTCCACTGGCTTCTTTCAAGATCTTTTCCTTATCCTTGATTTTCTGTAGTTTGAATATGATATACCTAGGTGTAGTTTTTTTACATTTATCCTTCCTGGTGTTATGTGAGCTTCCTGAATCTGTGGTTTGATGTCCAACACTAATTAGGGGAAGTTCTCAGTCATTATTGTTTCAAGGATTTCTTCTATTCTTTTCTTTCTTCTCCTTCTGGTATTCTCATTATGTGAATGTTACACCTTGTTTAGTTGTCCCACAGTTCTTGGATACTGTATTTTTTTTTTCAGTCTCTGCTCGCTTTGCTTTTCAGTTTCTGAGGTTTCTGATTTATCCTCAAGCTCAGAGATGCTTTCCCCAGCCATATCCAGTCTACTAGTAAGCCCATCAAAGGCATGCTTCATTTCTGTTACAATATTTTTGATCTAGCTCTAGCATTTCTTCTTGATTATTAAGGATTTCCATTTCTCTGCTTATGTTACCCAACCCATCTGTTCTTACAAGCTGTCTATTTTACCCATTAGACCCCTTAGCTTATTAATATTAGTTGTCTTGAATTCCAGATCTGATCATTCTAACATCTCTGCCATGTCTGAGTCTGATGCTTGCTCTATTTCTTCAGACTATGTTATTTTGCCTTTTAGTATGTTTTGTAAATTTTCTTGATAGTCGGACATGTTGTGCTGGGCCAAAGGGACTGACGTAAACAGGCCTTTCGAGATGTGGTGGCCAGGTGGCGGGGGTGGGAGTATTCTGTAGTTCTGTGATTAGGTCGCAGTCTTTTAGTGAGCCTGTGCCTCTGGACTGTGCACTTCACCTATGCTTCTCAGTTGTCTTCCACCCTTCGGTGAAACAAGAAGGCTATCAGTTAGGCTCTGATGAAACCCCAGCAAGTTAGGCTCTGTAAACATTTTCTCCTGAGGGCAGACCTTGTTAAGAACAGAGCTGTCTGACGTATTTTGAAGCTGTTCCCTTCCCTCTGACCCTGCCAGAGCATGAGGGGATTTTTCTCTAATATTTATAGGGAGAACCTGGTCCATAACCTCAAAATAAAACTCATAAACTTGTGGAGGCTCCCCTATCACCAGCTCCCAGAATTTTTAACTCTCACACTTATCCACTTTGAGCCTCCAGTGATTCGTAAGTTACAGTTCAGGTTTTCCTCTCTTGGCTCTGTTTCCTGGGGAGCTTTCAGTTCATGAGTTTCTGCTCTGGTAGGTTGTGATTTTCTCGATCTGCCTGTTGATCTCTCCAATTTGGAGGGCAGTGATCTGCCCTGTGACCTCACTTCTCTTACTGATCTAAGAGGAGTTGTTGATCTTTCAGCTTTTCCAGGTTTTTACTCACTGTTAGGATGGAGTGACAACTTCCAAGCTTGCAGCACCAGGACCTGCAAGTCCAATGCAGTCTCAACTATTTTTTGAAGTAGTTTTTCTTATCAATTTTTTAGAAGGAGGGACATAATGAAGTTTTAGAGTCAGAGTTCCTAATGCTTTCCATTGAGCAAGTAATTGAATTTCTCTAAGCAATGTTTTCTTATGTGTAAAATAAGAATTATAATACCTCCTGTGTAGATTTTCTGTGAAAGACAAAGAATATTGTGTATAAAGATACATAGAACAAAGTGGGAGTAAAAGCTAAATAAAATTACCCCAAAAAAGGGAAGTGATACTTTTTGACTTCATACTCTAATCCCTGTGGGTGCCTACTGATTGGGGGACTGTTCTGAGCACCTGTATAATGATCACAGGTGGTCACAGCCCGTGGTCCTTCCCATTATTCATACTGCCTAAGCCTTGCTGGCCTCCTTTCTAGTCCTTGAACATACCAAGGACACTCTGTCTCAGGGCTTTTGTGTTGCTGTTTCCTTTTCCTGGGACTCTCTTCACCCAGGTATCTGCATGGCTCCCTCCCTGACCTCTGTGTCTTTCTTCAACTAATTCCTCAGGGAAACCTTCCCAGAGCCCCCAGCTTTTCACCCACTCTCAGTGATCTCTACCTCCTTCTTGGTTATATTTTTCTCTATAACGCTTATCACCGCTAAACATCGTGTGTGTGTGTGTGTGTGTGTGTGTGTTTGTGTGTGTGTGTGTGTGCATGCTTTTCTTCTCATTTAGTTGCATCTCTCCCCTCTTCCCTCACTAAATATAAGGGCAGGAATATTTTACTGTTGGATCCCCAATGCCTAGATCCTGTGCCTTGCATACAGTAGGGGTTTGACAAACTAAAGGAATGAGTCCGAAAGATCCAATTACAAATTAATCTACAAAGAAGTGATATTCTGACAAATAAGATTTATAAATAGAGAATGGCTGCCTTAAAATATTTGAATTCTTTGTACCAGTACTCTGAGATATTATCATTCTCCTCACTTCACTACTTACTGGTAAGTAACTTCTAGAGATTTGATGCGAAATAGAAATAAAGGAGACAACCTGCTTTATATTATGGGACCACAAACAGCACTGACTTAAAAAAATACAATTATAAACAGCAATTAAGTCAAACGTCCTGATCCCTTGGTAGCCAGCCATATTTGCTGCTGCAATTTTTGGTTTTTCTTGCTTAGACCTAGAATTTAAGATGCATATAAAAGAGAACAGAAGTGCTTATTTTTGTTGGAATAGCAAAAAGACAATTAGGGGACATGGATAGAGCCTCACATATCTTAGAATTGTCTGATTGGCTGTGACAGCTTCAGATGAGAGAGACAAAAAAGACCCATATGTTCCTAAACAGTTATTAACTCAGGTACATAAGGTGGAGCGTGCCTCCATCAGAACGATTTGCTCACAGGGTCCATTTGCACTGAAGTGTAGTTATTAGGAAAGTGCCGTTTCTGCTCTGCAGACACCAAGGCCCTGTCCTCAAAGGTTAAGGTCTCATCTGATAAGAAGCAGCGAAGGGGAAACTGAAAACTTAAAGGGACTTGGTATCATCAAAATGTGGCATATAAATGTGATGCCAATACTTATTCCTGGAGTTTATTGCAGATGAAAACAGCTTGCTAAAAACACAGTCCTCACGGTCCTGTAGTTAAACCACTTCATCTGCTAAGTGATGGTAAACGCCCTCCTCTCTCACTTGACTTTGAACATCTTTTCACCTGCCTTGTTATTCTTGTATTCTGATATTGTCATAGTTTGAGCAGATTCTGGTTAATACCAGGTGTGTGTTTGTGACATAGTCGGTCCTTGCATTTCAACACGTTGTTTTCCTGAAGACTGCGCCTTAAGGTAGATTGCCATAAAATGAAATCTGACTGGCTGTACACTGTTGTCATTATTGATTCCGATTTCGTGAGAAATTGTGAAATGAGTAAAGTGCTGAACAGTACGTTGGGGTTTAGCCAGGTAAGGCAGAGGAGGGAGAGTGCAAAATAGCAAAAAGCAGAGGTTACTAATTCTTGATCGAATGTCTACATTAGATAAAAGTGGTGAGTGGATGATGAAATGCTTTGTAATGTGCGTGATGCCAGTCTTAAACAAGTAAGCAAGTCTTTCTTTGAACATTGTTTACTTTATTTTGCCTTTTTTGTTTCTATCAGGGAATACTCATCTTTTAGTACTGAAATGCCTAGCATATAATAGATGCTCAATAAACACTTTTTGAATTGAAACCATAAAATCCCCTAACCTTTTCTTCAAAGATGACTATCAAAATTTTTACTCATGCTTGGAATATTATGTTTTCATGGCTTTATCTTTAATGAATACAATCGAAATTCTTAAATAGTTATGTGAGAAAATTCCAAGTGTGATATAATTTTAAATTTCAACGTACATCTTAAAAGCTGGTTTCTGAAATGTAGCTGTCTACATTCACTCTCATGGTTGGAAGAAAACAAGACATTAAATGTTTTTCTTAAATTGTTTCGGATATGAAAAGGGATATGAGTCCAAATAAAAGGTCAGATGATTAAGCTTAAATAGGATAGTAACGCTAGCTAACTTTTATGACATTTATTGTATGCCATGAACTGTGCTAAATGCTTTACAAATATTAGCTTACTTCAACCTCTTAAAAATGGTTTAAGGTAGTGACAATGATTCTCTCTGGTTTATAGGTGAGGAAACTGAAGCTTAGAGAGATTAAGTAATGAATCCAAGGTCAGACACTGACATTTAAACTCAGGCATGCTGGCTTGAGCCAGTGCTTAACCACCATGCATATTGCACAAACCAAAACAAATAGAAACACAGTTACATGGAATGATAATTAAAGTGTTAGGTCACATTATTATGAAGATCCGGGTCTTTTGTTCTAGAAATTGCACTGTAGCTTAATAACGGTAATTAAACTTTGAAGCTACTTTTGATTTCACAGAGAGAAAATGTGTGGCATAGACATAGTTTTACATCATTTAAGAAATTGTCTGATTAAGAGTTGTAATATCAGGGGAAAAAAGGTCTGTGAGAGCTCCCACACTCACGATCAGTTCCTTGCTGAGGCATAAAGATTGCTAAACGGTGACCCTTTCATTCAATCCCTCCTCTTCTTTTTTACCTCTGGGACTACTGTCTCAGGTGAGCATCTCCACTTGGACTGATACAGCAGCCTCTAGATGGTCTTCTCACAACCCGTTTGTTTTCCACACTGCTGCCAGAGGTACCTTCACAAACCAACCAACAAAAATGCAATATCTCTCTCCTCCTTATTAAGAACAAAGAGATTGTTCCTAATTTTATTTTGAGTCATACATGCCGCTGATAACCAATGAAAGCCATAAACCCTTTCCCAGTTTTAAAAAAAAACAACAGTACACACTACCCATTATTCTCTGGCATTGCTCATTAGGGATTTCAAATATCTGTCGTCAGTTTGCTTCTTCACCTGATATTCCACCATTTATCTCATTGTCTGTACTCTGGCTCCATTACACTTCTTACTGTTTCTCATGCTTGGAATAGCCTCCAAGTTCTGTCTTCTCATCACTCTTAATTATCTGGGGTAGGATGCTGAAATAGAGGAAGGCCTTATGATGTGTCTGTCAGAGAAGGCCCAGGATTCAAACCTCGTTATATAAGCTTGGGAATGGTACTTAACTGATTAGAATCTCAAGTTCATCACTGGTAGAGAGAGGGTGATAACATAATTTTACAGAGTTTCTTTAAAGATCAAATGCGGTAGTGGGTGTAAAGGGCTTGGCACTCAATAAATACATGTTCCTATCTTCAACCCCTGATTGATCCTCCTCACATTTTATCCCCATTCCCCACTCCAATGAATGGATTTGTGGTTTTACTCTCTGTGCCCCCAGATCACCCAGGAGTGATACCTCTAAACTTGTAGGATTGTTGGGCATTGATTTACTTCTTGTCTGTTTCTCCCTCTAGCCCAGTAGTACCTGACCCGGTTGCATACTTAAATAACCTGCAGAGCTCTTTAAAAATTCCACTGCCTGATCCAATCAAGTCTGAGTCTCTGGTCTGGTACACAACTGTGATTTTTAAAGTGATTCTAGTGTACAAGCCTAGACTATAGACCCCTTGAGAGCAGGGATGCATCAGTGAAACCCCACTGCCCCCATGGAGCTGGCACCCAGTGGACGTTCAGTGAATGCCTGTAGAGTGAATGAATGAGTGAATGAATGAGTGAATACATGTATGACAGCCAGTTATCCAGGCCTTCCGAACATATATTTGATAAACTTTAACCCATTTAATTATGAAAATGTGACATTTTAACATATTCTTAATACATTTATATTTATACATTGGTAATCAATACCTAAGTGGGTAAAGATGCACTTTAAATGTTCTTAAAATCTAGATATTGCTTCAGGCAACTTTCTATCTACACATTTTTATGTTTAGTGTTTTTTTTGTTTTTTCTTTCATGCCTTTGGGTCCGAAAGTCATATGGGCAAGGTAGTTTTAACCTATAAATCTCTTAAAGGATGCCTAAATACCTAGAGCTGAAATTAGCAATCTACTTGACACTATTAAATTTCTTACTATGGAACTATTATATATAATCCTATCCCTTCTTACATTTGTTTGGTTGCCTTCCTCTTGGAGTGTATATGCAGATTTAGATTTAACCTTCCTGTGTTCTTTGTTTTTAGTGACCCATCAAAAATTGTGTTAGTTGTAAAAATATACACAGTACCTTGAGGAAAAAAAGGGACTAATGGCATTAGAAGCAGTAACTCTAGCAACTTGCTGAAATGAACTTTTCCCCATAATGGCTGGTAGTGCTTTATTTTCTGAATGCTAAATGGAAGCTAATATATAATAAAAGGTTTCTTTTCATATAGTAAATAGTGTCGGAACATCATGACTGATAAAATCAAGTTTCTCATCTAAATGGGAAAGATTTATAAGTTTATTTCAGTAGGATTCGATTTCAGGATGGCCTCTAGACACTAAGCTGGGTAAGGAAAGAAGATTCCTATCTTCTCTGATAAAGTTCTGGCCTAGAAATTGAAATGTTATCAGCTTAATAAAAAGAAAGCAAATACATTACGAAACTGTCACTGTTGGGGGAATCTCACTGGTGGAAATGCACAGGCTGGATCTTTTATTTAAATAAAAATGGTGGATTCTGGAACTATATTTAATTTCTCTACAGTGTTATTTTCTTGTAGGTAATCAGTTCTGATGCGGGGTCGACGATTTCCTTCTGGATGATAGACACTGGGCAGAAAATCAAACAGTTTACTGGTTGCCATGGCAATGCAGAAATCAGCACAATGGCCCTCGATGCAAATGAGACACGGCTTTTGACTGGCAGCACAGATGGGACTGTAAAGGTGCGAACACAGTGACGCTTTTCTATCCAGATATGAGGGGGCTAAAATATTGTGTGAGGAGACACAGCTTTGGCTATATTTGTGTTGGTATTTTTGGCCTTTCAAGAAGAGAGATGAGAAGATAAGAAGAGCTAAATAACCCAAACCATCTAATAACCAAGCTGTTAGGAAAATAAACCTCTGAGGAAAAATGAATAAATGGTTTTTCTGAATAAATTATTTAGAATCAAAACACAACTTGGCTTACTTATTTCAGAAAGCCATAGAGGACCACTCTGGGGAATAAGAAGCCTGAATCATTTTCATGTGCTTCAGCTAATGTCTCTAGTTTTCATTTTTCTTTCTTTCTTTTGTTTTTTTGGGTTTTTTTGGTATATAAAATGAGAAATCAGGGCAAGTAAGTAAACTTTAAAAATTGCATAGATGCAAATTTTTTGGAAAATGAATATTTAGAAGTTACCCATTTCGTCATCTGCATTTTTATGTGAAGGTAATAAGACAGTAAAGAAGGAAAGCAGGAAGGACAATGATAACTTTATTTATTATCCATCCCAAACTAACACTATCTCATCCTCTCGGTTTTTAAATTTTGTAACTATTGTTAATTTCTCCTGGGAGGAAAGTGGTATTTTACTTTGCAAAGGTGATCAAAATTTCAGGCCAAACTAGATACTTACAATCTGAAATCATGCTTACCAGTGAATCTTCTCTGTTCATCTCAGCTTCAAGAGAGATGACAGTGTTGGATGAGAGATGACTTGTGACACTCTGAGGCAACAGAAGGCAGTTTCTTGAATAAGCTTTGAATGGTTCTCAAATTTCTGTCTTAACTGGGGTCAGAAGGCTGTTAATTAGATGTACCTTCTGTGTTAGGTTGTAAGATGCATTCAGGTAGGCTGCATGGGAGGGTAGTGGAAAGCTACCTGGGTATGTAGGTAGAATATTATGGAAGCTGGGGGCAAGTATTCCGGGAGATTCCAGGCTGCAGTGGTCAGTGTGAAGCATGTTGCAGTGAGAATCTCTAGAAATCAGCAGAACGTGGCCTCTGGGAAGGGTAATGGCATGAGGTATGGACTGGGAGAATGTGTTTAAGTAAAGTAATCTAGTTCATGGGAGAACTGGTAAAATGTGGGAAGGCAATGGGATAATCCCAATCCTAGTAAGTCAAGGTAGAATAAAACAAGAATAACTGGAACTGGAGTATTAGACGGTGGCTTAGGCAAAAGGAACAAGTGAGAATCCCACTTACCAGTCCTTGGATACAAGGCTGAAGTGAAAAATGAAGGGAATGGATTAGATTATTTTTATCCCTATCTTGGGAATAACTGGTCATAGAGTCTAGGGTAGGGCAGACTTGTAGATGGTTGCAAAAATGGTCCCAGCTAAGGGTCCCAGCTTGATAGGATCTGGAGACAGTCAGGTCTTTACAATACTTTTTTGTGGGTATTATTTTAGGTGGACTTGGTAAGAGCCACATTTAGAGGAGAACAAAGTGATGTGGGTGAAGAGCATGTATACCCCTCAATGTCTCAGCTCAAGCCTTGACATGTTAGAAGTTAATGTGAATTTAGTACTACAGTCACAGCTTTTGAAGGTACACTTATCTTTATCACAATAGCACAACAGAATTCTGAACTTTGACAATTTCAGCGTAGGTATGTAGGATGCGTAAATCAAGGTTGAGCTGCGCTGGCCATATTCTATGAAGAAACAAGAATGAATGATATTTTCCAATCTCATTTATAATTTAGAATCTAAAACCCAGTACCTATGCAATCAAAGATTTAAAAGTATTGCCCTATTTATCACGGTTTTGAAGTGTCTGTTTTGAAATTAATTGTTTTGAATAATGTATGCACACAATAAAATTTTAAACATAAAAGGGATATACAGTGAAGAGAAAGTCTCTTTCTTACCCCTGTTCCCAGCTCCTCCCTTGTGGTTACCAGTGGTACTAGTTTCTTGTACATCTTTCGAGACCATGAGCACCATTTTTTTCTCAGTGGCAGAGTCCACTGTCCATGCTGCTCTGCATTTTCCTGTACTGGACATTGATTCATATGAATGCAAACAACAGCAACAATGATGTTAGTTAAATTTTATCGCATGGTTACTATGAGCCAGGCACTGTGCTAAGCACTTTACACACACACACCTCTACATGGTTGGTACTATTATTATACCAGAGGAGGAAACTGAAGCCCAAGGAGATAAAGCAACTTGCTTTAAGTTTCCATAGCTGGTGGACTCTGGGCAAAGCTTGGACACTTGGAGGTGACTCATTCTTCTTAATAGTTACATTATATGCTACTGTAGATGTTCCATATTCTGATGTTCAGTCTCTTGTTAGTGAGCAATTAAGTTGATTTAAATCTTTAGCTTTTGTAAACAAAGCATCCAGAATATCCTTCAAAATATGTCATTTCATACATATGAGTGTCTCTGGGTGATGATTTTCTAGAAGTTGAATTTTTGAGGCAAAGTGTATATGTGTTTTAATCTTGATAGAAGGTGCCAACTTGCTCTTTGATGATGAACCAATAATGTTTCATAGCAGGGCTTAGTTTTAACTGCTGGTGACCTAATGACCTTCTCTCTTAAAGTACACCCATCAGGTCTACATCCTCACCCACTGGCCTGAGGAGGTAAACTGGAATTGCTTGTGCTTCTGTGGGCTTGGGTCTGGCACGCACTGTCAACAGGAGGTTTTATTGGCAGAAGATAGGAAACCTAGGACATGATGACTGTATTTCAGGCTCTGTATTAGATGTTTAAAGTTCCAAGCATGCCTGAAGAGTAAAGGTCCTGTGTCGTAAATGAGGAAACTAAAATTTAGAAAGACACTTTGAGAAAGAACCAGGATTTTGACAGACTCCAAAATGTGGCTTTTCATGATTTTGTATTGTCTCCCCCTAAAAAATATACACTTATTTATAGCCTTTGAATCAACAATATTAGAATAGACTGATAAGGTTACAAAATGAGTAATAAATATAATAGCTAAATTCAAATGGTGAGAGGATTTTCTTTAATTATTATGTATCTCAAGTGAATCAACCCTAGTCCAGGATGTAAACAAAACCGTGTAAAATAATCCTATTACACTCTGTTAATGTACTCATTGAAGAAGACATTTTCTTTTCTTGTCTCAAAGCTGATTTTACTATTTCTCTTGAAGGTCTGGGACCTCAATGGCTATCGTCACCACACACTAAATGTTGGGCAAGAGGGAGCTGTGGATATTTCACACATCCTGGTTCTTAAGAAGAAAATCCTGGTTACGGGCTGGGACAGGTATGATGTGCTTCATGCAAAACTGTAGGAAGGTAAAAGGAGAAAGTTTTATTTAAATCAAAATCTAAAGGAAAAAAGAACATACAAATCCTGACTGATTCTGCTTCTCTAACTCACTGGTGACCTAGGTGAGTGAAACTCTATTTGGAATTGACTGAATGCTTGTGAGTAAAATACTTTATGATCACGTAGTTTGAGTGGCTTTGAGAGGTGTTACATTTGCTTTCTCCTGGCTTTGGGAATCTTCTTCTTTAACCATTCCAGATAGAAACATAATACCACTTCCTGGGGATTAAATCCAAAAGTTTCCCAAATTTTATAGTCAATAAATTCTTAATGTATAAATTGCATTCCTTCAACTGTAAAAGGAACTCATTCCTTCTTCTCTTGTTACTCAGTTTCAATGACAGCACAAGAGGGGAACAGCCTGCTGAAATCTATGTTAGCGCCTCCTTCATATCAGTGCAGAGAAGGGCCTTTCACAGCCCACTTACTGTTCTCAAGGAGCAATTTTTCCATTCATTATAAGGAAAATTACTTTTCTTTCCTCTTTTCCTGAGAGAACTAAGGGATCATAAATGGCCTTTTCTATGGCATTGTATAAGCGCTAGGAAAATTAAAGTGTGATGTGTTTTGAAAATATATTGTCCGTAAATTCGACAGTTCACAAAATATTGCTCTAATAGGTAATTTGCACAAGATTACTCACTATAGAAATATGACCTTAATGGTTTGAAGTAGGACTAAATCAGATTTTATAACTAGAAAACCAGCAGTATTTATTTGGGGATTTTTGTCAGTCACAGGGAAGGCTTTTGCCTAATGTAAATGTAAACACAGACTAGAAAATATAGTGACGCACACACACAGCTTAGTTTTCAGGGGTAGTTTGACTATAAGTAAAGAAAGTATAGTTCATTCATTATAGCTCTTAATAGCATGTATATTCTACATACTATTAGAGACACATACTGAAAGACACAGCTTCTTCACATCTCTGGGAGCAATCATGATCCATCAATGACTCATAACCACTCCAGCAGACTACGGCCTAATGACCTCTATAATTAGCCTATGGCAATGAATAAGTGAAGTTCTCTAATATCATGGCAGGGTAGATGTGTAATATACAGCTGAGCCACTTTAAATTTTGAACGTAACGGAAAAGAACTTTAAAACTTAATGAACGTTAGTCAAAACTATGGAGACACACCATTTTCTTAGTTATATTTTTTATACATCCATGGCTAGAAATAGCATCAAATGTGAGTTTTTTTAATTGGTTACAGGGGGACATTTTTAAAGATTAGCTATATAGAGTCATTCAAAAGTGGTTTAAAAGAACACCCAATGATTTGATCTGTATTGGTGTGTTTTGCTGAAAGCCTTACTTTCGGTTTCAAGGTTAGTAGGACTCGCTGGCAAAATAACCACTCTACACTCAAACAAGAATTTAGAGAGAGTTTACTGAGTTAACAAAGTTCGCAGTATACTAATTAAGAAAAGAATAGTATAACTAACTAAGAAAGAATGATACAGACAGGTTTACCCATCACCGAATTGGGGAAGCAGCTACATGCAGATCCAAGCAGCGCTGGGAAGTCCCTTGAACAGCAATCTGGAGTCCCATTTGGGAAGGTCCCAGGCGGTGCATCCACCCCACGCGTGAGACTTCAGTTTGCCACTCGAAGGAGCCCAGCTTTTAGCACCAGGCCACAAGCTGATAACGATCAGCCTACGTGCAAGTTTGCAGCTCTGGTTGTTGTCATAAATGCCTTGGTCTTAACTCTTAAGTCTGAGAATGTCCTTGAGCCCCGGGGGCTGGCCAGACCCTCAAGGTGCAAGAAGTCCCATGACTTACTCCCTGTTTTATTTAATGGTTTATAATGTGTGCTGGTGCCACCCCTGCTGGCCTGGGTGTACCTCAGCAGTTTGGCATGCAGCCAGCTTTAGCGTCATTGTCTGGTCAGAGAGAGGCCTAGTGCCACCTCTGAAGCCTGAACAAGACTACTTTACTGGCTTCCCCAACATGGTGGGTGGTCACTTTCTATAATCTTGGGGAGGAATTTTTGGGAGGATTGAAATGAGTGGAGGAAAACTTAGCACTCCTCTCATTTTCCTCCATCTTTTCCATCTCCCACCAGGTTGTCAGGACTTGGATCCCTGTGGCTGGAATTGAAAGTTGAATGAATGCATTCTCGATTATATTGTTTTACTTTCATGTTGATGAATTTAAAAATTATATTTCCTAAGTAGAAGGTCTTACGTTAGGATGGATTTTGCAGGGTCTTTTTTTAACCAAGAGGCATTTAGCAAAAGAGGCAAGAGAACAGGTCAGTTTTTTGGTTCTGGCTTGGGGAGGATGGTCCATTAAGCCAACTCCATAATAGTTTAGTGATTTGAGAAGAAATAACTGGAAGATTGACCGTCAGCTTATTAAGCTTTCTTTAAAACCCAGAGGAGGCTGTTAAGTTATACTGTAACTTTAACTTTAGGCTCTATTTAAATAAAGAAATTGATCTGATAATCCTGCCCAAGATGGAACAGAAATTACATTTATTGAGTTAGGTGCATAAATATGCCATCCAATTAATTTTATTCATAGTGCTTTGTAGCATTACCCACTTTACATACACTATCTAACTTAATCCTTAGCTTCCTCTCGGAAGGTAGGCAATATTTTATAGATATCTCAAATCTCTATCTTCAGCTCTTCTCTCTCCAAGCTCACTTATCCGTTTGCTTCCTGGATGCGTCTGACTGCAATCCCCAATTCTACATATTCTAAACTGAATGTATTATTCATTCCCTTTCCCCAAATCTGCTGCTTCTCTTAGATTCGGAGCTTCAGTTAATTGCTAGACACCCTGTTCACCCACCTTGGTTTTCCCTTCTCACTCAACTTCACAACCAAGTAGTCTCTAAGCCTTATCTATATGTTCTAAATATGTTTTCAAATCTGTTCCTATTACTACTAAAATGTATAATTCAGAGCATCATTTCTACATACATGAATGTCACAGCCTTCTTATTTGTCCTTTCCTCTAGTAATGCTTCCCTTTTACCTCTTAAATAGATTTGCTCATTTTAATGACTTCTACAGTGATTTCTTTCTACAATGCGATCTGTCTATGTCACTTCCCTGTTTAAAGCTTTTTAAAGTGTCTACAAGAAAACCCACGAAACGCCCTCTGGCCTGGACTTTTCTGAGCTTCATACTCACCCATTCTTGTGTACATTCCAAACTCAAATAACAACCTGCTGTCAGACTGTTCCCATACAAACCATACTGTTTCTCAACCCCATGCCTTTATTCTCTCCCCTTATCTAGAACTCTCTCCAATATTCTTCATGTGGCTAATGTTTATTCCTATTTCAAGTCTCATTCATATATCTTCTCCATCAGAACGTTTCTCTTTACGCCCAGGGTGGAAATATGCCCCCTTTTGTCTTTGTGTTATTTAGTTTCCTGTACTTTATTTAACCTAAGAATATATATACTGAGCATTTAATAAGCATATATATATATATATATATATATATATATATACATATACATATGCTATATATATATAGTTTCTGGGGCTCATTAGATGCCCAATGATATTTGTTGAATGGCTTAATTAATGTTTATTGAATAGACAGGGAACCTGAGGATTAGAGAGATTGATTACCCAGTAATTACACTCCGAATTAGAGGAAAGCAGAGTAGCTATTCAAATCTATTCTCTCATTACAGTAAGCCAGAAAGCTAAGTATTACCAATTCTCTTTCACAAAGAGGGAGGCAAGACTTGAAGAGGTTGGGTAGCCTGGCCAAGGCTAGCAGGCAGCCGAGTTAGAATTCTATGCCAAGGTCCATGCTCTTTCCACCATTCCTGAGTTACAGACGGAGTCATTAAATCTTGGGAGATCAATTATATTCTTTTAAATAAATAATATGAATGAGTAGGTTGGTCATGTCAAAGCTAACGAATCAGTTTTGTGCACTTGAAGAAACACATAAAAACCCACACATTTATCAACTTAACAATACCTTAGAATTTTAGCTTACCATGATTTTTCCCCTTTCCTTTCCACAAATATCTTTAAACTGCACCTAGATGGAAAACATGGAGTTAGGAGCAATGATGGACTGAAAGTGAAGAAGCAGGATTCCTTCCTTCAACGACATCACATTCTAGTTGGGGAGTTGAAGCATACAAGGCAAGATATGGAAAATGTCACTGTGAAATGGGCCTAAGCAAAGCCTGAATCAGAGAGCCCATGCTGGTTATTTAGAAATATGACCTTTCATATCTAGAGAATATTTCCATCAGAAAAAAGAAGCCCCAAATTCAGAACTTCTAGAAATATGTTTCTTATCACCTTAAGCAAAATATGCTTAGAGACAAAGTTGTGAATTGACATAGGATCAGTTAAAAAATACCTGGTTAAATACCTAGCCGTATTTATGTTGGTAAAACTAAGTGAATAGATGATCAATTACCTTTGCATTTGTTAAAAGTAGTCATCTAATATGTATAGTTCTGGTGAAATCAAATAAATAATTATAATAGTTTAAGATTTGATCTTATTTTTATCTTAATTTTATGCCCTAAAATTCCATGATTCTGTATTTGCAACTCTCTGTAGAAATAAACTCAAGCTCTTTGCTTTCTCCACTTTATTTCTCTTCTTTTAGTTAAAGGAGAAACCTCTCTTTATGAAGGTGTTATCTCTGTAAAATATCTAGACTTATACAAATAAAAAGAGAAATTTTCATATAATTACAAATAATTCTGAAAATATGATTGATAGTAGCGTCCTTTAAAAGGTAAATGGTCAGTAAATAGCTGTTGATATAATTTTATTTCTAAAAGTATTTTTAAGGGAAATGAGATTAGGGATTTGAAGTTCCTCAACAATAAAACTTATCTATCACAAGATATTAAATTCTTAATAATTGCCTTGCTAGGGAACTATACATAATCTTATATATGACTCAGTCAGTTTCTATTATTAGGATAAGAATCAGAATGAAAACTTCCAAAGTTGTGACTTATTCTGAATAATATTGTTGGAGGCTAGGAGGGGACGAGTATGTTTGAAATTCACAAGTAACCCTCAAAACTAATTTTGTGACAGTTTCAGTATCCAAAATTGGACTCCGCAAATTTTAGGAAAAAGAATAAAAATGAACTGATTTATTTTGACCTCATTCTCTATCTTGGAGATAATCCTTTTGGCCTAAAAAGCAATGTATTGAACACAGATACGTTCTTATGATCATTGGACTAACAAAACATGAACAATTAATCTCGGAGGGAACAAATAGTTGACTGTGTTCTTTTGTTCTCACCATGACAATTTCTACATGATAAGTTTTGGTAAAAGTTATTTTCCTATCTCATTCATCCTAAAAGAGATTGTTTTTTAAAACATTAAAAAATTTTTTGCCCTGGACAGGTAAACTAATTTTGCTTTCACAGAGTTGCTCATCATATCTAAATTCTGAATTAGAGATAAGGTTGGCATCATAAGAAGACACAATGACTCGGTAGCAGTACTCCCAGGATTTCAAATGTGAGGTGTGGAATGGAGCTAGTAAACTCCTTCAATGTCAGAAAGAACAAATCTCTCAGACTCCTAAAATGGCCTAAGAATGGGCTCATTCTGCACTTCAATTTTACTTTTGGCAAAAGTACAAACAAAAAAAATAGTTATCTTGGAAATGTACAAAGTAAGAAATACAGTGTGGATTCTGACGGTATTTTAAGGATAACTGTCTTTTCAAATGAAAGTTTCAGGTTAGGTTTCAAGGGAAAGGTGGCAGCTAATTAGTTGCTCACCATTTTGACACACAAGGTCAAATATCAGAAGGGCTTTTTATACCATCTTATGAAAGGGATTTTGTGCCTTTGGGTGGTACTCCCTAAATATACCTAGTTAATATGGATAGCTTGGCAAAGAAGACATCTGACATTGTATTTTGTCTGAGAGATAATAGAAGAGATATGGACTGATCACTTCTCTCTCACTCCCACCCTCACATTCTCCATTCCCAAAAGGTAACCTCTTCAACCAAACTTACCAATAGGTAGAGAGAAAATTAAAAATATATGCATATAAAGCTATTATGAGATTAATGACAATTTCAGAACTGCAAATTACCTTATTTATATTATCTTTTCTTGCTAAGCCTTATATTAATACTAAGGTAACATTATTGATTTAAAAATAAAATAATTCATATATTGATTCAGCAAGATTTTATGAAATGCCTATTATTTTCTAGGTACTATTCTAGGCACTACTGACGCTGAGGGGAAGAAACAAAGTCTTTGCTCTCCTAGAGCCTATTTATGGTAGGAGAGACAGAAAAGAAACAGACAAATAGGTCAAGACCCCAATATCACTTAATGATAATGTAATAAAGAAAAATGATGTAGATGAAGAATGAGAAACTCAAGGAAGAGTCTTTTGCTTGGATGGTCAGGGAAAGCTTACCCAAGTAGGTAACATCTGAGCAGAGAATTTTTCCTTCCTTCATTTGACAAATATTTATTGAATACTTAATATGTGTAGGTCACTGTGATTGCCACTGAGGGTTGTAGAATAAGACACGATCCCTGGTTTCTGAGAGCTTACAATCTAGCCGAGGAGCAGAGACTATATAATATTAATTAAATGTTGTAAGTAAACTGCAAATGATGTAAGAATTCAGAAGAGGGAAATATTTTTTTCAGTACTAGTTATTAAGGAAGACTACAGAACAAGATAGACTTAACAAATGGGTGTGTAGACAGGTAGATGTGGGTCTGTGTGTGAAAGGAAATCTATGGAGGAATTGAAAAACCCATCATGAATAAAAACAAAGCAGCTAGGGGACTTCCCTGGTGGTCCAGTGGTAAAGCATCCATCTTACAATGCAGGGGACGCGGGTTATCCCTGATCAGGGAACTAAGATCCCACATGCTGTGGGGCAACTAAGCCTGCACGCCACAACTACTGAGCTCACGCACCTCAAGTAGAGAGCCCGCCGTGCCACAAACTACAGAGCCCACAAGCTCTGGAACCCGCATGCCACAACTACAGAGCCCATGTGCCCTGGAGCCTGTGCACCACAACTAGAGAAAACCCACACACCACAGCTAGAGAGAAGTCCGCGCACCACAGCGAAGAGCCGGCGTGCCACAGCGAAAGATCCCTATGCCTCAACGAAGATCCCGCGTGCCGCAACTAAGACCTAACACAGCCAAAAATAAGTAAAATAAATAAATAAATAATAAATAAATTTAAAAAAAAAAAGGCAGCTAGAAATGCAAAGCATACTTAGAGAGCAGTAAGAGTATTGCTTGGCTTGAACCTGAGATGTGCTTCAGAAACAGCCTCTGAATACTCCTAACAGCTCAAAACAGCTCCTACAAGCAAGAAAGTTATTTGAAAACTTGCATTCTATCTATAAAATCCAGGTGAATTTTACATTCTATTTCATGAATTCATGTATCTTTATTTAAAAAATTTTTTAAACATCTTTATTGGGGTATAATTGCTTTACAATGGTGTGTTAGTTTCTGCTTTATAACAAAGTGAATCAGTTATACATATACATATGTTCCCATATCTCTTCCCTCTTGCGTCTCCCTCCCTCCCACCCTCCCTATCCCACCCCTCCAGGCGGTCACAAAGCACCGAGCCGATATCCCTGTGCCATGCGGCTGCTTCCCACTAGCTATCTACCTTACGTTTGTTAGTGTATATATGTCCATGACTCTCTCTCGCCCTGTCACAGCTCACCCTTCCCCCTCCCCATATCCTCAAGTCTGTTCTCCACTAGGTCTGTGTCTTTATTCCTGTCTTACCCCTAGGTTCTTCATGACATTTTTTTTCTTAAATTCCATATATATGTGTTATCATACGGTATTTATCTTTTTCTTTCTGACTTACTTCACTCTGTATGACAGACTCTAGGTCTATCCACCTCATTACAAATAGCTCAATTTCGTTTCTTTTTATGGCTGAGTAATATTCCATTGTATATATGTGCCACATCTTCTTTATCCATTCATCTGATGATGGGCACTTAGGTTGTTTCCATCTCTGGGCTATTGTAAATAGAGCTGCAATGAACATTTTGGTACATGACTCTTTTTGAATTTTGGTTTTCTCAGGGTATATGCCCAGTAGTGGGATGTATCTTTATTTTTAATATAAAAATATTTTCCCTAAAGCCCTTTGAGTAAAATGAACACTTAGGAAGGCATGCCATATTTACCCTGTGGCTTCTAGTAGCCCTCTCAAATAGCTGGACATTCACATTTTACTTTGAAAACCAAGGATAGAAGGATAAAGGGGAAAACTCTAAAAAAGTTGATTGGATCCAAATATTATTAGATCTTGAATAACAGGCCCCCAGACATTTGAATTTTGTCATGTAGGAAATCGAAAAAACTAAGAAATGGTTTTTAACAGGGCCTTAGCCTTACCTTTTGATCATGCTGTTTCCCTACTCTGCAAAGAGCGACTTCCTCTTCCAAATCTTACCCATCCGTTATGGTCCAGCTCAAAAATAACCCTTTCACTCAGCCTTCTGTGATTTCTACACCTGGATTTCCATGGCAGTTGGTCAGTACTTCCTTGGCACTTAGCACATTTCACTTTGCATTTTAGTCACTTTATGTTCATGGCTCTGTCCCCTGCAGCACCATGAACAGGGACTTCCAAGGAGAAAAGAAATGCTTGTAGAATGAATATATATTAAGAGCTCCTGAATGGAACGATTAATCTGGTTGCAGGATGAAGAATATACCAGAGATGTGTAGCCTAGAAACAGTGAAATGGGTTAAGAGGCTATTAAAAATTTTCCACCATGAGCTAGTGAGTGCTGAGCTAGGAAGCTGTCATTGGTTATTTAAAATAAAAAGGAAGGAATGAATATGTAACATATCACAGAGGAAGAATCTGAGTATTTTATTTGACTAGAGAAAAGAAAGCCATGCAGGAAGGTGGAATTCTGGTCTATTAACCAATTTTGGGAATTTAGGGAGTCCTCCTGTGGAGTGAAGATGAAACATTTGGATTTTTGATGTGTTGATGATGGAAACTATAATGGAACTGTCAGGTGTCAAGTGGGAGTGACTCAACACTGGAAAAAGTTCTAAATGTAGATAAATTTAAGAGCCATTTGTACAGAAGTGAGATTGGAAATTACGGTGGTGTACAAAATCTCTGAACAAGCCCTTTTGAGCAGTGAGAGAGGAGTGGAGGAATGACAGTGAGTAATGTCCATATTAACAAGAGAAATAGAGAAAAGGGAGGTGAAGTAGAGTACAAGGAATGAAAGGTTGGGGAGGCAGGAAGAGAAGCAGGGTGTTTGGAAACAGAAGAGTTTCCAGGAACAAACTCACATCCATCAGAGGGTGAGGAGTTAGTTACACTGGCAGGGCAGTTGGGAGACCTTTAGCATGGGCGGAATAGAAAGCAAGATTTCAGAAAGGTGAAGAGAGAATGTGGGTGGAGACACCAAGCCTGGGGTTACAAATGCTCCTTTGAAATGTGTGTGGCTCTAGAAGGAGGGAGAGGCTTACCAGAGGCTGGGAGCCAGAGTTGCAATCAAGAGGAAACACGGTGGCCCCATATTTTGATGCCCCCCCCCCAATTTAACTTTAGGCTCCTCCCTTCCCTACCAGGCACAAGACATCTCATTCTCTGTCTTTTCTGGTCTGTCCTCAAATTCACCAGAAGTGCCCCAGAGTACTGACCTTTTCAAAACTACTGTTTCTGTTGAAAACATATCTGTCCTCCATCCCATTTCTTTGAAGTGGCATTTTCAAGTGTTCCACAAATATAGTTCCTCAAGATGCTGTATGAAAAAGGACCCACAGACTCTACCCTTTTTTATTGTTACTGTCAAAAACCTTTTGGTGGTTCCATGTTGGAGAAATTTTGTTTTAGGGTCTTGGTTGTGGATAATTAATCTGATAGATGCATGCATGGTTGGTTTAATGATTATGAAAGGAAGATTAACCTTCTGATATTAAATATTTATAATTTGCCAGAGAATTCAGGAGAGAATCCAAAAGCAAGTTTGGTGTGGAGATTCAGCCTTATGGATGACAAGTAGGGATAAAATTTTGGGCAGCAGCATCTTTTAGACCTCTCAAATCATACCATCCAAGTGCATGATGGCTACTCAATATCTATATCACTTTTATATCCACAGCTAAGTGCTATATCCTTTTTTACTAGGGCTATTACTCTGTTTTACTCTAAGTAAAAACTTCAATCAGTTTTTCATCCAGCCTGAAGAATGGAAGGGAGGAGTACAACACCGTAATGATATCGTATGCACTGCATTTTTACCTTCACAAATTCTTGTTACAGGTTACTTGAACCTTCACTTGACCATCAGTTGTGAAAATTGTATCTTGGTTTATAGTGAAGATTGCACAAGATAATCTGTGTAAGGGTTTAACCCAGTGCTCACAATAAGCTCATCAGTAAATACAAGCTTTTATTTTCATTGTCCTTTTTTGAGGAGCAGCATTAGGGCTGTTGGGTACAAATCACACTTCTGTGGTACTCAGATATTTTATAATGGAAACACATTAACCCTGTGGCACAATTTAGTCTAAATAACATTGGTTAAAGACTGGTCTCATGAAACGTCTATAAATCCAAGCTTTTGAAAGGATCTACAGGCATACTTTGACATGATATATTAAAGAGGATCAGAAATTGCTGAATCATTTCCAGCCAAAGAAATAAATTTATAGAGACAGATTGCACCATGAAATTATCAAGTCTGTATTTTGACAGACTAATTTTTTTTTATAGAACCAGAAATGTCATCAATTAAGAGGAATGAAAAATTACAGGAAAAGAGCTTGGATATCTATGAAGTGTTACAATGCAAGGTTTCCTGCTCTATCTACATTTAAAGTTTCATTGTTTTCAGAACTTGCCTGATTATCTTCTGGGGGGCCAACTCTGCAGTTGAATTTGCTATGTAGCTGCTGGAAGTCTACTCCCATGGACAGCTAATCCATGGAAACCCATCATCCTCGGGCAGTTTACAGAGTTCAGCATGTATTACTCTCTTCTCTCTCCAAATCCCAAGAAAGACACCATGAGTACAGCCCACTCAGCTCTCGTCTTCTGCTCTCCACTTGATGTTGGCACTCTGCTCACTAGGGAGCTTTGCTCACTGGACTGCTGAGAGCAGTGGTCTGGGCATGCACTGCTCCTCCCGAGACAGGCTTGGTCAGACTTAGCCTCGCTATTTGGGCTTTTCTATGTTTTCTGTAATGAGCAGTAGGGAAGGACTTTGTATAGGGAAAGTTTTAATATTGGAGAAAGCAGCATTCAATAAAGGACATAAAAGAGAAGGAATTGAAAGAACACACACACACATCAACTATACTTCAATTAAAAAAAAAGAACACACATGCACACACACACACACACGCACGCACACACATACACACATGAAGACTGTAGGAAACAGAAACCAAGAAGGACTTAATTTGTTTGCCCTCACTCAATAATAAACAAATAGGATAAAAATTATTCACACTTTTTCAGTATTTGTAATATGCTAGGTACTAAGTGCTTTTCATTCTTTACAGCAGCCCTATGAAAAAAAGAAAATTATTAACCAAGGTTTGTAGGTGAGGAACTTGTGGCATCAAGTAAAGTTAAATAACTTGCCCAAGGTTGCACAGCTAGTAGGTGGTAGAACTGGGACTCAGACTCAAGCTGTTTAGTTACAAAGCTTTTATTCTGAATGCTTTATTACTATAAAATGAAAAAGATATCACAATAATTTCTGTCACACTTACTGAACAGATATTTCATGAAGTTTCTAAGTTCTAAAGTTTAATAAAAACACTAGTAATTACTATTCATTCATGTCTCCAAATACATAGTGAGAACTTACGAGGTGCCAGATTCCATGTAAGTTATTTTGACAATGATTTCTTCTAATTGCTGTTGTTCATATTTTCTATCTAACTTTGAGGCAAGTTCTGTTCTCTGTCTTGGCTCATATAGGGAGCTATGATGGAGGAACTGTCCTGTGGAACAATAGCACAGAAAATGCTCACTATATCCTTCACCCTGATTATCAGCGGCTGCTAAAATCAAAATCGGGTGAGCCTAAGTTTGCAACTAAAATAATGTGGCTGAGTTCAGCCACAGTAAGCCTGGTTGTTTGTTCATAGACCTGCTGCAGCTTGCTCCTAAATTATAGATGATTGGCTATAAGCACAAGGGATTAGTGATGTCGTCTCGTCAAAGTGACTAAAAAGAACCTTGAGATTTACTTGGCTTAGCAAATTCTCCATGGCTGCTGTTCCTTCTCTTTATGCTACATCAGCGTTTCTGAATTACTGACAGCAGGGAGCAGGCCTCTCATTTTTATCTAGTTTATTTTTTGCCAATAAACCTCGCCAAATTGCCTTTGGCTGAACCTTGGGTGCCCCTTGGTAGGAAAATGGGAACTCGTGTTCACTTGATAGGCTTCTCAGGCTCAATCTAGAGCTTGTATTAAATATTATACCACCTGGAAATCTTAAATTATTTCTTGCTTTAGAAATCTGTGAGAAGCATGAGATGGGAGTAACTTGTGTTTGATGGGAGTTTAGCATAGCAGATGAATGTTTTATACTTAAGCAAAATGTCTTGACAATTGCCTTTCACATTTTATTTTAGTTTCTTTAGACACTAAAGGTTTTTCCTTAGACTTATTTATTTGGGTAATGAATATGTCATTCCTCATGGCCCAGTGAGGTTCTGTTGTCTCAACTGGATAAACTCACAGAGGCTGAGTTAGACCTTATGAAAGGACTGGTCATCAGATACAGCTTTTGTGTGTGTGTGTGAAAAGCTAAGGGAGTAATGTTTTAGGAGGAAGATGACTAACTTAAGAGATTTAGAGTTTACTTGGCTGCAGGCACAAAACTCGAACCTGCTTTATGTCCAAAGAGCTAATCATGAGGGTTCATCTGAACCCTCCATGGAGAGGGTGGAATTCTGCATCTTTGTCTGCATTAGTCCTCAGGAGAGCACAGTCTTGTTCTGATAGTGAACCTAATTGTGGCTATGATTAAAAACAGACAGACAGATAGGAAAGAAAAGCAGATAATGTCAAATGTATAAAAGACACAAGAGGCATTGCTATAGATTTCTTGCTTTGAAATTTTGAAGACACCTCTGTATAGGTTTTTCATAACTGTGTGCAGACTGTTTATAGATTCTGAGATGAATATCCCCAGTTTTTATCAGTGTGGCTTGGAGATGATATCATTAGATCATTGAAGCACCATTAGGAATATCCTTTCCAGGGTAACTCACTGAAATAATATTGCTTAAGAATGATCATTGAAATACATTACATAGTCGTATCTCATGTTCATTAAATTATTTGCAAGCTTAATATTAATGATTAATAAGTTGAAAATGCCATGATATTAAAATCACATTTGTCTTGAACGTATCAGGATCTCTAAGGTGTTAGCAGGGACTATAAAATGAAGTCCCTATTAATTCACATCAAGGGAAAACACAGTAAGCTTGTATGGAGCATGAGAAATAAAGATGGAATCAAGCAATCCTTGTAGTTGGGGTTGAGGAAGTGAACGGCACAAGCCTCCGTAGATGTTGACTGGAAATATATTGTGAGATTTGCTGGAGTCTTTGGAGGCTGTGATGGGGGTGAGCCTATTGTTTTTCATAAGTGTTTTGTTTAAAAAGCATATGTCTCTTCATTTAAGACACCTGGCTTCTCTCCATCTCAGATAGAGAGCCTCAAAAGCTTCCTGGTGCCGGGAGGAGCTGCTTCACCCACCCCACGTCTGACCAGGCTACTCTGGGAGCCTGTTCCTTTGAGACAGACACTGAGTGCAATAAAGCTGTTATGAGGCTTTGCTTCCTTGAAGCAAGAAAAAACATTGCAGCCACAGGTAAAATTTATATTTATATTTTGACTGTAGACTGCTTTGATATATTGTAAAGTGTCGGAGCAGGGAACAATAAAGAAAGTTCAATCTAATCCGATCTAGGTCTTGTAGAGTTTGACTGCGTCTAGCGAACAGTGAGCACCAGGTCACAAGAAGCCACAGGCCGTGGCAGACGAGGTTAGGATTCAGGAGGATGGGTCCAGAACAGGAGCTAGACCAGACCCCACAAGCAATTTATACAGTGCTGTGTATGTCAGGATCAGAGTGAGGAAAAACTCTGGGCAACAATCAGAATTGGTGTTGTAGCCATGGCGTAGAGATTTGGTAGGGTAGAGGGCACAGCAAGAAATATGCTCCAAGTATATGAGCCAAATCTTAGGTCTGCATGGGGTAGAAGGGTTGAGTCTTGAGATGACCACACTGGCACTTATTATCAAAGTGGGCTATGAGAAAATAGTGAGAAACTTGGAGATTGGGGGCAATAGCAAAATTTGAAATAGCTGCTGCTAACTGCTGATCCCAGGTCAAGAGAGCTGCCTGCTCTTTGTCTGAATTTTTTTTGGTGTGGGGCTATGGGTAGTGCTTTGGGTGTCTTTACCAACTACGAATCCTTTCCAGAATAAGTCAGAGTTCTGGTTAGAGCTTCTTCTAAGATGTATGCTAACGTATGATTTACCATAGTTATTTGATATTATAATAGATTGAATAACTATTTGCTTAATTTCCCCTTTGTCTTCAATGGCTGTGTTAGTGTGGTGTTGATGCAGCCTACACGCTCCCAGAGTAAAAATCTGCTCCTGAGAACAATGCGTAGTTTTGACCTTTCACCTAAAAAAGTAATTTTTTAATTTTAGAAATATTTTTCCTCAACAATAGGAATCTAGACATATATATGTTATATGATTGAAAAAAGAAATCTGAACCATGTTTTCCACATTCACTCTCTCATATTCGATTTGCAGATGGAAAATCTGCATGATTTTCTTATATAATTTTGCTGCATTAAAAGTCGATAAAGGTATACCCCTATAGAGTTTTAGAACCATTGCAAAATATTTAGAATAGGCCTTGAAACAGATTCTAAAACTCTCTATTTTCCAGGACGCACTTATACTTACAAAATGAACTATTATCCTGAAATTGCTCTCAACACTAATTCTTCTTACTGTTATCAGTATTCCCAAATTGTTTCCACTGAAGCGGCTACATACCATTATTTCTACCTTAAACAGATATGATTGTTAATAGGCAGCACATTTGTGAAGCAAATTGGAAGTCTACAGATTTATCAAATAATAATAGGAACTTTGCCACAGAAGAATAATTTAGGTAAAGTGCTTCTACAAGCCTATAAAAATGGAAAATGAAAAGGTTAGTTCTAGGCCTATGAACCAAGAAAGTGTTCCATAAGGACTTACAATGAATTCTTGATGAAAGATTAAAAAACAAGCTCATAAGTAGAATTCAAAGCATACAGCTACATAGAGGAATCAATAGCTATGCTGCTATAACTACATATACGCATCCAGCTCTGTGCAAGAGGAGTTTTACTTCTTTGGTATATGTGTCCAACGGGTAATTAAGAAAGATGTGTTTTACGTAATTGAAATATTATTATAATGTTGAAATTAGTATTTTGTAAGTTTATTTGAAGTAACAGATTACTTCTATCAAAATTAAAAAACCCAAATAATATCAAAACAATGAACGAAGGAGTGGTAACTAGATTTAATGGAACATCTTACACATCCTATCTCATTTAATATTCAACAAAAACCAGTGAATGTATCATAGGGTTTTTTCCAGTTTATATTTGAGAGAATCAGAGTGCTGGAAGTTGATTTTGGGGCTACTCACCTCTCCAACATCCATATGCTTTCTACAGGGCAAACCAGTGAGGAAGTTGTTTCTTGTGTTTGTAGTTTCCTAATTAGAGGTTCTCTTACATATTAGGGGGAGCCAACCTGGTGTCATGTGAAGGATCTGGGTATGTCAGATTCTGGGATACATTTAAGAAGCACCTTCTGGCTGAATTTTTGGCTCATAACGTTGTTGGTTCCATTATTGTGTCTACTGATAAGTCAAATTGATACCTCGCCGCAGGAGATCTTGAGGGGTGGTTGAAAATCTGGAATACAGAGGTACATTGAAAAAATTCTGACATTATCTTTATAATTTTTGACTGCCTTTTGTTGCAGATAACTATGAATCAGGTCTTGTCTGTTTTCTAGATAAAGGAAGACACGATCAATCTGAGTATTTTAAAGAAAACATATGTATTGATCAGACTTCTTTTAAATAATTCATGGGGAAAAACAGATTTTTCTCAATATTGAAAATCCTCTGTTAATATATCGTCAAATCAATCCCCCAATTTAGGAACGCAGTATTGTCAGTAATATATCATGCATTGTTTGAGAATAAACAGTTAAGATATGCCTTATTTGAAATGAGACCGTAAACATAATTTAAATAGAGTCCTGGCCTTTCATCTAACATTATTGTCATCCTGAGTTAGTTTGGGATTTTTGTGTCACTGATTACCTGCTCAATTTTCTAATAATACTATAAAATAGTAGTATTTTTTGTATTTTATACAAAAAAAAGACTTTACGAAATAACTAAGGAAAACTATCAAAGGTATAAAATGAGCAGTTTTACTAGCACATATTTCTTAATTAAAATAAAATTGCAGTACAGATTGTGTTTGGTGGACACAGTTTATGTGGCACCCATACCTGGAACAGCCCTATTTCTTGCTTCAGCACCATCTAAAGGACTTATACTCCAGACAACACCCGCTTGAAGACATTCTTTTTTTTTTGCACCTCATCTCACCAGAGCCCATGTGGCATGGCCATATAGCAATGTCAGCATTGCATTAACTTCTCCAACTGCCAGAAGCAGCTTTTCAACTCCTTTCATGTTCAGAATGCCAGCTTTGCCCCACGCTGTCTCATCACACCTGCCCACACACCGATTTGAGTTCCCACCCAGACACTCTTTTTCCTGAGAAGAGTCTAGCACTTGCCTTATTTACAGAGCAGAAGAGGCTGTACAGCTCTTGGAGACTTCCGCATTACCCGGCCCAAAACGGTCTACCTGCACAATTTACCATCATTTTCTGATTTACCATCACCCTCCGTGTCCTAAAGGGCTGTACGGAATTCTGTCAGCACAGGTTGATATCCTCAAGCCGACTTCACAAAGGGAGCAACAACAGACTTCGTCTTCCAGCATGAAGAGAATCGCCATACTCAGGGCATGAGAGTGGCACCTGAGGCTGCTGAATAGGACCATGTTAACTGGCCAGATAGAAACTGAGGTTCCAGGCTATGCTCACACCACCATGTCTGAACAGTGCTGGTTGAAACAGATCGGGATGATATTTTGTCCCCCAAAGTACAAAGGGAACAGGAGCTGAGTTCCCATGAAAATAAATGGAAAAAAGAAAAGAAATGTGAGACAATAAATATTTTCTTTCTTCTGTTTTTTTGTAAGCAGGTATAAATCAGAGCTTAGTTTCATCGGAGGAAGGGGTTAAAAGCATGAGCTCTGAAATGGGCCAGCTTGAGTCAAACGCCAAACTCTACCACTTATTAGCTTCTGTGAGCTCAGGCAATTTATTCAAACTCTCTGTGCCTCTGTTTCCTCATCTATAAAATAGGAATAATGAGCATTCGTCCCTCATGGGATGGGCAATTGTGAAGATTACATGAAATTATTCATGTAGAGACCTTAGAACAGGAGAAACTCAGCAAACATTAGCAATTGTTATTTAGGCAGGAATAAGTCAGACAATGAACAGAAGAGTTTGGTTTTTTCCTAAAATTTTCTATATTTGATTATTACCTGATTCTTACTTGGCTGTCATAGTCATCTGTTTGATAATAATGCAGTAAATCCATCCACATTGTAGTGTGTTTCTACTAAATTTTGAAATTGAAGGGATCCACTTATTTTGGAGGAGAAATTTTTCTCAGAAATCCTGGTACATTTTGAGCTGCGTTGAGGCCCCAAACTTTTCATGTCTCCAGTGTCCTCCATTTGATGGAACTGCCTTGGTTAATAAGGGAGGCCTGGAGCTACAGTTCCAGAAATGGAAGTCAGTTCTTTCATGACTAATGAACTTGAATGGCCGATGAGATTCAAATGGAAATCAGGCCTAGCTCATAATAAATGTCAAGTAAATATTAGAATAATAAGAAAATGATATTTCTACCTGACCAAAGATCTGGACAGGAGCACCACAGACAACAGTCACACAAATGCTGCAGTCTTCAGAGGCGGAGAGAACCAGTAAGCGGCCGCCCGGCTCACACATCTCTACGGAAATTATCCAGTCTTCGTGAGGTCGGAACGATCTTTTCAGAGTTGGGGCTTCTGTGAGTTTGTTCTTACTGGAATTAAGACAGTACTCCTGAATGAACAGAAATGCCAGAATTCTAAAATGTGCAAATATTAAATGATTGCAGTGATGTAACACTTTTTTTTAAAGTCTGATACGGAAATTGAAAAAGGTACATTTGGAAACAGCAATCCGTGATACAAATGCAAAAGAACAGCTCATGGTAACAGAGTTTAGGAAAATCGTATGAACGTTCAAAAAAAGGTTTCTAACTGATTTAACTAACTTGAGAAGTGGAAAGAAAGGAAGGAGGGGATGGGGGAGGATGGAAAGAAAAAAAATCAACAGTAAAATCAGCTATTTGATGAAACTGATGAACTTCATCATGTATATAGGTCGTCACATATTCGTTATCCATTTTATATATATTAGTGTATATATATCAATCAAAATCTCCGAATTCATCGCACCACTGCCCCCCGCCCCTGCCACTTTTCCCCCCTGGTGTCCATATGTTTGTTCTCTACATCTGTGTCTCTATTTCTGCCCTGCACACTGGTTCTTCTGTACCATTTTTCTGGGTTCCATGTATATGCGTTAATATACAATATTTGTTTTTCTCTTTCTGACTTACTTCACTCTGTATGACAGTCTCTAGGTCCATCCACATCTCTGCTTTTGTATTTCAAAGGACTCAGCCTCAGAAAGCCTGCGTGAAAATAGTTTGGTTTTTTTCCCTTCTGTTCGAGATAGGAAAAGAGCCACCAGAGCTGGGTAGTTTTAGAAAGTAAAGGCGGGCAAAGCGGGGGACAGCTGGGTTTTCTAGTCCCTTCTGCTTGAGCTTTAAATGTTTTTTAAGAACTCACTTTTGTCAAGCTGTCTTGGATATGGGTGCCGCTAGTTCCAAGGGCCATAGGAGGCCGTGGGAGGGGAGGGCAATGGAGAGCAGGGGAGGAAGAAAGAGAGAAAATTAGCAGATACTGGAAAAAAGCAACAGTGAATGTCCTTCTCATAGTGTGAGAAGAGACACCCTTTCACAGAAAGAACAGAAAGATATGGGAGGCAGACGGAAATACAGAGATAAGAAGAGACTCAATTCTTAAATATAGCTCGGATCAGAGCAATTTTTCCTGAACCAGCTTGATTTGTACAGTGTAGTGACTTTTGACCTACATTTGAATGTTGCATTTGTCTTTTCGTGGAATTAATTCTGTTCTAGCAGTTATAAAAACAAAAGGAAAAGCAATCGTGTATTTTAATTTCTTACACTAAGGCTTCATTTTCCAATCACATTCAGTCTGATTAAAGTATTCAAAATTTAATGCAGTGTGATTCAGTATATTTCAAAAAAGAAGTTTTTTTTTAATAACTGTGAATCAGTTTTATAACATAGCTATTGATCTGAGGTTGGTTTTCAAGTTAGATTTTTAAAAGTATGTGGTGTGCTACGTCTATTTCTAGAGTTGGAGAGATAGGGGTACGGATGGTTTATCTGTGGAGATACATTTATCCCAAGAAACTGTCAGATGATTGTGGTATAAAAAGAAATTAGATGACGCTTGTGCTTCTTCAGTGTCCATCTCAGCACTGACCACTGTTGTGTTGGGCAGAGTGTGTACTGGCACCCCTCCTCAGCTGATTGCTTTGATGGCCAGTGACTTTGATCGAGCCTATTCACCCAGTGTTTAAAATTTGATTTAGTTGCCCACGTTTAAACATTAAGAGGTTTCATATAATATCCAAATTTCTTGCTTCTCTTGGAAAAGAACATGTCATTCCCTGAGAGTAGCTGTGGCCCCCTTTATGGAAAATGGGTTCCCTCTAAGTCAGTGGAATGCCACCTTTGTTTCCCTTTTGCCTATGAACACTGAGGCTGACTTTCATTTGCTATTTATCATCTTATACGAGACTTGATTTATTCATTGACACTGCCTTCCTGACCCCTGTAGGCATTGTACTTTGTAAATCCTCTGACAAAGGTTGATCATTCATAGTCCAGTCAGATATGCTGGGGATCCCTAACGTTCCCTCATATCACACAGGCTGTGTTCCCTGCTGCGTTCCTGTGGATACCGTGTGAACAAATAGAAGACAAGGAAATTGCTTCTGTATTTAAAACATAAATTGTCAATGGGGAGCTCTCACTAGATGGATACACATTAAGAGCGGTAGACAAGATCTGCGAAAATTATCATGTAACACATATATTTTTCTAGGAAAAAGTACTCAGTAATTGGACTGGCTTTTGAGATTTGGGGAGGGGAAGATGCAAAGAAAGTAGTAGTGTGAAAAATTCAGACAGTTCTTCAACCGAAGCTTTGTTTTTCTTTTTAGTTAATATACATCTTGCTATACAGGATTTTAAAGTGGAAATGTTAATTTCTTTTTAGCAGTTCATTATTATCTCTTCAGAAAATATCTGTTTGTTTCTTATGATACATCACTTTCTAACTTTATTAAAGTTACATGTATATGTCCCATCTCCCTTAGAAGACTGTAAGCTCCTTGAGTTCAGGAACCATATCATCTTCATTTCTGGTGTCCCCAGGACTTCAATTAATAATCTAGCACATGTTAGACACATATAAATGTTCAAGGAAAATACATTTTATAAAAGTAAATCTCTGTTTCTTCAGGCAAAGCATTGGCGACTTGAGAACTGTTTTTCCTTTCCTAAAAGAAATACTAATTTAACGGAAGATAAGATTCAAGAGAAAAGCATAAAGGAAATTCCTTTGCTTTCTAAGGAGGAATCATGGTTAGACCCATCAAAACATTCTCTACTTGATAAGAAAAACAAAGAGTCAACATACAAGTAAGTACATCTTACCTGTAAAGAGTAAAATTGGCCCTAAATTCCTTCTGTGCTTTGTGGAATGTTCAATGACTACTTCAAGATTTTGCTAACATTTAGGTTATTGGTAGGTGTGTGTGTGTAGCAACGGGAGAACGTATGTTCTCAGGGTGATATCTGATTCTTACTTCTTGTCTCTGTTGAATGCTTGACTTCTGTTCTGTGTCTTCCAGTCTCTTGTTTCTACTCCATTATCAACCTAATTTTGGAAATTAACCCCTTTCTTTAAAAGCAATATATGTGTATATATGTGTATGTATGTATCTACCTAGCTAGTTACCTGTCCATCTTAGAATGTATGTCAGATTTTACTCCTGGTTTTGGTAAGGCACACAGAGGTATATATGTCAGAAGTTCAAAGAGCTTGACTTTGAATATTGGATATCACTCTCCTTTTATGACTTCTAGCCTTTCCTTCCTGTTGTTCAGCCATTTCTTCTTTTCATGCCACTCTGATGGATCCCATTCTTACATTCCTCTAACTCTAATGCCAGGCAGTTTTAATTGTTTCTTTTGTTTCCCATATTCTTGCTAACTCATGTTCTCATAATTTCACCTTTCATATTAAACAATCTTTTGAGAAAACAATTTTGTTCATTGTATTTTCTTTGATACAATTGGCATTTGTATTACCGTGTGCCTATATTACTTTTTTTAAGGTCTACAGAAAAATTGCATAGAAAACACAGAGAATTCCTACATACCCCACGCCTATCCCACACAGTGTCAAACATTAGTGTGGTACATTTGTTATGATTGATGAACCAATATTGATTCTTTATTGTTAACTAAAGTCCATAGTTTACACTAAGGGAGTACAGTTGAGGGTTCTCTGATGACACCAGGCAGAGACCTCTGCATTGTACCTTTCTAAATTAATGTACTCTTTGGCTAAACTCTTGGGGCTCAAACCCACCAGTTGGGGTTTTTCTGTTCCAGTCTCCTCACACTGGCAGCCTCGCCTCTTGCACAGCTTCTCTTGGGTTAACTTCTGCTTGACCAATAGGAAGCTCACACGTCCTTGCCACACCAACTGCTCCACAGCTACCCCTTCTCCTCCTCTCACTGGGGTACTTTCAACCACAGTAGACTTTTTCAGATATTAATGAGTCACTGGTTCACTGTGTCCCTCTAACGGTTACCCCAGGGGGCATGTGTTAAACTCTCTGCCTGGTTTATGTGAACAGGAGCTAGAACTGAGGGGGAAGCATTCCTCCTCTCCCGTGGGAGTGGTTCTCAGTGCACACCTACGACTCTCTCCAGTGCAGTCCTCTCTTAGGATTGCTGCATCCTTAGTCTGTTTCTATCCTAGAGTGGTGGTTGGCCTGAGTATCACAAGATGCTACCTCCTTGACAAAGTGGGCCTGCACAAGGAATCGATCTAGCACCTCACTTTGGAATGTGGGAATACATTTTACCTCTTAATTAATTAATTATTTTGCTTTCAAACATTTTGGACCTCTGATGACGAGGTAGGAGAGAAAAAAAAAATTCCCCTTTAAACATCCTGTTACACTAAGTTACCTTTTGGTATTTGTTCTTCCATTTCCTTGAATTATGGCTTGCTGAAATGTCAAGTGGCACTTTACTTTCAGGCAGAAGAATCTTTCAGTTTAGAAATACAGCATGACCGACCCTGTACGAGAATAGAGGGCTGAGAATGGAAAGACTTGGTGTACAATAAAATGCCCCCACCCAGTCACCCAACTCAATTGTACAGATCAGGAGATAAAGTTACCCCAGGGTAACACAGATTGACCATTGTTTCTCTTCCTGTGACACTCCTAGAAGAGTGAATGCAAGTGTCACAGATTCCTGTTTGAGTATTTCAGCCAAGATATTAAGTTCCCATTACTTATGACAATCTCAGTTATTCTTTTTTTTTTAATTAGCCTTTCCTTAGATTTAAAAATTGGCACTTTAAACTGTTGACTTCTTTCCTGACTTCTATCCATCTTATTTCATTTCCTATTGTTCCATGACACTTTACTCGTCTTCTGAAAATTAGTGCTGATGTATACGTTCCTAACTTCACAGATTTCTCTTAAAACTAGAGCTTTGCATTCTGCCAGAGGAAATAAGACTACAGCAGAGTGATCATCTCACCTTCGTTATACATTTCTGTGGGCCTTGGGAGATGTTTCCGGCAGTAAAAAGCAAAGTTATCTCTGTTTATACCACATCTTTTCAAGTGACAACACATCCCAAAATACCTGTGATATTTAAAATTTCTGCCTTTAATTCAAATGAGTGAATTGAAATAAATTTTAAGACTGTAATAATGAGATAGAAGGGAATAATATCATTTTGGAATTTTTGAACTATTTGAAAGGAAAAGGTTAAAAACGTATCTTCAGAATTGACTTGGCAGGTACAGCCCTCACTTCTCCCAGAAACATGTCCATGAATCCTATGGAGAAAACCTACAAATGAAATACAATTGTCAGATGTAGAATGTCTCTTGTGGCCTCCATCCAGTACTGAAGAGATTACAGATCACCTTTTCCCTAAGAAAATATTATTCTGAAGAATGTGCCCTATTTCTAATCAGATTAGGAAATCCAAGGAGAAAATCATGCCAGTTCTTGTCCATATGCAAAAGTATGAAAGAAAAGTAAATATGTGAAAGAATTTAGAGAGACTAAAAGGGGAAAAGCACATTTGGTGTGTGTATTCGGGTGGAGGGATGTTTAAATGGAGGGGGAGGAAGAGTAAGAAAGATAGAGATGAAGAAAGAAAAAAGCCAATAGAAAATGAAAGAAACATGAAAAATGAAGGAAAAGTTTAATAATTTAAAGCCATGTTCTCACCTTAACTCCTAAGATTCTCTTTCCAGGATAAAAGCTTGGCATTTATGATGTTCTGTCTTATACATAAATACCAGGTTTTCATAGTGCTTAAGGTATTTTATAGTATTGTGTGTGAGAAGTAGGTAGGTGGTAAAATGTCGTCTTCAATTTAAGTCCTGGGGATATGCAGATGAATATAGAATTTAAGAGAAAATAGGAAGTCCTAATGCTGAGTTAAAAATTGACACAAAGAAATAGATTTTTCTCCTTCTGTAGGTTCTGCAAAAGTCATATTACCACTAGAAAGTGGGGAAAAAAAGAAATAACTGAAAAAAGTAAATGGGGGAACAAAAACCACAGTGGACATGCATTTTTCTTAACCTATGGCAATATTTGGTTTCAGGATTAACGCAAAATTATTGTAATCTAGAAAAATTGTAGATAGAATGAATAATTTAGACAGTATAACCTTAGAGTATTTCTTTATTATGAAAATAGTACATGTTCATTAGGAGAAAACTTACAAATACAAACAAGCAAGAAGAAAAAGATGACAAGAAATTATTAGCAGCAAAACCAATAACACTTAGGCATTTCACTCTTCAGGTCTTGTTCTGAGCATGCGTATACAAATAAACAAATATACATTTTATAAACGTGAGGATATAATACACACAGTTTATAACCTGTTTTACTACTTAAAAACATACAGCCAGGGCTTCCCTGGTGGCGCAGTGGTTGAGAGTCCGCCTGCCGATGCAGGGGACACGGGTTCGCGCCCCGGTCCAGGAAGATCCCACATGCCGCAGAGCGGCTGGGCCCGTGAGCCATGGCTGCTGAGCCTGTGTGTCCGGAGCCTGTGCTCCGCAACGGGAGAGGCCACAACAGTGAGAGGCCCACGTACCGCAAAAAAAAAAACAAAAAAAACCAAAAAAAAAACATGCAGCCAGTACACTTCCGAGTTACTTAATATGAGTATCTACAGACATCAGTACTCGAAATGACCTCTTAGGAATTTATCACGTAGCTTTTTAAACATTCTCTTCTTTTAAAGTATTTACGCTGTTTACAAATTTTAACTGAGAAACATTTATTGAAATACCTTCATGCGCACGTGTTAAGAGTACCTGACTGAATTCATCATTACAATAAATTCTTTGAATTGGAGTTGCTGAGTCAAAGTTTTAAAGGCCTCTGAATCTTGCTAAATTGCCATCCCAATGGTGTGAAGACTCCACAACCAGCAGTATATAGAAATGGCTGTCTCTGAACCAGCACTGACTGTTGTCATTGTCTTAAAATTGCCACTCTGATAAATCATCAGTTTTATTTTTTTTTAAATTTAAACTTGCCACTCTGATAAATCATCAGTTTTATTTTTTTAATTTTAAATTTAAATATTTAAAATTTTTTAAAATTTAAAAAGTTATTATTTTTAATTTAAATTGCCACTCTGATAAATCATCAGTTTTATTTTTTAATTATTTTTTCACATTTGTTAATCTTTAATAATTTGATAATGAACTTGAAAGAGGTATCTGATGTCTGCTAGACTAATTCTTCTTGAGGCCTTGAGAGAAGCACATCCCAGCCTCTTCCTGAGTATATCGTACGGGCTGCACTCACCATTGTGCAGATAGCCTTCTCTGTTATTCAACCACTCTTTGTTATAGAAGGGCTCTAATTGTAGGTCGGATCTATCCATTTGTAGGATGTGCTCTCATCCATATTCATCTTATTCTAGGGCAACAAAGAGCAAATCTACCCCATCTTCTACTATCTGACAAATTTTTATTTGGCTACCATTAAAAAAATATTTATGGGGAAATGATTATTAGAAACCAGGATAAAATAATTAGTTGGGAAATGAAACATAAATTCCATTAATTTCTCTGTAAGTTTATATAAGGCAGAAGGTACACTTAAAATTAGTGTTCCTTAGAAATATGAAATAATTATGTTCTAAATTCCATATTATTATTAGATGGGAACTGATATTTAATATCATTTATAAGCTGTTGATTATCTAATTATTCTGCCAGTAGAGCTTATGTGAGAAAATAAAATAGGAATATTATAAATATAAAAAATACAAACATAAAATAAAATAAGAGTATTAGAACTGGCTGTAGGGGGTGTTGGAACTCCTGCTTTGAGTGAAAAATATTGTATTATTCTTTCTTAAAGAGATAGTAGCCAATACTTATTGAGTTCTTACCATATTCCAGGCACTGTTCTAGGGTTTTTTATGTTTAACATTTAATTGTCACTATAATCCTTGGTGATATCTACAATTATAATCTCCATTTCATAACTAGGAAAGCAAGACAGAAAAAAGTTAAGTGATTTACACAATGAACAAGAGCTGAGCCAGGGACCCCAAAGCAGGCATTCTAACTCCAGAGTCAGTACACTTTGCCACTGCTCTATTCTGCCTGTCTGACAAGCAACATGTGACCATATTGAAAAGTTGCTGGTCTCTGAGTCAAGTGATCAAATGTTTTGTCAAGTACCTGCTATGGGTAAGCCACTACTCTAGGCACCTTCACTTTCCTTTAGGGCACTTGGGGACTTGTAACACATCGTTCCTACTTCCTACATCCAGAACAGAGAGATGGCAGATTTAGAGTCTTTCCTTCTCATAGAATTGATGGCAAGGATGCCAGAGCCCATAGTAGGCTCCCTTCTTGCATCACCACATAAGACATTTTTGGAAAAGTTTTAAACTCTATCTGTGTTCCTTATTACATTCTTTAGCTTCTTTGTATTCGACCACTAGGAATATTGGACTCTTAGGAATATTCACCTCTTTCCATTTCCCTGTACATTTTCATAGTAACCACTTTCCAAGAAGTCAAATGTCTATGGAAAAGAAGCAATAGGTTGGCCTGTAAATCGAAGTTGATTCTACAGTCTAGTTGTTCATAGAACTGCCCTTTGTCTTGGAGTTTTATCAGTATGGCTCCATTTCCTAGGCAGTCATCTAATTAGTGCAGATTGTTATGACTCTCTAGAAGAGTTTCTCTTACTGTCCGCCTTCCTCTTTCCCTCTGTGGATTAAATTCTTTAGTGGAGATAGACAAAGTCTTTCGTTTCATACAAAAGATACTCAGTTTAAATGCCACTGGATGAGAGAGCTGGAAAACAAAGAGTGTAAAAGCAGGAAACCATTCAGGGTGTTTGGAGAAAAACTAAGGTCTGGTGTTAACTTGTCCAAAGATAGACCTCCCTCAAACTTTTGCACCTCAGTTTATTTCAGTTATACTTTTCTGAGGAAAAAAATATATTCTTAACCTAGTAACTGCAAGACCTAACTGCACCGTAATCTACCTCTCCTGCATCCACCACCAACTTCTTATTTTTACAGATTCTCTTACTATTTAAAATGACTCTCTAAAGATACCATCATTCTTGTCTTCAAAGCCCGGATAGTGGCTGAATAAACATGTCTTTTTTTTAAATTAATTTTTATTGGGGTATAGTTGCTTTACAATGTTGTGTTAATTTCTGCTATACAGCAAAGTGAATAAGTTATATGTATACACATATCCCCTCTTTTTTAGATTTCCTTCCCGTTTAGGTCACCACAGAGCACTGAGTAGAGTTCCCTGTGCTATACAGTAGGTTCTCATTAGTTATCTGTTTTATACATAGTAGTGTGTATATGTCAATTCCAAATCTCACAATTCATCCCAAACCCCTCCCCCCCACCCCCCGGTATCCATATGTTTGTTCTCTACCTCTCTCTCTATTTCTGCTTTGCAAATAAGTTCATCCGTACCATTTCTCTAGACTCCACATATAAGTGATATACAATATTGTTTTTCTCTTTCTGACTTACCTCACTCTGTATGACAGTCTCTAGGTCTACCAACGTCTCTGCAAGTGGCACTATTTCGTTCCTTCTTATAGATGGGTAATATTCATTGTATATATGTACCACATCTTCTTTATCCATTCCTCTGTTGATGGACATTTATGTTGCTTCCATGTCCTGGCTATTGTAAATAGTGCTGCAATGAATATTGGGGTACATGTATCTTTTGGAATTATGGTTTTCTCCAGGTATATGCCCAGGAGTGGGATTGCTGGGTCATATGGTAGTTCTATTTTTAGTTTTTTGAGGAACCTCCATACTGTTCTCCATAGTGGCTGTATCAATTTACATTCCCACCAACAGTGTAAGAGAGTTCCTGTTTCTCCACACCCTTTCCAACATTTATTGTTTGTAGATTTTTTGATGATGGCCATTCTAACTCATATGAGGTGATACCTTATTGTAGTTTTGATTTGCATTTCTCTATTAATTAGTGACATTGAGCATCTTTTCATGTGTTCGTTGGCCATCCATCTGTATGTCTTCTTTGGAGAAATGTCTGTGAAGATCTTCTGCCCATTTTTTGATTGGGTTATTTGTTTTTTGATATTGAGCTGCATGAGCTGTTTGTATATTTTGGAGATTAATCCTTTGTCAGTTGCTTTGTTTGAAAATATTTTCTCCCATTCTGAGGGTTGAATAATATGTCTTATTCATGGGAGATAGTATGTTGTGAGGGAGATCATTCCAGTGTGATTTGGGGAAAAGCTGCTACCTACCATCAGTCTTTTGGATGGCAAAGATTTCCTTAAAAACAAAATCTATAATTCCAAATAATTTATGTAGATACGCCCCCCAATCAAGGATGTAGAGCTTAACTCTCCTCTTCATCTTCCTTAAGTGTAGACTGTGCTTGGAAACTTGCCTCCAGAGAGTAGTGTATAGACAGGAAGGGAAAAAGTAACTTTACAGAAACTTGGGAAACACAACTTTGGCCAGGTGATAAAGTTAACATCAACAGTGGTAAGTCAGGTTGATAGCCTGTGCCCTTGATAAGATATAATGAGAATAGCACTTCATCTCTGTTATCTTCCTCCCAACAACCCATAATCCTCGTGTAACCATAAATAAACATCAGACAAACCCAAATTGAAGGAGATTCTACAAAAAAACTGACTGATATTTCTTAAAATTGTCAAGGTCATCAAAAACAAGGCAAGTCTGAGAAATTATCATAGACCAGAGAAAACTAAGGAGTCAGAAAACTAAATGTAATGTGGTATCCTGGGATAGAAAAAGGACATTAGGAAAAGCTAGGAAAATCCTAATAAAATACTAAGGTTAGTTAATCATAATATATCAGTATTGATTGTGACAAAGGGTAATATAAGATGTTAACAACAGGGAAAATTGGGTGAGGGGTATACCAGAACTCTGTACTATCATTGCAACTTTTCTGTAACTCTAAAACTACTCTAAAATGAAACTTTTACTTTTAAGCTCATTTGGGTTTGGGAGATACAGTCAAGTAGGGGAGAGGAAAAGGAAGGAGGGAAATAAACATTTATTGAATACTATTATTTATTAGACACATCGCTGAGCATTCATCCATCTTATCTCCTTTAAAATCACAGTAAGAATCTCATACAGAGCAGGAAATTGAGGCTGAGAGTATAGGAAACATCTCAAGGTTCTATAGCTGCTTAGTGTGTAGCAAAATAGGGAATAAAGGTTAAGGGCAGCAGTAGTCACAAAGGGTTAAAGGGTGCAAGGAAAGGAGGCAGAAGGGAGAGGGCAGACCCCATGGCTCTCAATGATTTTGTGAAAAATAGGTATGTTTTCTGGCCTGAGGCTTCCAAGAGAATAATAACAATTTTTGGAAACATGGCTTGTAGCTGTTAAGGTTGAGGTCTGTGACAGTGAATGTTAAATATATTTGAGACCATTTCCTGTTTCCTGACTGGAATTATATACAACTATGGACTGGTTTCACTTCCTGTGTTTTATTGATAAAAACTTTTCCTGTGGATTCAAGCTAATCTATCGATTCATATAACAAGCCTCAAAAGCACTGAACTTTTTTTTCTTTTTGCATTTTGGATACCATAAATGAAGATCCAGGCATAACACTGGATAAAAGAGCTTTTGACACATACCACTGATTAGCCCATATAATTTACACACAGGGCAAGGATAATGTGCGTTTCTGTGGCATTTTCTTCATAGTTTTTTCTCTGACCTTCCAGTTTTTATGGGGACAGGACCTTTGCTTAACTAGCTTCTCCTCCTTCGTGGCTCTTACCCTTTTATACCATCACCTGGCTAGTAGGCATTTTATTCAAAGATATAACTTGATTAGTGTAAACAATTGTCACTACTTAGGTCCACAGGATAGAGATTTTTTTTGTTAAAGGTGTATATTTATAGCCAGAAAGTGTCTGTTCATCCTTTGTGGTTGATATTTTGTTTCATCATAAATTATTTTCTTCCAATGTCAGACCATCAGAAGTTATAAATTTAGGTATGAATATAAGGAAAGAAATGTTTATAAGAAAAAAACACATAACCTTTACAATGGTGAAGTTATAAAAAAACCATTCAGTAAGTAATCACTGTTGATATATTTTTATCATGTTATTATTTTATAGATTGGTGTGAAGAAAACAAGTAACTACTCTATGTGCCAGGAATGTTGGTATTCCTTAATAAATCTGAAAGTAAGCTCTTGTGATCTCATTTTAACAAAGGAGGAAAGCGAGGCTCAGAGATATTAAGTGACTTGTCCAAGCCTTCACAGTGTACAATAGGCAGAAGTATAAGGTCTAAAAACCAGAAAACATGTGGAAAGTGCCCACTATAGTTTCCAAAATAGAGTTGGCACAGGATGTTAATTCTCTCTCCTAAGTGTTTAAAAGATAAAAATAAAATTAAAACTATTTTTGTTCTCAGAAAGCCCAAAGCCACACAGAACAACGTACTTGTTTAGTGTGGCTGACCAGAAAAAAACTGTAAAAAAAAGTAATTGAAACAAAAGAATTGTTATCATATTGAAGTGTGTTGTTTAGAAGAGTAGTGAGAATCATTCTCGAAGCTCCATCATATGACGAGAATATTTCACTCACTACAAATCTTTTGTCAACTTATGTCCAAGGGGAAGCTGCACTTTCACAGAGCAAATGTGCTCATTTCTGTTGAAATTTTGCTGTCAAAAGGTACATTATTATTTGTTAGTATTCAATGCATATTTATAAACTAATCTACTCTATAGGGGTTTTGTCAGGATTACATGAGAAAATATATGTGAAGCACTTAGTGCCTGGTATATTGTAGAAACTCAGTACAGTTTTATTAGTAATATTATTTATTATTATTATACCTTGGAGCATGACTTTTAGAGTGAAATATACTTGAGTTGATGTCCAAGGTCTACCATTTACCAGTTATGTAAATTCAGGCAAGTTACTAAAGCATCTTGAGCCTTGATTTCCTCATCTGTCAAAAGGGCATAATGATACTTTAAAGGTTGTGAAGATTTCTCCTTTGGCTTAATATAACACATTGGTTCCCAAAGTACGTTCCCTGGTCTACCAGCATCAGCATCACTGGGAATTTAGGTACATTCTGGGGCCCCATCCCCACCCAACTAAGTTAGGAACGGGAATGGTGCAAGTGGTTTATGCTTTGCTAAGCCCTGCAGATGATTCTGATGCCTGGTACAGTTTGAGAACCACTGACATGGCACATAACTTGTCTCTGAGCAGGTGCTACTTACCTGTTAGTTTACTTTTCCTAGATACTGAGCTACCACAATGACAAAAGCACAGACAGTTTTTACCTTCACAGAGCTAACAGTTAAACAAACATAGAATCACATCTTGAACTAAGTTTTTGTAGACTTCCATTCCATTATCCATTTATCCCATGAAGCAAAAAGAAAACTTTTTAATTTTGTCCAAGACTTTGCCTGTAAGGGCATAATTAAGAGTCTTCCTTCCCATTATCTCATTGTGTGTATCATAGATAAAATAATAAAGATCTGGTTTACATTTTAGCAAAATGAAAGTGAACCTGCAAACTCAAAATTTTAGATATGTTGTTAAACGCTGAAAAATAGATTCCATCTCACAAAGCCTACAGTTTTCTTGCAGATAAAAGAGAAACTGGAGCTTTTCCAAAACTGCAGAATATTCATTTTCAAGGGAAAATAGCAAAGAATACAAAATGAAAAATAAATGAATGGGGAGCCTTGAGTTTCTTTTGGTCCCTTTGCATAAAAGGAACATGGATTTATCTTGAACAGCTGTGTTTATAGGGTTTGCTGATCTGCAGCTGTGCCAGCTGAGTAACAGGGAGGTTAGATTTTTTTTTAAAAAAAGTTAACTTGGAAATGTGCTAGCCCTTTCTGAGGAATTAATGATATTATACTTTTTTTTTCCATCCTCCCTTAAAACCTGCTGTTGTAAAGGCGGTTTTAGGTCATTAAGCACTGGGAACTTGAAAGAACTACCTGAAGTCAATAAACCAGCTTTTCTTCTAGACCCTGAGAAATGCTTTAGGGAAGAGCCAGAGGAGGAATGTCCCCAAATTCCAGAGCTTCCATCACTTCCTGAAAGTAAGTCCTCAACCATCATACAGTGTCCATCCTCTCTCCCCGCAAAACTCAACCAATTAAGAAAACAAAGTAGAAAAGCATGAAAGTAACATGTGTTCACCTTGTAGGTTGCAGTGAAATGAAGTATGGTTTGACTGCTAAGATTTATAGCTCAGCTGCCGATCTGTGTTCTCAGAAAGAACAGCCAACAGGCCAAAATACATAAGAGGAATATTTTTGTTTTGCCACCTTTCTGAAGTCAGAATGCCATGAATATATATAATGAGTCTGCTATGAATAAGAACCCATTCCCCCCAATAATCTTAATTTTCAGATCTGATGCCAGAGAAAGAGATATCCTAAAGCAGCTTCAGAACAGAGTCTCTGACAATCTGGTTTTGTTCTTTTCATGTGAAACTCTATAAATAGCAGCTACTTAAAGTGTATTGTCTTAGAGCCTTCCAGCTGTTGTGCTAGGCTAATATGATGAGTCGACAAGAAAGCTTAATTTAGAAAACAGAAGTGAATGATCTCTGAGGATTTGGAAACAAGATGTGCAAAAGAATGCTCTATTTTTCGGAGTTATAGGCTTCCGAGTGTCTAAGAATTTGAAGAGTAATTTCTGTACAAGCATCCTACCCGCAAAGAGGGACCCGATGGGAGTGCAGGCAACACAACCTGCTCCTCAGCGAGGCACTCGGAAAGCATATGGACACTGCAGGGAACTCATTTAAAATAATTAATGAAAAGAGAAGTTTTCAACTTGTAACAGTCAAAAGATCAGAACTGCACTCAAACCATCTGAGATCTGTGGTTTCTAAACTTTTCAAATCCTCTGAGATGGGGGTTCAACATCATCCTTGAGAAATAATAACCCTTGTAGGAGGGAGGCATTGATGTCTACACTTGGGGAAGTTTAAGCCTCTTGTCTCTGCTTGGTTCCCTATAACAGCTGGTCAACATTTTTTTTTTTTAATTCCACTTGTAAACAAGGTACAGCTGTCATTTCTCACCGCTATATTTCCAGTCTAATTATTATCAGCTTCCTTTGCTTTTTCTCAGTTTCTCTTTTCTAAATCTATAATCATTCATTTGCTCTCAGGAGGATCATCTATGATATCTGCTCATTTCTTCTAAAAACACGAATCCACAAACATTAGGGCTTTAAATAACCTTTAGTGCATCTGACTGGGCTTTCAGTCTATCAGCCTACTGCTTTTTCCCCAGGATGATTCATCTTCAAGAATAAACATGGGGAGGACTTATCTTGTCCTGCTGAGTCACAGACGGAAGAGAATGTGGGGAACAGACAGTAAGACAAGATCCAGGGAGCCAGAACAAAGTGTAAAGACGGTCCAGACATAGAACATGCAAGATGGAGCAAGGAGTCAGAATAGAGGCAAGAGAAATAGGAGAGAAGGAGATTGCAGAAGCTGGAGAGCCAGGAAGTGGGTGAGGGCAGCAAATGCCTCTCCTCAGCCCTGGGAGCTCCTGTTTTTGTGAGGAGCCTTGCACGTTCTGCAGCAGAATTCTCCTTCATCGGCAGATAAATTCTCCTCACGGGCAGGGAGGACGTGTAGGGGAATTTGGGGGTGAATGTTTGGTTGGAAATACTGAAAATACAAAAAACCCTCTAATACATTTTCAAAGAGAATGTTTTCTCCTGGATTTTTTAATATAAAATTTTTCTATAATTTCCACACCGTTTAAAAAAGATGTTTTCTCTCTTTTGCTTTTCTATTTTTCTTCTTTGCTCCCTTTTAAATATTTCCACTCATCTGCCTTCTCTGCAAGTGAAAATAGTTCCTTTTTTAAAAAGTTTCACTGGCTTGAGGGAGAGACAGATGTAAACTACTGAGGACAACAGAATGCATGACACATGCCACCACAAATGAGGTTCTGTGGACGCCTCAGAGAAGAAGGCAGATTAATTCTGCCTGGGGCATGAGAAGGAATTAGTGGAAGTCAGCTCTGAGCTGGGACTTAAAATGAGTAGGCAAAAAAAAAAAACAAAAACAAAAAAAATGAGTAGGCGTTCAAAGGGTGAGGGAGGAGAAGAGGAAGTCAAGATCAAGGAAACATAAAGAAAGACGCATTGTGGTTGAAGTAGGGCACAAGTCCAAATGATTCCAGGCCGGCTCCAATGGGTGACTTCAGATGGTGCCACGTTGACTGAGTTTGACCCAGATGAATAGGGTTGAGTTTGGAATGTGTTGAGTTTGAGGTACTGGTGCGCTATTTAGAAATAAGGGTCTGGAGAATGGGAGAGGATGGTAACATGCTCTGCATAATAGCAGTCTTCAAATAGCTGATGCAGAAATCGTGTTTGCTCATGTGTTTGTTCACCTCCTGGTGAATATTGAATGCCTTCTCTGTGCTGGCCCTTGTGCTGGGTGGTGGAGGCACAGAGCTGACTTGTAGAGGCACAGCCTTCAAAGCTCTTGAAGACTAGTTGGGGAACTAGATAAGGAAACAAACCATTATGTTTCACAACAAAGGCTATAATAGAGATAAGCCCTGGGTACTGTGGGATCACGTGGAGGTTCATAGATGATTTTTCAGAGAAACCAGATTGTGCCTGAGCTAGATATTAAAAGTTAAATTGATATTAGTTAGGTAAGAAAAAAGGGGGATGATATTTCTGGCAAAGGAACAGTATATGGATGGTGTGCTAAGGGAGCTATGAGTAGTCCCAAATGGCTGGGTTCTTGAAGGGACATGATGAGAATTAAGGCCAGAGAGGTAAATGGGGGCCAAATCATGGAGCACCTGGTGTAGTGTTAAGGACTTTGGTATTTATTTTACCAGAAATGTGGAACCATTGGAATGTTTTAGGCAAGTATTCTGAATTATCCCATTTTATCTCTTCTATTAATTCTTCAGTTTTTAGACCTCTTTGTGTTAGCCTTTTAGTGATTACTCTAGAGGTTACAGTACTTTATTTCTTTTTGGGATACTAGACTTCCATCTGAGATTATTTTCCTTTATTCAGAAGAAATTTCTGCAGTATTTCTTATAATGTTGGTCTGTTGATGAGTAATTTTCCCAGCTTTATGTGTCTGAAAAATGCGTTTATTTCATTTCGACTTTGGAAGGATTTTTTCACTGGGTTTAAAACCCTAGATAGCAGTTTTTTTCAGCTCTTTAAAGATACCATCCCATTGCTTTCTTGTTCCTATAGTTCCTGTTTAAAATTCCACTCTTCATATTATTGTTGTTTCTTTGAATGTAATTTTTTTCCTGGCTGCTTTACAGATTTTTATCGTTATCCTTGTTTTTTAGCAGTTTTATCACAGTGGGCATAAATACACTTTTCTCTGTATATATACTGGTTGGGGTTGATAGGAATCCTTGAATACATCTTTCTTCAATGTTGAATAATTCTCAGCTATTATCTTTTCAAATATTGTTTCTTTCCAGTTACCACTCTCCAGTCCTTCTGGGATTGCAATTACACATATGTTGGATTTTCATTATATCACAAACATTTCTTATGTTCTTCTCATTTTTCCATGTTATTTTCTTCTCTGGGCTTCATTTTGGATATTTTATATTGACTTACCTTTGCATTCACTAGTCCTGTCTCTTTTGCGAGTCTCTTTTAAACCCATGATATCAGTTCGCAATTTCAGATTTTATATGTATATGTATGTGTGTATATATATATGTATATATATTTCTAAAATGCCATTTGAATCTTGTTTATATATATTCTAATACTCTGTTGAAATTACTTCTGTTTTTACCCATTTTTTTCCAAATTTTCTGTTTTCTTTAACATATTTATAATAATTTTAAAGTCCTGGCATGCTAACATCAGTATCTGGGTGATCCTTGGATCTGTTTCTAATGTCTATTTTTTCCTCTTGGTCATTGGCCACATTTTCCTTCTTTCTCGCAAGTCCTGTAATTTCTGTATACTTTTTTATTATATGGCAGAAATTATGTGTTAAAGATCTACAGATAATGAACTTAACGTTTTTTCTCTGAGGCAGTGCACCCTTTCCTTAGCTGGACAAAGAGCATGAAGGGTGGATCATGTTAATCCAATTAGGGATGGAGTTTGGTCAGTGCTGGGTTACGGCTTTAGTTAGACTTCATTTACTTTCAGTTTCAAATGTTTGTTTTAGGCCTCTTCCTGTAGTGGAATATTGTGACCGCAGGAAACATTAATCTGCCTCCCCAGTCCAATCCACAGCCTCCCACACTACCCCAGCACTCAGAATATGTCCTGTGGGGAACCCTGGCCACAGTTACAAAGTGTCTCCAAATTGCAGTCCATCACACCAACCCACACAGTCATCAAAAGCTCTTCTGATTTTCCCTTCCCTTAGAAAATCTATCTATGGCAAGCCTGTTTCTTAGCAATGCCCAGACATGATTAATCCCCAAAGGGAAGAAAAGATTTGGCAATCTCAGCTCATCTGAGAATGGCTCTACTATCTCATGAATTTTAATTTGATAATATTTGTTTTCACAGCTCTCTGAAGGCTTTAAGAATATTATTTCTGTAATTTACCTTTTTTTTTTTTTCTATCTGGTGCAGTGAGAAGGAAGGCCTGCCACTACTTATTAAATCCTGTCCAGAAACAAAATTCCTGTTGAAATGTTTAAGCAGGCAAGTGACATGACCAGATTTGCGTTCTAGAAAGCTTTCTGGACTGTGTAGTTGATGCATTATAATGGGGCTAGACTGAAGGCAGTGTATGTATTAGAGTGGTGGGAACTTGTTGTATGACGCAGCTATCTTCTTTTGAATTTTCACTTTGCCTTCTACTAGTTGTTTGTATCTGGATAAATTAAATAAACTACAAAGTCTCAGTTTTCTCATCTGTAAAATGGGGCTAATGGTACCTGCTTCTTGGAGTTGTGTGGGTTAATTTTAGCACAATGACTAGCACATAATAAGCACTCATAAATGGTAACTATTATTATTTTGAAGATAAGGGGACCCTAGAAAGGAAGTAACTATTAATTTGAGAAGTGTTACAGAGATAGAATTTAAAGGATTTTGTGCCCTGATGAGATGTTAGGACATGTATGACTATCAGGTTTCCAGCCCGGATAACTGTGTCAAAGAGAGGCAATTACTGAGAGAGGGAATATAGGAGGAAAAGATGATTTAGAGTTAGCTTTCGGAATATGTTGAGTCAGAGGTACCTGTGGGACACCTACCAAGAAAAGCTAACACTTTTCCAAGAAACTGACTATAGTAGGGAGGAAAGAAAAAGAACGGTAACTGAAGAGCAACTACAGTTAAGGCATGTTTTAGAATTAATTTTATTTTTCAGTTCATTTTTTCTTCTGATTTTAGATATAATATATGCACATTATAGAACATTGGCTAGTAAGCAGCAAAGAGAATTCTAAAGAACACAGGAATAGAAGATCTAAAGAGAAGCCACTACTCCCAGGCCTGAGACAGACCAAGGAATAGGCCCACCTAAGCTAGGGCAGAGACCCAGACCTTGTGCAAGAGGGCTTATCGCTGTTTTGCCACCTGGCAAGTTGGCAGAGCTGCTGCAGATGGAACTTGCAGAAATCTGCTCTCAGGGGCATCAGGGGAAGCCATCCACAGGGAGGTGATGTGTCTCAGAACTCACAGCAGAGCCATCAAGGGGCTGCAGGGGAGGCTGTTCACAGAGAGGAGTCACACTGGCGGCCCTCTGCTTGCCTCCTGGGGTATTACAGAAAGTCATTCATTGCATGCTGGCAGACAGGTGGCACTCTGCTGCAAAGTCACCTGGGAGGGTGGCAAGGGAAGCTGTGGCTCTGGAAAAGCCATCCTTGCATCACAGGAGTCTGGAGCTGCAGAAGGCACTGGAGGAGCTTGGTCCTGGGGAAGTCATGCTGTAGGAGTCTAGTGCTGGAGGAACTGCCCTGCAGGAGCCTGGTGAGGGGAACACCCGCTTGGAGAGAAATCCATTTCTCCTCCAGTGTCCCTCTAGTGACAGAGCTCAACATTGTACCAGCTGTCAAAGGAGAACCATTCACAAGACTCTGGTCCATTATCACGCAGCGAGCAGTGAAGAGTGGCTTTGGACCTCAGGGGCAATGCACTGATCATTGGCATAGTACCAGCTTCCCTGGCTATTCATGCTTTTTATCCCACTCCTGGTCCTTTACATTATTTTATAAGCTTTGAAATCACAGTCATGATTCCTACTCAGTTATAAGGTGTTAACGGTTATGGTTGTCTTTTGGAGAATTTCCATTTATAGAATGAATAAAACTTGGAAGACTCAAAGCAATAAAGGTATAGTAAGGGCAAAATTTCAAGCATAAACCTGGCTTCAAATCAAGACTCTACCACTTGCTAGCTATATGACCTTGAGCAGGTCAGTTAAACTCTCTATGCCTTAGTTTCTTCAACTAATAATGGGCATCGTATTAGTTACCGTCTTCGTAATGTTGCTGTGAACATAAAGTGAAATAACCCATGTGAAGCCCTTAGCACAGAGCCATCACCTAATAAGCGTTTGATACATTTCTTTATTGATGGTATTTTATTATTATTATTCCACTAAATGGCTCTTGTTACAGGAATTATTATTGCCCCTATTTACTATATAAAGAGTCTCTGGCATAGACTCTGTGGGATAGAAAAAAGAGCATAGCTAGTAAAAGGAGGACCCTAGTTGAGAAGTGTCCCTGTTTTACAGGTGTCCATGTTATTAATATTTCTAGGCACAGCCTCCCTTGTTCAGATAACGTTGAAATCATAGCCCTTAGGCAGCCTATTCTTATGCGGCTTTCTAAAACCAGCTATTTCACTATAATATTACCTATTTATAACACTTTCATTTAAAATTGTTCATCTCCTTTTTCGTAGGAGGCTACTGAATTTAAAAATTGTTATTATAAATGAGCACTTAAAAAAAATCTCAATTACTAATACATGCCCTCCTCCACACTATCATTACAGAGTCTACCTTAAGTCTTTGCACTGCATTTTACACACATTCCTGAAATCTCCATAATTACAGTGTGCTGAAGGTTCTTTGGCAATTGTACGATGAGAGGCATTTTGCCAGACTTACTTTCAACATTCTAAACTACCGCTTTGGAACTTGGGACAGTTTCAAACACCTCATAAGCCCCAGGTGACTTTTCAGTTTTACCTACTGTGTTTTTAATGTCCTTTTGTGTTTTCTTTCTTTCCCTTTCAAGTTGAAACATCTTTCACACTCTCTCTTTAGCTTCCAAGTTGTTCCCCGTGGGTTCTCAAACAGCTTGAAATCCCTTTTTGATATGCTTTATTCAAAAAACTAGAATCTACTTAGAAGTGGCTCTGGGTCAGGTTTTGCCAATAAATTCCCCAGAAGTCATCATATTGTACCTATAAAATCTTTAAAACTTCCAGCGTAGAGAAAATGCTGCATTAGTGGTACCTCAGGTGAATTGTTTTGTTGTTGTTGTTTGTCAAAGACAAAATGTGTGGGACAATTAAAGAGAGGATTTTATTCAAGCTATTGCAACAGGGAGAATAGTCATTAAAGAGGAGTATCTCAAAAAATGGAAGGGGGCTTGAGCTACTGTAGAGACAGGTCAATGAATCCATGAGTCTTATTAGACTGGGGAGGGGGGTGAAGAGGGTCTTATCTCAGAATGAGAGAGAGAAGAGTGGTCCTTTGCTGTTATCTGTTTCTGGAACGCAAGAGGGTCGGGCCATTTCTTAACTGCCTCCACTTTCCAGTTGCACAGGGTAAAGGTTAATGTTGTCAGCCCCCTTACTTTTGTTCAAGATGAATGATTACCGCTCATTGTTGAACAGCCCAGAGGTGATCATGAATCTTCTGGGTGGGGCAGAACAGTGTCTGAGAAGTGTCTCTCAGGGATTCTTGTTGGCATTGCTTCTGTAGAAGCAGATGTTAGGAGGGGGGGAAATTTGCAGGTAGGTACAAAAACTGGGGTTTCCAAGGAAGGGGAGCAAGTCAGTTAACACTCTACCAGATGAGACGGAGTTTGCGTATCCATGGTAACCTGCAATTTACAAAGAGGGGCAAAATAGTTCAGAAATGGTGAACTCAGCCAGAATCTGCCTACTCAGAAGGGTGTGCTAGAGACAATACTGGTTTTTCATTGATATACAGACTTACTCTCTGTAATTCTTAAGCTATAGGTAGAAAGTATACACACAGGATATTAGGAAAATCAACCTTATATATCTTTGCTTTAAAGTACTATCTTAAATCTAGTACCAATAAAGAAAAAGAATCAAATATTGTGGAAATCTTCTTACTTGAACAAATAATTAAATACAAGAAGAATGCATTTATAGATATATTCATTTTTAGTAGGAAATGAGAGATTTCTACACATGATTCATGCCAGGAAGTCTTAGATAACTGAAGATCCAGACTGAGCACAAAACTCAGAGATATCTTAGAAGTAAAAAAATCCTTCCTATTATTTTATATCTTTGTTTATATGATATCACCATAGTTTGAGTTCTATAAAACAGAAGTCATTAACATGTGAAAAACATTTTTTTAAAAGAGTCAACAGATGCTTCACATCGTATGTCATCAGGGAAATGCAGAGTGAGAGAACAATGAGTTATCACTACTACACACGCATTAGAATGGCCGAACTCCAGAACGCTCACACCACCAAATGCTGGCGAGGATGTGGGGCAACAGGAACTCATTTATTGCTGGTGGGAATGCAAAATTGTACAGCCACTTTGGAAGACAGTTTGTCAGTTTCTTACAAACTAAACATACTCTTGACATGCAATCCAGCAATCATGCTCTTTGGTATTTACCCAAAGGACCTGAAAACTTATTTTCATACAAAAGCCTGCACACAGATCTTTATAGCAGCTTTATTCATAATTGCCAAAACTTGGAAGCAACGAAGATGTCCTTCAGCATGTGAATGGATAAATAAACTGTGGTACAGTTTATTATCCAGACAATGGAATATTATTTAGCACTTAAAAAAAAGAGCTGTCAAGCCATGAAAAGACATGGAAGAATCTTAAATGAATATTATTAAGTGGAAGAAACTCATCTGAGAAGGTACACACTGTATGATTCCTACTCTATGAGATTCTAAAAAGGCGAAACTATGGAGACAATAAAAAGATCAGTGGTTGCCAGGGGAGGAGGAGAAGAGGTGAATAGCGGGACCACAGAGGATTTTTTTAGGGCAATGTAAATACTCGGTATGATATTATAATGAAGGATATTTGTCATTATCCTTTAAATATCCTTAAACTGTGTAACACCAAGAGTGAAACTTTAGGTAAACAATGCACTTTGGGTGGTAATGATGTGTCAGTGTAGATTCACCCTTACTAAAACATATACCATTCTGGTGACTGACGTTGATAACAGGGGAGGGTTTGCATGTGTGCGGGCAGGGGATATATAAGAAATACTTGTACCTTCCTTTCACTTTTGTTGTAAAAATAAAATGGCTCATAAAAAAAAAGTCTTAAGAAAAAGGTTGAACAGGTCCCAAGCACGATCATTTAAGAGCCATATGAAGACCACTAAAGCATTTTGATAAATTCTCACTACTCTGCCAATAACCTGTTGCTTTGTTACCTGATTGTTACACAGTGATGGCTGAAATTAAATGACAGCCTGGCCATCCTGATCTAGTCTATATTTAGGAATTAGAACCTTGATGTCAAAATGTGGGCAGTGGATATAGCCTGGGCGTCACCCAGGAGCATGTTAGAAATGCAACATCACAGGCCTCAACTCAGATCTGTGGAATCAGACTTTGCATTTTAACAAGGCTTCTAGGTGATTTTTATGCACATTAAAGTTTGAGAAGCACTTACCTAGAGGACTTAGAGTAGGATAGAGGATGTGAATTGAAGAGAAAGTTTTCAGAATACCGTATGTTCGTAAACTAACAACAGCTGGTCATTGCAGTGCTGTGTTGACATAGTCGCTAAGTCCCTTCTTGCCAGGGTGCCTTTGTGAGGTTTGCCACTGTTGTTCATCTGATATGTAGTTAGTCTCCAATTACGGGGCAAGGGAGGGATCAGATGATAAAGATTAACTTTGCTTTATGAAAATCACTGAATCATTTTATTTTAGTGAAAATGTTTGAATGCTTCGTGGCTACCACATCTTTCATTTTCATCGCTTTTAAAACACTTTTGGTTATCACTATAACAAGCCTTGTTGGGCAGCCAGCTATAAAATGAAGTGATTAATGTATAATGTCATCTTTTCCCAAGTAGGAAATAGGGAACATAAATGGTTACCAATAACACTTGATGTTAATTTTTAAGAGCAGGGGTTGCGGTAAGTGGATGGATATATAGATAAATGGCACGGAGGACCAGCCTTCTATTACCATAATAGAGTCCCTCGGGTCTCTGGAAGGCAGGAATTCCAAAGTGTGAAGAGGGATCCTTTACAAGCCTGGAGGTATCTTCATTCATTTGCTCATTTATTCAACAAATACATTTTTGTGACCATCTTCTATTGTAAATACCAGACACAATGCTGGGTGCTAAGGGTATATGGGGTATAAAGACAAACAAGGTCTTTGCTCTCATTGAATTTATCACCTAGGGTCATGATAGACAATAAATAAGTAACTGAACAGAAGAAGATACGTTTGGATAGTGATATTGATAAAAGGTATGAGGAAAATAAAGCAAGACAATGTGATGGAACATGACCAAGGAGGGGCATCAGTGAAGTTCTCTCTGATTGTTGGGCTGAATCCTGAAAGATAAGAGGAGGCAGTTCCACAAACAAATGGGCACAGAACATTCCAAGGATGGGAGCAGAACTGTAAAGCTACTGAGGTGGGAAAAAGGTTGGCATATTCCAGGGACAGAAAAGTCAGCGTTGCCAGGGTAGAGTGTGAGAGATGCTCACAGAGAGCCCAAGATGAGGGTGGAAGAATTAGGGATCAGTTCGTGTGGGATGAGGTAGCCTGGGCAAGAAACTTGGGTTTCTTTTAAGTGAGAAGGAAGCCTTTAGAAGGTTTAAAGATGGGTCCATTTGGACGCAATGAGTCCAAATACACTGGCTGTTACTAACCCTTCTGAGTGAACTACTCGCCAAGATTCTAAGTAAGTTGTTGGACCCATAAGGCAAGAAGTTTAAGGCTTGAGGTCCCACATAACACCTGTGTGGGAACTTGAAGGTGCTTTAAGATAAGCTGTATATTTGAATAAACATAAATTTTCTTTTCAAGGAGTATCCGACAGACTCCAGTCACAAACCGCAGGAACCTTGACAAACCAGTCTATTTGTCTCAATAAGAATGCTTCGCCCTTCACGATAATTCTGCGTTAAACAATGCACTTTATGGCAAGTGTATCAGTCAGGGTGCAGTGAAACAGAACGAGCAGGACCATGTATTGAAATTTATGGCAAGGAATTGCCTTATGGGATTGTGAGGGCTGGTGGAGCAAGTCCAAAAGGAGTAGAGCTGCGCCAGGAGGGAAGATTAGCGCAGACTCGGCACAGGCTAAAGCTGTTGTCCACAGGCAGTGAAAGGAAGAGGACTGAACTCCATGGGCACAGGCAGAAGTTTTGTCCAGTGTTGGCATTTCTTTTCTATCTTAGGGAAGCCTCAGTCCTGCTTCTAAGGCCTTCCAACTGATTTAAGTCCGGCTCTCCCAAATTATCCAGGATAATCTCCTTACTTAAAATCCATTGATTAGGGACTTTAACTATATAGGCAAAATTTCTTCAGAGCAACACTTAGATTAGTGTTTGATTGAATAACTGGGAAGAGCCTTGCCAAGTTCATCAAGAAAACAAGTCATCACAGCAAGGTTAAAGACATGCTTTTATAATCTTAAAAAGGTTCAATAAATGGTTAATGGTTTCTTACATGTATCATAATCCACAGCAGACTCACTTATATGCAAACATTATGCCATTAACCCAGCAAATGCTGTTGTTACTCTGAATAGTGAGAGGAATTGATGACCATTATTCATTTAGAAGGTGTTCGGTTAATGACATGGCTTTCGCCACATTAAAGGAGATTGCTAGTGAAGCTAATGTAGGTTGTTTTATAAGCCTTATCTACAAAGTCCCTTGTGAGTATTAGGAGTTGCTGGGAGTTTTAGGGTGTTCTGGGTGAAGAGAGGAAGCCAGGTTGCAAGTAGGAATCATTTCCAGGTAAGCATTTCAGGTGCCTTTCCTGAAAGAGATCTGAGAAGAAAAGGATTCAGCTCTACAAAACTCCAGTAATTTGTTGAGATTTATTTTCTCATTCTAAGTACATAACCAGTTTTATGAATAATTTTGTATTTGTAATTTTATGTTCATTTTCTTAAACAAAGCTCCCCAAATTGTAAGCTTCGGGCCCAGGAAACAGGTATCTACCCTTGCATATGAATTGCATATGAATTTTTTATCACTTGTTTTTTAACTCAGAAAAATAAATTATCCCAGAAAGATTATCCCTGTCAAAGAACTTGCAAAGGCCTATCGGTTAGTTATTGGTTTAATTGTCCTGAAACCCAGTCAATTACAATGAAAATTCCTTGTCTAGTTGAGAGACAGATCTCAGTAAAGCAGCTAGGGTTTATTTCAGAAGTAACATTTTGTCTTTCACAGTGGACCTCAGAAGAGCTCTGAGGCATTCAGAATGCCTTGTGATTCTGACGTGCTTACCTTCAGACAACAGAGGACAGAATCAACTAATGTGCAGAAATCCACACTATCTTTTTCCACTGGTATTAGGCCAGTGGAAAGGGTTTTCATTTGTAACCTTGCTTATGAGGTAGGTCCAGGTTGCATTTTTGTCTTATTAAAAAACAGAATATGCTGTTTTTCATATACTTTCTTATATGAAAAACAACGTATGTTCACACTGATCAAATATTAGAACATATAAAAAATTATTCAGCGAGAAGTCTACCTCCCTTCCATGATGCGGATCTGTCCAGTTCCCACTATCACCTATTTCTGGCAACCACTACTGCGAGTGTCTGTGTATCCTTTGGGGGTTTCTTCATGCATCTATGATTTTAGATTTTGATCCCCGCTTTCTTTTGATTTTGATTTGCCTGGTATACTTTTCCCATCCTTTTATTTCAAATTTTTGGAATCATTTTATTTTAGACGTGAATTGGGTTTTTGCCTTTGATCCAACTAAAAAATCCATTTTTTAAAATCATGAAATTGAGCACATTTAAATTTGTTGTTTATTAGACAGTTTGGTTTTGTATTTCTCATATTCTTTTCTGCTATTTACTGTTTATATATTTTTTGAAGTTTTCACTGGAAATGTAATCTTTTTCTTTGTTTTATTTGAGGGGGGTGGGTGGGTGGGTGTTATATGTTTGTTCTGGTAGTACCTTTATACTTATAGATTCATATAATTATAATTGTTGTCACCCTTTATTTTTCTAGGGCAGTAACAATTAAATCCATGCTGACTGATGATAAATGAACATGTTTCTTCATTCCCCTCCCCCTCTTCCACCACACAATTTTGTTCAATAATATGATTTTTCTTTCTGCTTCTGTTTTGTTAAATTTGCTTATACAGCTATTACTTGACTTGTTGGTTTAAGTCCTTTGTCTCTCAGCTGTTACTGATCTATCATGAATGAAACTTCTTTCTTATTTTCCCAATTTTTGTTAATTGTATCATTTCTACGTTGTCAGGCATGTGGCATTTGCCTTCTAATTTGTCATCCTAAACTTTGTTGTTTTAATCTCACTTCTACGTTAAAATATATTTGGTGCTCACCACCAAATCTTTTCCTCAGTCATTTCTCAGTTTATGTTGTAGTAATTTCCTCAAAAAGGACTCTTGGAAACAATAGTCCATGAACTCCCTGCACGTTGAAACCATTGGAAGTTTTCAGATTTGATGGGCAGTTTGGATGTTTATAGTATTCGTACCTCACATGTTCTTTCCTTACTTATCTTGTGGGAGTTGCTCTCTTTACTGTCTACTGGTATTGATCATTGCTATGAAGATATCAAATGCAATATATATATTTCTCTTCTTTTTTTACTTTTTTTTTTTTTTTTTTTTGCGGTACATGGGCCTCTCACTGCTGTGGCCTCTTCCGTTGCGGAGCACAGGCTCCGGACGCGCAGGCTCAGCAGCCATGGCTCACGGGCCCAGCTGCTCCACGGCATGTGGGATCTTCCCGGACCAGGGCATGAACCCGTGTCCCTTGCATCGGCAGGCGGACTCTCAACCACTGCGCCACCAGGGAAGCCCTATTTCTCTTCTTTTGAGTGGCTTGATCATTTTGCTTGGCTGCCAAATGATTCTGCCTTTATCTTTAAAGTCTAGTAACTTTAGTGGGATATGCCTTGTTTTTGACTCTTCTGTTATTCCTGGCACAAGTTATGTCCTTTTTTTTTCCCCAGAGCAAGAAAAGTTAGGTCTTTTATTTATATCCTTTTTGCCTCCAACTCCTTCTTTCCACTAGAGATATTGCCAAACTCCATCTTTGCCACAATTTTTAAAAATTGTCTCAGGCCATTAACAAAGATCGGCTATCTCTAAGCTATACAAGACATAAATTATACCAAGAAATACCAAATTTACCAAGAAATAAAAGGATCAGGATTTTGGAAAAGTGAAGACACATTAATAAAACTGTGATTGCGTTTGGAACTGAGTTACCAAAAATGCAGAAGCACGGCTGAAGCTCCTGCAGCTTCACTGGTCCTTTAAAAGTTCCAAAATATATGCTATGGGCTGAACTGTGTTTCCCCAAATTCCTAACCCCACAGCATCGTATAATGTGACTCCATTAAAGATAGGTCCATTAAAGAGGTAATTAACAGTATGTCCTTTTTATATATGTCAGGTTGTCTCTTATTTGAGGAAAGTTTTATTACATGACACTTTACAATTTTTCTGCTTAATTTTTCTTTCTTAAGGACTCAGCCCATTTCTGTATTTGTTGGGTCTTTTTTCCCCCAATATCTATCATTTCCTTCTAATTTGTTCTGTTTTTAATTTTCATCTTATTTGTTTTTCTTACTCATACACTCTACACTTCCCATTGTGTTACCATGCAGTCTGTTCTCACTTGTGATATTTTTTTTCCTGAGTTCTGCCAGCTGACATTTCATCACTTCCCGTTGTGTCTTCATCTCATCCCTGAGATGAAGGGACTTTTGCTCTGTGATCTTCTTTCATAGAGACAGGAGCGTTTTCAAATTTTCAAATTTAATTTGTGGCAAAATGCTTAGTAACAGTATTTGTCCAATGGCAACACGTTCCTGGTGGCGATCTATGTATTGATTCGTTTTGCTGCTCTTTTTAAAATTCATTTTGTTTAGTTTTTAATTTTGCTTGTAACACATTTATGTCTATGCTATGCCAGTTTTTAAAATTTACCCTTTTAATCCATTATCTTTAATGAGTTTGGTTTTCTTAGACTTGAAATTTGTAGCAGGTCCCTGGGTGAGAGCCTGGGACATGGGATCAGTGTGGCCTTCAAGTTTTACAACCTACAGAGGCGGACTGCTTTTAGCAGAAGATGGCTCGTGGGTGTGATTCTTTATATAGTCCTGCCTCATATGTTTCGCTGAACCAAATGAGGTTGGGGAGAGCTTTTGCTCCCAGCCTTCTTCACCCCGTGTAGCATCCATAGATATAAATGAAAGTTACAGCATTTGGACCGCAGGGTGAGCCCCTCATCTTTAGTGAGCATCTCTTTGCCAGCACTTTCTGAAATGCTGCAGCTGCTGCTGGCCTTTTTATACTCTCCGTGCGGATTGACTTATCTTGTGTAACTTCTGCCCAATCTCAGCTGTTTGGCTACCCTTCTTCATGTTATGTAGGCTGCAGGTGACATCTACCTTTGGGTTTTGCTGAACGTGGAATTTATTCGCAGAGTTACTTCCCCTCATTTTCTTGGTTTTTCTTGTATAATATCCAAGAGCAAAGGGGGCAAGATATTGACTTTTATAGTTATGTTTGTATGAGAAGTGGAGAGTTTTGTTGTTGTTGTGTTTTTTTTTAATCCAAATATATAAAGATGCCTCTATACTGTGAGGTTATTCAATGTTCATGTAGTTTCTTTGTTTCATAATTCTTGGCTTGGTATTTAAAGTGCCCCTCAGTCCAGCTCCAATCTCATTCTACTTTCCTCTCCTTTATGTTAAATTGTACTGAATTACTCAGAGTTACCTGAAGAGTAGCTCTGTTTCTCCATACTTGTATTTACTTTGTTCCTTCTAGTTGACATTTCTTTTCCCCCTTGCAAACCCTTCCTCATCTCCATAGTCCTCATTATCAGTGAAAATCCTCTCTGGGCTTCAAGATCTATCTCAAATAGCATCTGATTCTTCAAGCTCTTTCTCTGATCTCTGCGTATTGTTATAAGCGCTTTATATGTTTAACCACATAATTTACATTGCTCATATCCTCTTAGAATGGTATCGTATTATAGATGACATTTTGGTTATTAGGCTACTGCTCCCACTTTCTACCAGTTGGAAGGAAGCCTGTGACTTAGTCATATTTGTGCCCCATTATGCCTGAGCACAGTACGTAATATATTTTCAATAAACATTTGTTGAAATGACAAAATTTAGCAAAAGGCCAAAATTATTTTTTTGAATGCATGGCACAGTTTCCTTCCACTTCTCACTGATGCACATATAACCATTCATGGGGATAATTTGTCCCTTTTTCTTCTGAAGCCACAGATCCCTGCAGGTCAAACTATCTTATAAGGATGTGATTGCAGATGTACTTGTTTAGTCATGCAGACAGTCAAACTGTGTTTTGATGCTTTTAATTGTCTTATTTCAATACAGAGTAATTTTTTCTTTGCTTATTATGGGTCCTTGATAGCTGTTAGGTAGATTAAAAAACAAAAATGGAAAACACAAACTTCTTTAGACTTCTCCTGTGAAATGGTAGATCTCGATCATGTTATAAATACATTACTAGGACAAACTCTGTTAAAATTTAACTTTTAAATTTAAATTGAACTAAAAGGAATAGCAGAAGCTTAAGAGGAAATTTTCCCAGAGCACTCTTGGTTTTAAGAACATCCATATTTTGAGAAGTGAAATTTGAACATTTCTCCCCACTATTTCATTTAATTGGATCTTTTGCCAAGTATATGTCATTTTCTTCATCATTTTGTAGCATTGAAAGCAGTATTTGATGAGAAAAGCCTATTCCCCAAAGAAATTCATTAAGTGAATCCTGAGTCAGACGTTGTGAGTTCTATGAATATCCTTCTCCTTCTCATTGAATGACAGTCACATATGGGAAAAATGTAGGAGAAAGATATTTGGAAGAATCAGTCTCAACAAATGTTGGAGAATGTTGTCAGAGCAGTAATGGTCCTGGAAACCATATTCTAGGGGAACAAATAAAGAAATGGGGAGGTCTGGCTTAAGAAAGAGAATTCATGGGAGATACAAACTATCCTCAAATATTTCAAAGCTGCAGAGATACAAACTATCCTCAAATATTTCAAAGCTGCAGGGAAGAAAGAGAGTAGAACTGACAGGCACAACGCTAGGAAGGCAGATTCTAGAATTTCTTCCTAATCCCTGTTGAACTTGAAAAGGTTTCTTATTTTCCCTTTCCTTCCCATCTTCACTTCTCATCTTGGTACAGAATTGTTGGCAGCAGGCCCACTGTACAGCTAGGGAAGGAAATAGGAGGAGCTGAGAGAAGACCCAGCAGAAATAAGCTTACTGGACCCAAGAGTATGGGAGGGGTCCATGGGAGAGGGAATTAGTGGGTGGGAAGGCAGAGAGGTGAGTGGAGATGACCAGCATAGATGGGAGATTGGTTATATTGTACAAATAAATATTGAGTAAATAAATGAATAAATTAGTAAATATATAGAGGATAATGAGAGCCGAGTATCTCACTGTTATAGAAGGTATTTATAAAATTTGGAAGGGAGAACACTAGAAACAACCCTGAGATTTGGGATTGGGATTACACGTATCAGTGTGAACTCGTGATTTTAGATAGATAGATAGAATGAAATGTTTAGGAGTGATTGAAAATTGTGATTGCATCTTGCTCTCAAATGATTCAAAAAATACTAATTATAATGTTTATGTATATTTATGTACACAACACATATATTTATCTACACACACACACACACACTATATATATATATATATACGAAAGGAAAAAGAGAGAGAGGGAGGGAAAGAGAGATAGGTATATAGATAGAGCACACATATGTGGTGAAATATTAACAACTGAAGAAACAGAGAGAAGGAGAGACGGAGATGGTAGTTCTTTGTATTATATCAGCAACTCTTCTGTAACTTTAAGATATTTTAAGTAAATTATTTTTTAAAAATGAAAAATTTTGCCTTAATCCAAAGGGCTCCTTGAGATGTCAAAGCAGAGGCTGAATAACTCTCACAGGGATATTGAAGAGAATTCTTGGATTAGTTGGCAGGTTTGGTTGGACAATACATCATTTCAAACTTAGAGCATATGATCTATGAATCATAGATTGGTGACAGTACAGTGGAGTGAAATTTGAGCCTTATTTCCAGAAATTTAAAGGAATATTAAGATGTTAAAGAGATGTAATATGGTTACCAAATACTTCATGAAGGCCCTTTTCTGCATCCATCCATCCATCTCTCCCACCAGTTATTGAAGGCATATGCAAGGGACTGTTTTAGACACCAAGCATACACATATAAATAGAATACACTTCTGCCATCAGCTTTCTGGAGTGAAGGCACATAAAATGCAATGGTTTTAAAGTAAAGATTGAATGAGCCCTCTAGTTTTTCTGTTATAATTTGGAAATTCTTTTACTAGACCTATTTTATATTTTTTTAGCCCTGGAGACGACTCTGTTTGAAGTGATTGTTCTGAAATAGCTTGGTTCATGTAGACAGAACTTCTCTCTGTGGCCTACTACATGTGCATGGCACTATGCTGTGTGTGACCCTAATTCATCCTTAGTTAACTTCAGGGCCTGCTTTGTAGAAGGAATTAAGAGGAGCTGTGTCAGACAGCTCATTAATAGAGCTGTCTATTCTCTATATTTAATGAGAATAGAACTTTTAAGGGTATGAAAGTCTCTTTTAATGTTACTGTTTCTAATAATGTGGAACAAAAACACTCACAAAAGGAAAAAATAAAAAGACATTTAGTTATTATGTCTTAACTCTTTTATATCTTACAGCATCTAATTGTGCCAGGCAGGTAGCAGGGTCTCACCTATCAAATGTTAATAGAACAGAAGACTTTATAAGCTGTTTCTGAAATTAACATTTAGGTTCAATTATTTAAGAGCCATTTTTCTGCAGTGGAAAAATGGCAAAATAGGATGTGCCATAATTTTCAATAGGCTACTTTGTTTGTATTGTGTAGACTTACACTAAATATAATAGCCTGTTCTCTTTCCAGAACATTTTCCTCTTATCACTCAAAATATATAGAGCAAACTGACAAAGGAAAGAATGCCTGAAATTAATCCATACTCAGATGGAAGAATTAACTTTTATGTCCTTTACAAATGAGAGCGCTTGCTTATAAGTTTTTAGTTTGGAATTAAATTTTTTTTAATTTAATATGCATTCTTACTTTAAAAAATATGCATTTTTACTTAAAAAACATATGCATTTTTACTTAAAAAAATTATAAAACACTAAAAAAGATAATGAGATTGAAGCTGCAACCCCTTGCTATTATTTTTATACACATTCAAGTGTATTTTTTACAGTGGCGGTAGTGATGGTGCTCAAATTTATAGCAGGATGCTTTGGCTCTCACTAATGAATGTTTTTTTCTTGATGATCTAGGAGTAAATAGAGTTATAGAGAAAACAGATTTGTGAAAATATTTAAAAGGTTTGCAGCAATATTTTATGGACAATCATGGTATCTCTACTGTCAGTTTAAAGAGCTTAAACCAAGGAGGAGAAATTCATGGCCATTGCTTTTTACTACCCAAGAGACAGGAAAGTATACATTCTGCTGGAACTGCTGTAACGTGAGGTTCTTACCGAACAACTTCATTAAGTGATCTTACTAAGACAGAGTGTCTGTCTCTGTCATTGGAAGGAAAAGTAATGGCCTTTCCCTGGGTAAGTCACATTATGATCTGAGTAATGTACAGACATAATAATTTGGAAGCCAAGGGTACTTGTGATGGATATTTGCTGGTGTCACTGCATGGGTAGAAGAGCATTGATTGAATGATAGTCTTAGACATTCATTCAGACTTATTTATGAATTGCCGAGTAGAACAAGAGGAATGATAATGTTCTCGTGTTGTATAATTCTGTGTTTGGAAAGTTATCTCCAACAGCGTTAAGTTGAAGCTGGAATAGAGTTTGCTTATGTTAGAGTAAGTAATACTAGAATATAACCCAAGATTTAGAAAACATTTAGAGATACCTAGATGGGAAATTAAGAATTTTAGTAAATTAAGAGATTATGGCCTATGACTATCATCAGCCTTCTGTGGCCTGAGCTATAGCCCTGTTAGGACACTGAAAGAGGTTAACAGGGTCCTTGCAAAAGTTTTTTTTTTAATGAATATTTTTAAACGCATCTACATTAATTTTATTTCTTTCTCATAAATTTATCAGAAATAATATTACATTCAGTGATCAATAGTGAATATTTGGGGCTTCCCTGGTAGTGCAATGGTTGAGAGTCTCCAAAAAAAAAAAAAAAAAAAAAATAGTGAATATTTGTTTAATTGAAACTGGACCAAAATTTCCCCTTCTCTTCTCAGAGGCCTCTGATGAATAACACAATGTGTTTAATATCTGATTGTCATTGAGGTGATTTTTTTTATAGTATTTTTTTAAAAATTTATTTATTTTTGGCTGTGTTGGGCTTCTCATTGCAGTGGCTTCTCTTGTTGTGGAGCACGGGCTCTAGGTGCGCAGGCCTCAGTAGTTGTGGCACGCGGGCTCACTAGTTGTGGCTTGCAGGCTCTAGAGCGCAGGCTCAGTAGTTGTGATGCACAGGCTTAGTTGCTCCACAGCATATGGGATCTTCCTGGACCAGGGCTCGAACCCATGTCCCCTGCATTGGCAGGCAGATTCTTAACCACTGAATCACCAGGGAAGTCCCTGAGGTGATTGATTTGAACTAGAAAAATGAGATCAAAACCCATTCAATTGTACATCCATTTTTTATTAATAACCTGTTTGTAGAGAAAATCATGTAGAATTTTAAAAGCATATACAAGTAACACCAATGTTTATTATCAAATTATTCATATTTAATAATATCTTGATATTATCCTGACAATTTAGTAAGACAATAATCTTAATCTGGTGTTTTTGCTCAACATAAAGACTATATTTCTTCAATATTCTCTGTTTCCTAAGGATTCAAATGGGCCTTGTATCCCCAGGAAACTCCTCTGACTATTGTATAATTTGATGAATTGTTGAGAACTCTATAAACGCAGCAGTAATTTGTCTCTGCAGTTTGGACTTGATTTAACTTTATTCTTTTTCTTATAGGCATTCTGAAATATTTATGATGGAATACATTGGTAATCTGATATGGGAGTTCTGTAAAAAACAAGAAGAACTAATTACTAGCAGATTTACAACCACTAGCACATTCTTCCACATTGTTTCTACTTATAAAAGAAGTGAAATAATGGATGAAATAATAATTCAAACTTAATTATTTAAAAAAATTCTATTGTTTTCTCCCTCAATTCTTGCATATTTCATAATTGATCATTAACCTGGTCATGTTAGTTCTTCTGTACAAATCTGGACACCTGCTTTGGTTTTAGAGGAATTAATCAAGCGGTGTTCAAGATAAGTGGAGTTGGCCTTGACTGATCAGGTGCTCCATGTACTAGTGTTTCCCAGCAGGCACGTTTTAGCTGTAACACTACAGTGAGTAATCAGAAGCCGATTTCGGGTAAGTACCTTGAAATTAAATAGTGTTTGAATGAAGTATGTATGCAACAACATTGACCATGAGTGTTTAATAGAGTAAGGGAATGGCATTTCAATTCACTCTGGTGCAGGTATTATTTAAATGTATCAAATTAACACATTACTTCTATTTTCCTTAAAAGATTAAATTTTCCTTAAATTTTCACTACAAATTTGAAGGCCAAATTCTTATAAGACTATTCATCAGGTCGCTTAGTTCACCAGTGCTTTGTGTTTTCTGATGAGACACAATCCCAAACCCAATGAGGTAAGTGAATTTTTAAAACAATGTTTTTGCATGAGCTTGTAGTTTATTAAGGGCCTAAAAATTTCCTGCGAGAAATGGATGCTCAAAAAATATACATTTTAATTATTAAGACTGTTAATAATGATAAGGCAACTCCCAGATTCTACTACTAGGGAAAAATTACATCCTTCATAATATTGCTTGTTATTCTAATATAAACCAAGTACTTAAAAATGGGCCAGATGAATTGCCACTTGCTGACTTAAAATTTTTGATAACATTTTGACTACTTATGTATCCACAAACTGGTATTTTGGTCAGAAATCTTCTGAGATATTGAATATATTAGAAAATGATACTCAGAAATTTATTTTGCATGTAAAACATCTTTTACACTTTTACTTTTGCTATTGTTGCACTACCACTCACAACCTTATGTACTAATTTAATCTTCAATAAGACATTTGCTTGATAACATATTTATATTATCAGTTTATCAACACATTATTTTCTAACAATTGCTTTGGATTGTGTTTTGAGTTGTTTTTCCTTTGTAAATTGTATATCTAAGTTTAACTACACATATTAGAAAAGAAATGGAAATATCTAGATAATGACTCTACAACTTAGTTTTGGAAAATAATTGACTATTAGTGGTCTTTATGTATAATAGTGATTCTTAGCCATTTAGGGGTCATGGAAGCCTTCCTAATAATCTGCAAAACACACTAGAACTATAGTTCTTCATTTCTTTAAGGCTAACAAAACATTATTCCGGAGGTTTTCATATTTACGTCCAATAAAGGGTTACTTCCTAGTAACCTATTAAACTAGTAGGAGTTATTGAAAGTGACTAAAATGGATTATTTGTAAGGTAAAACTAGTGTTACTAAAATTTTAAATACTTTGAAATTTTATTTTAAATTTATTCATTTAAAGTACTTAAAATTTAAAATACTTCAGAGTCAGTATTCTACTAAGTCTGCAGTAATATTGTAAAACTCATTCTGCTCCAGATGTAATGAGATGGTTGAATCTCCTGGAGTTTTAGTGAGAGCAGTTTAATACGGTGTCATTGGTGTTGTGAATTGCTTACAGTTTTCAGTTGCAGCTTTCTTATATTTGTTAATTTATTTGCCAAATTATTCTTTGATTTAAAAAAAATTGCTTTCTTCATTTCTTGTTATTGTACCATTTATATTTGATTGTAATTTTGTTTCTTTATAATTTTTTTCTGAGTTTTTAAAACCTCTCTTTGGAAAAGTACGAGGTAGGTTTGGAGGTTATTTCATCATTCCGTAAAGTGTGAGACTTGTTGCTGTAAGAAGTTAGCCAGATTACTCAACTGATTTAGAATACTTGAACTTCCTAATATTATAGGTTCAAAACCACACTGGAGTGTGTTAGGTTTTTATTCCATTTCTCCTTTTGTTCTTTAAACTATTTTAGAGTAGTCTGAACAGAAATTTCCCTTGATATCAGAGCTGCAAGTATCCCATTTAAAACCATGGAAAAGATGCAAAAAACTATCACATAGCTATTCAGAGATAGTATTGCTATTGATAATATTCCAGCATTATAATTTCTCCTTTAATTAAAAAAAACTGCAGTACATCTGTACTGCTTCCTGAATGCATATTAAAAATGCTATTAGCACATGGCCTATTTCTCCTAATAGAAGATGCTTAGTCTGAAAATTGACATTAGAATTTTCTTGTGGTAGTTTGTTCTAATAAGACAGAAAGTTCTAATAGATAGAAATCTTTCTATTGAGCTTACTATAGTAAACTCTGATTATTTTGAAAACTAACAAATTTTGAATTAACCAATGCAGAGAGGTCAAAATGGATAAGATCTTGTTGTGGAGTGTCCTGTTGACTTTTTCTGGAAATCAAGCCTCAAGCCCCTTGGCTCAAAGAAATACCGAATTTGCAGTGGGTCTTTATCAAGCTGTTTGTTTATCTCATAAGAACAACATCATAATTTCCCCTTTTGGAACAACTCTGGCCCTTGGAATGGTACAACTGGGAGCAAAAGGAATAACACAACAGCAGATAAGACAAAGTTTAAAATTTCAAGAAACCTCAACTGGTGAGATTCTTACATATGATTATTTATACTGGATAAGATCTGGCCAAATTTATTTTTAAACTCTCAGAGAAGCTCAGGGTCATAGAACTTTAATAAATATAAAAAGTTATGAAAAGTATGAAATTATAATAAAATGGAGAATTTTAAATGCAAATAATTGTCAATGTAAATAATTATAATTGTTTCTTAATGAAAATATTACCAAAATAATTTATTAAAAAATTAATTCTATACACATAAAAATTGTGACTATGTCTGTATATTTTATTCTAGCCTGTTTTAGCCAGTTTTAAGTGAGATTATGTTGTATGTGCATGTGTGTGTGTGTATGAGTAGATATACACCCATATATTTGTATACACATATTCTTCTACTAGCACTTACTGTGTCCTGATCATTTTTTCATATCATGCAACTGCTTCAGAATGTAGTTTTTAATTGCTGTGTCTTTTTGCCTCTGATGAAAACATTGTTGCGTACTCACCTAACCCTTCTTCATTAGGTAATATCCAATACTTCTCTTATAAAAATGCTTCGGTGAGTACCCTCACCCAGAAATCTTTGTGTGCATCTCTTATTATTGTGTAAGCTTTTTTTTTTTGTTTGTTTGTTTTTTTTTGTTTGTTTGTTTTTTTTGTTGTGTAAGCTTTTAAAGATTAGTTTTTAATTAGAATTTAACCTTTTCACTTAAGTGAGACCAAGAAAAAGCATTCATTTATATATTTTAAAAGCTTATTGAATAGTTTTTAAAGAAAATTTTAACAAAGAAGCATTTATATAACCCATTGCATGTGAGTAGTTGTTTTCTGGTGTCCCAAAGGCCTATCTGAGATACTGTGTTGATGCTTTAGTGCTGGTATCCCATTTCAGGGGGTAGTTTTCCATCTCCCTGGTTATCCTGTGCTTCCAATTTCCATTTTAGTTTAAAATGTTTATATCACTGTCAGATACTGTGTCCTAAACATCAGAGGTGACTTCCAGATTTTTGATTTGGACATTTAGTGACTGTATAACCAATTGCAGTATGTTTGCCTTAGCACAGAGTAGTTATTTTTAGGAAATTGTTTTTCTGAATAAACTATTTACAAGGTTTTATTTGCTTCGTTTTAAATAAAGGCAATTTTATGTAGAAAAGAAGTTGGTGATAGTGAAGTTAATTGCAAGAGTTTTCCTTTGTAGATAATGTAAAATGAAGCCACTGTGTTGCAGATCTAGTCTTCATTGTCTGTATTAATTTCAGCAAATCCCACTACAGAGTCCCGGAAACATTTATATCACATGATACTGCTTTGGAAAGTAATAGAACATTTATGAAGATATGTAAAGTTGATTCCACGATAAACTAGCAAAATTAGAGCCTCCGAAATTTAAATTACTTTAAATGAATCCATCTTATAGAGGAACATGGGAGTCTTAACAACTCTGGATTGTGAATATAATAATAATCATAGTAATAATAATGATGACATCATCAAATATATATATATATATATATATATATATAGTGTACCAGTCACTGTTTTATGTGCTTATCTCATTTAATCCTCACAGTTACTCTGTGAGTCAGACATAACCCTGCTATACGGATGAGGATACCAAGTCAGAGAAAGGTTGAGTAACTTGCCCAGAACTAATTCTAAAAATGATTCCCTGAGGGTTATAGGTCACAAGAGCAATAATGAACATTTTAATATTTTCTTTGAAAGAGTATATATGGACAATTAAACATTAACCTTTTAACACACGTAACAAAATCTACCAAACTTGCTTTCTATTATACTTCGTTAAGGGAGGGAGAAAGAAGCACAGATGGAGGATAAGTACAAAAAAGAAAAGAAGACCAACCAGAAAGGGAGAAAATAGAAATATTAAACTCTGGAAAATAAGAAAAGGAAGGGAAAATTAAGAAATAAAGAAAAAGAAGACAGACTTAAGGAAGGGAACAGAGAGAAAAAGTGCAGGAAGATGAAAAGAAAGAAAAGCAAAATGGTGTTAAGGGTAGAACAAAGGGTATGACAGATTAGAAGGTAGTGCCTAGCAGAGCCATATTGGAACCCAAGACAAAAAGAAAAATCAGTAACAATGAGCCTGTCTTTATTTAAAATTTTTATATTTCATTCATCATGGATTTCTTTGTGTTAATATTGATTTAAAAATATATTGCAGTAAAATATTATTTATCTTGATTACTGAATTTGTTGGCATCTCCTTAAATTTTATGCAAAAATGAGTGTCTCATTGACCCATCTTGGTCCTGGCCCTGCCTTCAATTCCCTCTGATTGTCAAACAGTGCTATCTGTTCAGTCAGGCTATATTTTACTTTTCCAGCTACCAACCTGTTTCACATCTAAACTGCTTATTCTTCAGATGGGCATACAACTCCTAGCACCCTACCCCCACTGGAGCTCTCAGTATCCTCACTTATCCTTCTTTCCCCATTGCCAAAGCGTCGGCTCAGAATTTACCTTCTCCAGTTTACTGAGCATCTGATAATACTCCATTTTGCTTTGCCTCTAATGATGCTGCTTATTAATCGAAGACTAACTTAAAGGTGCTTCTTTATTCCAAGAGGGTTATAGAAAGAGAAGAGCATGAACTCCTGTCTCAGTTAAGCATACAAAATGACCTTGTGATTGGGCACCTTTCAAGTTATCTTATCTCTCTGGATTTTATTTATTTATTTAATTTTATTTTTTTTCTCTCTGGATTTTAGATTCCTCATTATAAAAAGAGGAGTTTGGATTAGATGATTTCTCTGGACCTTTCAGCTAAAATAATCTATAATTCTATGACTGCCTTTGTTTTCATCTTTGGATCTCTCACATTGTACACATGGTTTGGTCTTTGGGCTTTTAATAGCAGGAGAAATAAACATGTACTAAATTTTAGAACATTTTTTTGGAGGTCTGGTACAACCAAACCAAAAGTCACATTCACTCCATGACTGGTACGTTTTCCATGGCTCTATTTTAGGAAATGAAATAAACTTATTCTCATTGCTTACTAGGAGCCATGGATATGTATTCTTTTTGATCTGTGCTAAAAGAAACTATTAATCTGTAAATTAAATCAAATGTATAAGGCATTTTTATATGCCTTATATTCTCCAAACTTGTGCTACTGGTGACATTTTTTCATTGACTTCTGAGTCCAGTGATTTATCAAAGGGCAGCTGACTGTCAAACAGTCTTAGACCTTAAGTACATGACATAAATTTATTTGCTCTGACAAATGAGTTGGAACTATTTTTTTCTCCCCCTCTCCTTTTTTCCCCATTCCTGTAAAGATGTTCATAAATTACAAACTTCTGAAAATTGGTTTCAAATTCTGCCACTTTATTTCTGACCTTACTTAATTCTTTTGGAGAAGCTCTATGCCTTCCCTCAGAAAGTCTTCTTTGTAGGTTCTCAGCTGTTAAGATATTCTCTCAGCTTCCGATAGCAAGAAATGATTGCATCTGAAATCATTGTATAAACAAGTAAAATAGATTAACATTCTTCCTTATGTAAGGAATTCCAGGGTTGTAAAGAATTATTGATATTCTTCATATCCAATCATATGGAAGTAAGTTTTTGTAACTAAAATTGTTTATGTCTGTGTCTATATCGCCACAAATGGAGAATCATGGAGTTTGAAATATGATGCAATATACCTTCCAAGCCTGCTCTATGGTTATGTAGGTTGTATCTGCACAAGAGCACAAGGACAAAGAGGCAAGTGGGGACTGAAATGTAGTCTCCACTCAGCTGGACAAGGTATGGGCATGCAGCCTACCACCACCACTCAGTGAGGGCATGAGTTCTTATTTGCACAAAAATGCCCTGTGGACTGCTAGCTCTCTGACAAAAGGTTTACACACACACTTACACACCTTATTTCCAATAGACACCTCATAGCAAGTGCCTCTCAGTCTTTATTTTCCCTCTTTATTCAATGGACATCTCCCAATGATGAACCATTTGTGTTTTCTTCAATAGAGATTAATTGCATGCAATCAACTTTTAAGTTATGAAAGCGGTATTTTCAGTATTTAACTCAAAATAAACAAAGGCTCTGAAGGAACCTTGGATTTGAAATACAGTTCCCAGATTCAACAGCTGAGTTCCAGAATTAAGCCAGAAAGGAATGAAAAATATTGGTGCTGTCTGGTAATAAATAGGAAACCACTGAGTAACGATCAGAGCTGAATTCTCTCACAGCACATACAGCTTCCTGAAAACATGGTGGTCAGAATGACCCAGTGATAAATAAGTAATGGGCCAACAGTGATTAGTAGCTGACTCTGACAGACTCATTTGGCTAGTGGTTATATTTGGAATGGTTAAAGATTTTTATGGTTCACAAAGACAGCCAAAGTATATAGATTCATGAACCTGAAGAAATAGGTAATTTTGATTCTTATGCATCTCCAGAGATAATTATAGGGGTACCTCATAAATTTCAAAACTTGGACAGGCACAGTTGCTCATAAGAGAGCAATTCTTTCTTAAGCTGAAATAAAAGTAGTAGTGAAAATGATTGCTCATCACTGTCTTAGCCCCCATCAGCATTCATTAGTATTCCTCTTTCATAAATATTGCATGTTATGCAAAGAATGAGATTCTAAGGATACCTTTCCAACAACTAAGAATGAGCTAAATTTGATTATAAAGAGGGAGTTTCCTTCAGCCTGTTTAAATGCATATTCTTGTTTTTGACAAACTTCAAATTTGCATGGACATTTTTTTTTCCTGTATGAGAGCTGATTTCTCTACAAAATGCATATTCCACAGGAGATAAATGCTTAAAATATTTATACTAACTTATAAAGGATCGTTAGTTATACCTAAGGGTGCAACAACTGGTGATATGAATCAGAGCGTTTAGAAGCAAAGCTGAGAAGCTGTTGTTCTTATGTTGTTCAATATGTCAGTATACATTATAATTATTTTTTAGGAGAAGAATTTTCTGTGCTGAAGTCATTTTTGTCTGCCATCTCAGAGAAAAAACAAGAATTTACATTTAATCTTGCCAATGCCCTCTACCTTCAAGAAGGATTCACTGTGAAAGAACAGTATCTCCATGGCAACAAGGAATTTTTTCAGAGTGCCATAAAACTGGTGGATTTTCAGAATGCAAAAGCTTGTGCAGAGACAATAAGTACCTGGGTAGAAAGCAAAACAGATGGTAAAGTTTCCCATTTTCATAAAGTCATTATTTGCCATTGTATTCATGGTTTTTAATATCTTAAAGCAAAGAATGGTTGAATATTTTCCTATTAAATTATGGTTCAGAGGGATCAAATCTCCTATTTTGCTCTCCCGTTATTCAAATTAATACTAAATTGTAAAACAGAGAGAAATTGTAAGCTGCTTTGAAAGGTATACAGATTATTATTTTTTGTTTGAGAGAAACACCTATTTGTAGAATTCTTGATGGAAGAATTTTAATAATAATTTTTGTTTAAGTATAGGATTTTTAAGTATGGCAGCAGGAATAATATCTTTGGCCAGGTAAAACTTAGATCTGTCCATCTCAGATGCCTTCTTTCCCACATATACTGTAAATAATTAACTCATGTTAGTTGGATGTGTTAATGTTTCATAATAAATATTGATAGTTCTGTCATAAAGTTGTAATCTAAACTTTAAGTGTAAGCTGGCAAAAATTCCAAAGGTGCTACTGAGTGACATAGTAGAACACAAGATGAAACTCATACAGATCTGAGTTCAAATTCTGACAGGTTCTAAACTATGCTCCATTTAAAATGAGGATACTATTAAAACATTTCAGGATTATTGGAAGGTTAAAAAAAATGTATGTGAAGTGAACAGCATATATCAGGTCCTCAATTAATAGTAGCTTGTTTCTTTGTTCATTTGTTCTGTTACAAAAAACTGTGATGTGTAAGATGCCACTGTATTTTTCATGGGGAGCCTCCTATGGGGAAGCATAAGTTGAAAATATGAGCTGGGTGCTGCAAGCAGTGTTCACAGGAAAGTCCTATTATTGGGATACACAATGATACACATCCCTAGACAGCTCCATGGCACCTGATCATGCTGTTGACTCACAGCTTGGAAATACTCATTGGACATAGAAATAGGAGACTGTTTTTTTTATTTTTATTTATTTTTAAATTAATTAATTAATTTATTTTTGTCTGCGTTGGGTCTTCGTTGCCATGCGCAGGCTTTCCCTAGTTGCGGCGAGCGGGGGTTACTCTTCCTTGCGGTGTGTGGGCTTCTCATTGTGGTGGCTTCTCTTGTTGTGGGGGAACTGGCTCTAGGTGCTCAGGCTTCAGTAGTCATGGCACGCGGGCTCAGTAGTTGTGGCTGGTGGGCTCTAGAGCGCAGGCTCAGTAGTTGTGGCGCACGGGCTTAGTTGCTCCGCGGCAGGTGGGATCTTCCTGGACCAGGGATCAAACCGTCATCCCCTGCGTTGGCAGGCAGATTCTTAACCACTGCACCATCAGGGAAGTCCAGGAGACTGGTTTTTTAGAAGAGGAAAATCATACTAGCAACCTTATTCTTGTCTTCTCCCAATGGTCAGCGGCTGCAGCTGCAAGAGTGGAGAATTTGAGTGAACCATTAACGTATTAATTCTGATTGACCTGCTGAAGAACCTTGAAATAAAGTTTAAAAATCACCGACAAATATGCAGGAAGAGAGACTTAGGTTTTGTTCTTTCTGTCTGAAAAACAATTTACACAAATAATCTCACTAAAGAGAGGCTGTCCAAATTTGCCTAAGACAGTCATGTACCTCCTGTTTCCTAGTGAAATCCTGTTTGTACCTGTTTCTAAGTGAAATATTTAATAAAGCTCCCCTTTGTTCTCAAAATTGCCAAGTTTAAATGATAAAGCACCCTGTTTTTAGTTGATTAGCAAAATAAAATTTTGTTTTAATTCTATTTAAAGCAGTTCCTTTGAATAACTATTGCATATTTCTTCCCACCTCTTCCTCTATTCCTTTCACAGGAAAAATTAAAGACATATTTTCAGGGGAGGAATTTGGCCCTCTGACTCGGCTTGTTTTGGTGAATGCTATTTATTTCAAGGGGGATTGGAAACAGAAATTTAGAAAAGAAGACACAAGGCTGATGAATTTCACTCAGAAATATGGTGCAGCAGTCAAAATTCCGATGATGAAGACTCTTCTGAGAACAAAATATGGTAATATGAACAAAATCACACTCTAAAGCACTATTTTGGGAATTGCCAAGTATATTAATATTTTATTTTCTCTGTTCCAGGTTATTTTTCTGAGTCCTCCATGAACTACCAGGTTTTAGAATTACCTTACAAAGGTGATGAGTTTAGTTTAATTATCATACTTCCTGCAGAAGATGTGAACATAGAAGAAATGGAAAAGCTAATTACTGCTCATCAAATCCTGCAGTGGTTCTCTGAGATGCAAGAAGAGGAAGTGGAAATAAGCCTCCCTAGGTTGGTAATGTCATTTTATCATTCTTGTTCTTATGTTTTCACTTATAGAGGGACTTGAGTAGCCGGCTGAAAGGTAACCGATGCTCTAAAAAGCTATTGACAAACATAAAAAGAAAAGAACCCGTTTGGAGTTGTTACTCTACTTCATGGTTACAAAGGCAGGTCTGAACATTGCCAGCATTGCTTTGCCATGACAAGGATGGAATTTAAGTACTCAATATTCTCTGAAAGAGATGAAGAAATGTAAGTCTTCAAAACAGAATGCTGGGATTAAAGGGGATTATTATTCTTTTTATTATACAAACTTATCTTTCTCTAACTTTTTTTTCCTGATTGGAATTTAAAATATTTTGTCTTCTATTGTGTTTAAGGAAAATATAATCCCCAAGATTCTTGCGATACTCTACAATTAAAAGATATGTAAAAGTGCCTTTGACAGATAGTGCTGTAAGAGTCATTAAAATATAAATCCTAGGGTCATTTTTTATTATTGGGGTATATATATTTATATAAATATTTAAAAATTTTTAATTTTTACACAATTTTAAAAGTTACTTTCTGTTTATAGCTATTATGAAATATTGGGGTCATTTCAGATAGTTAATACAAAATGGAAATCACAAAGGTGTATCTCAGGAAGCCATAATTATAAACACTAATTTTTTGATATCATGGTTCCTGGAGACAGGAGAAACTTCAGAGAGTAAGAGGTGCCCAAATAAATCACACTCTACCTGAACTTCTAAAAAGAGACAGATGTCTAATAGATTATTTTCTGTCCCTTCATTTCTAAACTTTTCTTGAAACACTCATCAAGGCCTTCCTGGCTCTCCACCTCTCCACCCTCTTGACTTTTCCTTACTTTCCCACTTAGCCGGGATCCAGCCAGTTATTTCAATTGTACTCTCACCAAATGTTTTAAGTATTTCTGTCACCTTGTCTTTGTCCTTCTGTAGTTCTCTCCTCAACAAGGTACTCCTGCTTCCCAGCTACTGATTTTGTTAAGCAAAACTCTCCAAATCAGTCACTCTGGTCTCCCTGAGGCTGGAGCTTAGTAGTCTTTCTCTTCAGAGAACTTTCTCTTCTAACACCTCACCAAGACTTTACCTCTGCTCTCCAGGCACTGCTTCATGTTGATTCTCTTACTCTCAATGTATGTCTCAACTACCTGTTCCTTAAAGAAAACATATTAGCATGCAAACTCACCTCTCTACCCTTCATGTCAAAAATTGTGTACATTTTTGCTAAACTTCTCTTCCTCTGTCTTCCTTGATATCCTAGAGAAAGAGGTATCCTATGATTCCCTCACTCTGACTCTGGGCTCTGGATCCAAATATTTTTAATCATCCCCTTTTTCTTGAAAACCCTTCTTTCTTTAACCCCTATGGCATTACTTACTTCTATTTATTTTTCTCTCTTTCTGTGAAATTTTCCTCTCCCTGACTTATACCTTTTTTCCTTCTGTCCCCAGATAATATTTACCAGACTTTCATTTTCAGAAATTTCCTCTTCTTCTCTCTTTTATTTGTTCCTTACTATTCATGTCTCTAATATCGACTCTCTCTTTCCAATCTCTCTTCCAGTTCTCTACCATCTGTAAATCTATACTTGGATGTTATTCAGTCTTTCAAAGAGTATTTCTTTTAGCTCCTACTATGTGCCAAACACCAGGGATATAATGGTGTATGTGATAGATAGTTTACCTATTGATCATAGAAATAATCATTTTTGGAATTGGTTACTTTCAAATTTACTTCTCTCTCTCTTTTGCCTTTGGAAAGATTAATATTTGGGGTCACACACAAAAATACCCCTGAGTTTGAGAACTGTCTGTGCTATGTACTTGTAGTGGGGTCTTAGGAGAGTCACTTAATGTCCTGAGTTGTGGTTTTATTAGTACAAAATGGGGATAATGGTACCTATAACTAAGGTATCTTCATCTTCATTAGCCTAGATAACAAATGCCTAGATAATAATGTATAAGTTCCAAACTGAATTGACAATAGGAAATACAGGCTTTTTTCAGAATTCCCTTCTCTAACATTTTAGGAATCCCAACAGGAATGGTTCACAGTCCACAAATCTGCCTAGACTACTGTAGTCTGGACAGCTTTTCCAGACTGCTTGGCCCTGTTATCAGCCACTCCAAACTGTAGCCATTCTCATACAACTTCTCCCATAGTGTGGACACGGACTTTGCTTTTAATTTGCCCAGGAACAACTATGTGTTGAATTATGAGCTCTCCAAATTCGCATGTTGAAATGCTAACTCCCACTACCTCAGAATGTGGCCTTATTTGGAGATAAGAGTCTTTGTAGAGGTAATCAAGTTAAAGAGAAGTCATTCGTGTGGCCCTAATCCAGTATGGATGGAGTCATAAAAAGGAGGAATTTGGATACAAAGATACACAGGGAGGGAAGATGATGTGAAGAGACATAGGGAGAAGATGGCCATCTACAAGCCAAGGGGAGAGGCCTGGAACAGATCTTTCCCTCACAGCTCTCAGAGGGAACCAATGCTGCAGACACCTTGATTTTGGACTTCTAAACTCCAGAACTGTGAGACAATACATTTCTGTTATTTAAGCCATATAGTTTGTGGTAATTTGTTAAGGTAGCCCTTGGCAAGCTACTACAAGTAAGAGCAACTTCAATGTTTAACCAAACTTTACTGAAACCTAAAAATAAAAAGGGCTTACAAGGTGAAAAGAAATTTAAAACCAGGTTTCAGGGATGAATATTCCTGGAATGTAGGTCATTTCTTGTACCAGGGAGTCTTCCCCTGTCCATTATTATCCTTAGCCTGCCATTGTCATGGTGCCAGGGCCCACTCACCCAAAAGGGGTGTCTTTCCCATCTCCATCCTACCCAGCATCCAGAGTCCTCAAACTTTTCCTAGCATAAAATGAAGGTAACACAGATTTTCTTCCATCCCCTCTAAGATTCCTAGTTGTAATAGGAATCTATAACAGTAGATTTCAACCCTTAGTGAAAACAACATCTTCATGTGGGGTAGAACAGATTCATTCCACTCTCATCATCTCAAACTTTTCCATCTCCATCCCAGGGGTTCTATTTGCATTAAAAAAGCTCACTACGTTGCTTTTCCCAAACAAATGAAGAACTTGCCTTAAAAGGTGAAATCAAATCTTCAGTTATATGGAAGCAGAAACATTAGTTGGCAGTTGTACCACCTTTTCCAAACAAATTCCAGGCACCAAAGATTTTTTTTTTATCACAGCATTGTTTATTTTGAAAAAATACAGAAATAATATAAAAGTTCAACAGTAAACGAATTTTAAGAAAAGTGTGGTAGAATGTAACCTAGCCAATAACAATGATAGATATGGAGGCTGGGATAATGAGAAAAAATTATGGTATATTTTAATAGAAAAAAAACTGGATTAAAAAATTTTTACAATGATTACAGCTATGTAAAGAAACAAATCTACAGAAAGAAACAAAGGAAATTTACCAAAATGTTAACATTAGTTGTAATAGGGTTATGGCATTATGAACACTTTGTTTTTCCTTTTCTATATTTTCTATTTCTTTCTCCTCCCTGCTTGCCTGCCAAATAGAAAAGATAATACATGGGAATGAGTTAGGAACTTGCTTTTCTAGATAGCTGCTGAGGTGTAGAAAATGTAAACCTACTAAGGTACTGGGTTCACTTGACCAAATAATGCAATCTAAAGATTGCGCAAAGTCCTGGGGGGGCCCATTGCCATTTTCTGGGTACAATTCTTCATCCACAGACTCAGAACATGGCCCTGTCTGTGTGTGGTGGTGGTGAGGGGTGGGTCTGATGTCTACCTGATGTCTCTCTCCTGCACGATCCCATGTGATTTAGAGGTTTTAGCACTGGATTAGCCGATGCTATCCGACCTCAACATCCGAAAGGGAAGAGAGAAGTGCTTAGGAGGTTTGGAATAATCCCAGGAAATCTAGTTCTAAGAGATTCCCCCAGAGACCAGCTCATTTCTAGACAGGGGAGTGGGACTGAATAAGAAGTCAGGATTCCCTTGGGAATTGGTGGTTGGTTAGCTCAGTGGCCTTTGTCTTTGGTGGGCTTTGTTCTTTTCTTTGACCAGTATCCCTGCTTAACCTCAGGATGTTGTATGCAATGTAATTAGCAAGTTGGTGGATCCCACTGAGCAAAGCCATTTGCTCCTACAAGGAAGCATCTCTGGGAAGTTCTCTACTGACTGTGAGTGCTGTTTTGCACAATTATTGAGACACACTCAGAAGGGGTATGTACAGTGGTGAAGAACATGATCTTAGAGTCTGACAGTTCTGGATTTAAATCCCAGCTCCACCTCTGAGCAGCTATTTAGCCTTGGGAAAGTTACTTAAATTTTCACACCCTCAGCTTCCACATCTGCAAATCGATACTACTACTCTGTACCTCATAAAGTCATTTAAAGGATTAAATGATATAATATATGTAAAAAACTTAGTATAGTTCCAAGCAGTCAGTAATGGTAGCTAATTACTATTATTAGCTGCTGTAACTGTAGCTATTTGTATTTCAAAATACTACTCTTTTATTTTATTTTTAAATGTTTTTTTATTGTGGTAAAAGTCACATAATATAAGACATACTATTTTAACCATATCTAACTGCACAGTTCAGTGGCAGTAAGTACATTCACATTGTTGTCTAACTCTCACCATCATCCATCTCCCAAATTTTTCACCTTCCTAAACTGAAACTCTGTCCCCTTTAAACACTAACTCCCCATTCTGCCTCCCCACCGCCCCATCTCCCGGCCCCTGGCATCGACCAGTGTACTTTCTGACTCTGTGAATTTGACTATTCTAGGTACCTCAAATAAGTGGAATCAAACAGTATTTGTCTGCACCTAATGTATATTTGAATGCATTTTTCAGGTTAACTTAATATATGTCCTGCAAACAGATTGTACCTTTTTTTTCCCCCTGTGCTATACAGTAGGCACTCACCAGCCAACTACTTCATGCATAGTAGTGTATATACGTCAATCCCAAACAAACAGCTTTGGATCTCTAAGTGTGTGAATGTGAACTGTGTGTGGGTGAGAGAAAGTGACCTCAGGGAAAATGCGGCTGGGTGTGAGAATAGATAAGTCATGACCAGCTGCAATGATGATTCTAAATGTTCTTTCACTTTAGCCTATCAAACACTGATACAAATTGGAATCCAAGTTTACATTAAGCATTGTCCACATATGTTTCCTATGTGACAGAAAGCATTTTTAATTCAGCTCTTGAGGCCAATGGAATATTTCACACACACACACACACACACACACACACACACACGTGACCAGAAACTACTATGTACTCACATAATAGTCCAAGTCCACCACTGTCAAGGATTGTGTTATATTTTTATCCTTGTGGGCAGCCCTAAGACTTGGTTGTTTCTAAGCCTGAACCTTCCAAAGATGACTCAAGCCCACTGTATCAAAAGTGGAATTCCAAACAATAAGGACAGGAACCTTGAGGGAAATCAGCTGAAGACATTTTGTCATTAAACAAGAGTCCTGGGTATAAAGGAGAAGAAAGGGACAACACCAATCCACAGTAGAGCCTGCAGACCAGGAGGGACTCCTTCTTCAAACAGAAATCCTGAATTGGGGCTTCCCTGGTGGCGCAGTGGTAGAGAGACCACCTGCCGGTGCAGGGAACGCGGGTTCGCGCCCCGGTCAGGGAAGATCCCACATGCCGCGGAGCTGCTGGGCCCGTGAGCCATGGCCGCTGAGCCTGCGCGTCCGGAGCCTGTTGCTCCGCAACGGGAGAGGTCACAACAGTGAGAGGCCCGCGTACCGCAAAAAAAAAAAAAAAAAAAAAAAAAAAAAAAGAAATTCGGAATTGTGTTCCTTTGTTTTCTGCAGCTTTAACCTGTGTGAGACCCCTTTAAGCACAATGGTAGCCTGTGGCAGTAAACTGTTACCTTTTAAGGAGGCAGATAATATTTACATATGCTACAACATTCATTTCATGATTGGTTGGTCATCGTCTACCCAGTCCTTTTGCTACTCATTCTTTTACCTTTAGCTGTATTTTTTTGGACAATTTTAGAGGAGAGTCAAGGAAAAGAGGAAATGAACCACATCTAGAATAAATATTAAGATCCACAAAATTTGGAAGAGGGACACAATTAACACTGCACATATTGTATTGATCGAGATTACGATTTTGGATTATATTTAGATTAGAAGGCAGTGGAAGTTAGCACATTAGCTCTGACTGGGAAGGGACCTGCATACTTCACACCTGGCTACTCATGGCTCCAATAATTATGGCTAATTAGAAATCGGCCATAGATTATACTTTTATTAAATGGTTGAATGGGTTTCTATCACCGTAGGTTTCATTGGACTATGTTATGAGAAAGACTGTTACTTAAATGACTCTCTGGTATGATTAGACCTTATTAGAGGTTGTAATAAGTCTTGCAGTATTCTTGTCATTATCCCCAAATCATTGCACTATTATACTAAAAATAGCCAAATTATGGGTGGACTAGAGCATTGTTCCTCAACCTTTTAGAAGCCCGTACTCCATTCAGTATAAAAAAAGTGTGGTAATGAAAATAGAAAAAAAGAACAACCCCAAAGCCTCAAAGCCATCATGCTGCATATTATCTTTCTTAGCAGGAAGTTAAAAGGAAGAAGTTGAAAATGATTGGCATAAAACAAGTTATTTTCATTATCAGTAGGTTTTAATGTGCATGTTGAGTTGTGTCCATCTCCAGTTAGCTAGGGTTCTGAATGAATAAACATCTTCCAAAAGGGCATAATATTTTACCAAGAAATAATTTAGGGCCAGTAAATTTTTGCCACAGCATGTTCCTTGTTTGGAAGAACTATAATTAAGAAGCTTGTTCAGTATTTGGCAATTAAAACAATGATCTAATTAGACTGATTGCACAAGCTAATTTCTAGCCCCAGATGTGGGCCTACCTGTTAGCTAAGCAAGGATCCTGTGCTTGGGCAATCGTGTCTGCATCTAAACCAGAGAGCACAGGGGCAAAGACCCAGCTAGGGCACAGACAGAGCTCCTTGGGCAGGAGCTGTCCTGGGATTTCCCTGAGGCAGGAAATATACGTAGCTGGAGGACTTTAGACTCTTTTCTTTCAGAAACAAATTCTCCAACCTGGTTGTAAATGTAAATGGTTCTTTTAGCATCTCTAAAGCCAGTAAGTACTAGCTTCTTTCCGCCCCCCCTGCCCCCCTTTTTATTGAAATGGGAAAGTGAGGGTCACTGATTGCTGTTGACTTGGAATCATAGAAGATCAGTACCTGAGAGGATCTTTGAGATTCTTTGGTGAAGCTCCCTCTTCAGGCAAATGGAGGCTTGGAGACTTGCGTAGAATCTGGAGTCCTAACTTAGGGCCCTGAATTAGAAGTGTTGGCCAGCTTTTTTTTTTCCTATAATTTTTACTTTATTGTAAAGGAATTTAGTTCCCTTTCAATCTTTTACCTGTAAAATACAGGGCTTTGGGGGAAGATGTTAAGTGTGTCTGTAAACTGAAGGAAGTCACATCAACTGTGACAATGGATGGGAAGGCTCATAGGTTTCTAATGCCCCCTCTCTGTACCTCAGTAGCCAACAATCTTCTCTGAGGACCGTTGGCTTCTGTTTCTGGCTCATAGTCTCTTGGATGCCTGCCAGGAACCATCTTTGATGCTGTGAAAAATCTGAGAGTGTATAGTTGCTGGAGGGAAGCTTTACATTTCTAGCGAAGAAGCAAATAATTGAAAACTTAGCTAGAATTCACCCTGTTTTGTTAGGTGTTACTTCAAAAAATAGAGTATTTGCTTCTCCCTTCCCAGCCAACCATTTATCTGGGAAACAAGTTATTAGCAACTCAGAACTCCTCAGTGGAGCTGGGGAAAAATGGTGTGAAAAGTGAGGAAACGTAACTGGGATAATGAAAACAAAATATTTCACAATAAAATCTCTTCCAAGTCATCCATTTTATAAAAATCATTTTGGTAGAAAATGTGTACAGTGTTTCAAAAATTTTCCTCTTCATTTTTTAAAACAGATTTAAAGTAGAGCAAAAATTAGACTTCAAAGAAGCTCTGTATTCATTGAATATAACTGAGATATTTAGTGCTGGCTGTGACCTTTCTGGAATAACAGGTAATATGGAAAATTATTCTTATATTATCATGTAAATGTTTTCTTAGTAATGATGTTAACTGAGTGATCTTAAAACTGAGGGAGCATTTGGCCCCAGAAGATACATACACAGAGAATAAACGTCATAGTCATGTCAAGCTGTCTGTAAACAAGCACTCTATTTAGCACTTAAGTAGTTTTGCTTAATGAAAGTCAGACAGCATTATAGAATGTTAGATAACTTCTAACCACGCTTACAGTGAGACTGTGTAGGAAAAGTATTATATGGGCTTTTATTCCAGCCCTGTTTGGATTTCCTTATCTGAATAATGGGAATTACAACTTTGAGGCTCTCATCTAAGCAGAGCTAATAAAATTTTTATAAACCAATTAGCAAATGTTAATTCGGTAATATTAGAGGCCATGAAATAGGCATCCACAAGCTGCTGGGTGATGAACACAATCTAGAAATTGTAATGCTGCAGTTTGTAGATTTAGCTTGAGACTGACAACATATCTGAGGAGATGGAGCTTTTATGCTAACTGGCACCTGGGAAATTGTGTACAGTTAAGACACTTAGTTACACAACAAAGCCCAAGACAGTCTTTAATTTTTCTCATCCTGGCAGTACCCACTAGTTCGAAAATAACTAAAGAGAAAAAAAATGGATGAAGAGGGCCAATTTGTCCTAAGTTATCTACCCTTTTTTAAATTCAGTCTTCTGTTTTATATATTAAAAAAAAGAACCACAACAGTCCTAATGATACAGGCTTGTCTGTCTGATGGGGCTGGATATCATAACCCAGCATTATTGTGTGTTCCTATATAAAATTTGGGCTTTGGAGAAGTATTCGTTAATTTATGCACTCATCAATTATGTGAGTAAATGAATAGAATGAATGAATTTTCCTGGCGGAGGAAGTGGGTGGGGTACACAGGTGACATAGCTGTTCATTATCACCTTCACGCATGATTTAGCTGCTGTTCTCACACTGCCAGATAGATCTGACTTCTCTGACAATTTCCTCAGCATCAGGAATGAGACAGTCAAAATTAAATACTGCAACAGGATGCTATCTAAGTGTGTCCTGGAATGCAGACACCTCACCAACTTGAAATAAACCAAGCCATTTTTTAAACACCTCTTCCTCTTAGATTGCTTTCTGGCTTTCGGAAGCTCACTTGCTATACCTCAGACTTTCAAACAGCCACTCACTCTGCAAATTCCCAGAAATGTGTGACTTCTATAAAATCTCCTTTTACAAGAAGATTTATCAAGAACATACCTCCAAAATGCTTTATAAAAGAATTTGTACAAGAGAATAACCCTGAACAGAAAAGAATAAATGTCCAACATATTTTGCTCTGAGTTGCCTATTTGAGTTGTTTTAACTACTTTGATTCTTTGGTTCTGTCTTATTGCCTGAAATAGAACAACCACAGTCAAGACTGGCACTATTTCTGGTCTTCAGGAGAATAGTGAATTAATTCCCTGCCATCCCTACTTACCATTTGTAAGTAGACAATAAACATTTGCTAAAGGCTACTGTGAACCAGTCCAGTGCTAGTGCTGTGTGATAGTTACACAAAAGAGACACTATCTTATGCTCATGTCATTCACAAGTTTTGAATGAAATGTTTTCAAAAGAGTTATTTTGGCAACTTTATGATGAATATTTGACTTCTGTTATTACTTCTTGTGTCACCTTTGGTAAAATATTTAACCTTTCTGAACTTCAACTTTCTAATCTATTAAATGAGATAATATCTCATAGTGGTGGAAAAAAAGAATATATGTAAATCACCTTGTTCAACATCTATTATATAGTGGACACTCAGTAAATGTTAAATACAAAAAAAAAGTGAGTAAATGGCACATTAATATTTACTTGCACATCTTCTAGCAAAGCTATTGAAAGTTTCTTGTCCTTTTAACTTGACAAAGACATACTTGGAATTTTCACAGGAAATTAAGGGAAAGAATTATTGCAAAGATGTAGAAACCAGTGAGTTTATGAAGTTCAGATCCCTTGTTCTAATCTATCATCTCCCAAGTCCTGTTCTTTTTCCAAGACCGGGCCCCCTCTTTGTAAGATGGAATACAGAAGACCAAATTGCTCAGTCTAATGGCCAGGGAGTCACTTGGTCTGGTGCCAGTGCTAAACCACATGCGTGAAATTCTCTACTCCACCCCAACCTGCTTTTCGGTCTTCATTCTTTGCATGAGCCCCCTGCTTTTCGGTCTTCATTCTTTGCATGAGCCCCTTGGTCATCTACTCTGTGCTCTATATGTGAATCCCATCTTATTCCAGGCAGTTGTGGGAAAAGAACATGCTTATTTGCATGACCTTAAAAAGCCACACTCCTGCATCTTAGTTAACCCACACTAATGATGTGGATGCCCCCTTTTCTCCATCTTACATGTTTCTATCACTAGACATAGCCTTATCCATTGATTTATTTATTTGGTAAGTATTTATTGAAAGCCAGCTATGTGCCAGGCAGTTTTCTAGAGTTGAATAAAATCTACACATTCCCTCTTCTAATGAAGTTTACATCTGTTAGGGCAGATGGACAATTAACAAGTAATTAATTAATTAAATGGTGAGGTGATAGATGCTATGGATTAACTAAAATAGAGTCATGGGATAAAGAGATTTAGATCAGATAAGAGCAGAATTAGACATGGTGAGAAGGGACAATTGCTTTGAGGAAGTGTCATTTTGCTGAGACCTAAGTAACAAGGGAGCCAATCAGGGAAAGTTCTGGGAAAAGGGATTTTAAGCAGACGGAGAGGTGGGGCTAAAGTCTTGATGCTTGACCTTGTAGCTGGAGCTACTGGACCCGGAGAGGAGGGTAGTAGATGAGGATGAGAGGTAATCAGGGGCCCAGAGAGAGTCATTACAAGCAGTTTGGAGTTATTTTTAGGAAGCCAATTTTTATGCAAATAACCCTTTGATGACGTCTATCTTGCCTGAGGAGATTTACTTTTCTGTAAGCTGTCAGAGCTGGTTCCCCTTGACTAAATTATTTCTTCATGAATCCTTCTAAATTCGGTCGTCTTGGTGAAGTCCACCTGCATCACATCAGCTTTCTCTCATGAGGGACAAAGCTCCTTTCTCTTCAAGTTTCAAGGCTCACCTTCCTTTCCTCACCCTTTCGCCACCACTGAACTCACGACCACCTTTCCGTTGTCTCTCTGAGGAACACCGTCAGATCTATCTGGTCTGGACACAGGGGGGTGGCAGGTGGCTTCTGAACTCATGGTTTCACTCCCCCTTCTCAAGGAGACTCTTCACAGGTCACTATACCAGAAACGCTTCACACATACATCAGTTCCACCAAGGGGAGGAGAGGGGCCTTCTCTCTCAGCTTGTTTCCACTGCAGAACAAAACGTTATTAAGACGCTATGTTACACTAGAAATTTGACAGGTTTTAAAGCATAGCTCTGAAGCTATTTTGTAACAGATGACACAAAAGCTCTTTAGACTTTTATCGCCTCATCAGTCTTGAAGGAAAGTAAATTTTGTTCTAAACTCAGATCAAAACCCAATATGGAATTTAAAAGGCAAGTTGGCTTTGAGGTCGAAGACATAGGGTGGGATTAATTCAAATCTGTAAAGCCTTTTTCATCTTGCCTGTAGACCATGACTAAGGCAGGCAAAACCCTTTGTCCATTCAAATATTTCACTTAGTGGGGTACCTGATTTGAGGCTTATCGCCTTCTATCTTTATATCTGAGCTAAACTTGGTCTCTCCATATCTTCTCTACATCGTCTCTGCAAGAGCTAAACCTAAACCACATTTATCTCTAGCAAATTAACTAACTTGGAAGGAGTTTGGAATTTTTTCCTTTTCTTTGTTCATTTGAAAATGTAATTCACCTGGGATCCAATAAGTAATAGCCCTGAGTTTTAACCCTTCAATGCACTTTCATATTTTCCTACAGATTCCTCTGAGGTGTATGTTTCCCAAGTCATGCAACAAGTTTTCTTTGAGATAAACGAAGATGGCAGTGAAGCTGCAACATCAACCGGTAGGACAAATGATGTCACAGCAAGCCATGAGGAAGGACTGGAGGAAATGAGCGTGAGGATGCTGCCACTTTGTGGTCCTCTGATCTCCTTTTCTCCTCGTGCTGTCCAGTACACTGAAGGAAGGGGAAAATGGCTATAGAAGCTATTTATGCATCTGTGCGGCTGGAGCTTAAGGCAAAAGAAAAGGGAAGGGACTTGATTACGAGTTGAGGCTCATCTACTGATATCTACTTATTTGTCAATTGGATTTCCTGCCCATTAGCAGATAGGACCCGTGGAGAAAACTGTAGGCTCAAACCTGAAATCATGATTGTTCAGGAATGTTCACTCGTAAGAAATTGTATTAATTTCATTCTTCCTTTGCACTCTTAGTCCCTACTTTTCTAATGTGACTTTTGTTATCTCTATGGCAATGGCTCTCGAACTTAGCTGCACGTTAGGGTCAGCTGAAAAGCTTTTAAAAATTCTGTGCCCAGACCGCGCCCCAAAATAATTAGATCGGTATCTCTGCGGATGAGATTCAGCCTTCAGTATTTTCTTACCTTTCCCTAAGTGATAACAATGTGAATCCCAGGTTGAGAAACACTGCTCTCCAGTGACTTGGAGCCTATCCTTGCAACTGCGAGTGTAATGCATAGACCAGCAGCATCAGTGCCCCTTGGGAACTAGTTAGAAATGCAGAACCTCAGGCTCAACTCCAGACCTACTAATCCAGCATCAGCATTTTCCGAGGTCTCTTGGTGACTTGTGTGCATATTACAGCTTGAGGACCACTTCTATGATATACCTCCTTGAACAAATGATATATTTCCTTGAACATTTTGAATAGTATCTGTGCTGCGTAAAAGTAATACCCAAAAAATAATTGGAGAAAAGCCTTAAATTGAATTAGAAATGGAAGGGCAACTTTAATGAATTCCTCATAAGTCTATTTTAATTCTTCAGACCATGACTTTAACCTGTATGTAAAAGATATGCATCCTTTAAATAGTCATATTGATAAATTTATATCCACATTATTAATTTCTTGATTAATTTATAACGCTATGTAATGGTGATGGATTTTGACATCTGGGTGGGGCACACTGGACTCCCACTACTGTTTTGTCATCTCCTGAAGGACTTTGCATTACTGTGCTCAAGGAACTTAGATTGGAGGGGATGAGCTATTACAATCCTTAGAGAAATCAAAGGTGGCTTTGGGATGAAGTTGCTAGTTCACGTAGACAAATTTTGCACTTGCTTTTACACAGAATTGGAAGAGTCCTTATAGATCATTGTCTGAACCTCTCATTATGTCGGTGAAGAAACAGGCACACGTGTGACGTGGTCTGCCTAAGGTCATGCTAATAATAGACAGTAGGGTTTGGACTGAAATCAGGTTCCCTGACTTCAAGTTCAGAACTCTTCCTGCTATCACCTGATGCCTCTTGTTTTAAGTGTAGAGCTCTCTAAGAGGATGTAACAATCATCAAGGGATCAGCAGTGACCCTGATGTATCACACTCTCTACCCTCCTCCTACATGTCTAAAATCAGGGCATAGATTTCCCTTGTGGAGGTATCTCCCTTCTTGTCTTCCATGCCAAGAGAAGGAACCTTTGGCATAGGAGATGAAAGTGGGCACTGGTATGAGTCTGCATAAGAAACCCTTACTAAATAATCCTTATATACCATTAATTTTCCCCATACATTTACCTTCCCACAATTTACCACCCCTAGACACTCAAACCCCTTTTCCTTTGTGTAGTCACTTCTCCACAATTTACCACTTTTTGTTAAAATGATATAACCCCTTCTTTGGGTATTCACTTCTTTTCTGTGAAGCTCCTGTGTGGAGACAAAATAAAACCATTGGTTTTGTTAATCTGTCTTTTGTCAGTTTAATTTGCACACCCCAGTTACAAACAAAAAGTGTAGAGGAATAGTTTTTTCCTTCTCTACGTTTGTTTTTCAATTCTGATCACATGTTGCATTTTAAAAATGATTTTCATAGGGCTGAAAAAATATACAAAATTACTACATTACTGGTAAATAAAACATCTGAATACTTAATCTAGAAAGAAAAACAATCCAGCCATTTAAATTTATCCACTCTGAAATATTGATAAATGCCACAATGGAGAAGCATGATACAAATTATTATAGTAAATAATTGTCAAGGCAGCAAACTTCTAATATCATAATAAAAATCCCATACACATTCACAGCACAAATCCTAAAAGTTCTGAGCTCACAGAATAATTTTGGAAAAGTTAAAAAAAATAAATTTGAAGTCAGATGTGATTACTACAAGCCTGGAGAATAGAAATAAAGTACAAACATAGCTGGATAGGAATTAGGAGTTGAAAAATTATGAGATAAATCATATAACACAAATAAAAAGTGAGCAGAAAGTTACTGCTTAACAGATGAAATTTTCAACTGCTTTCACTAAACTGAAACAAGTTTTGGTTTTCTTCTTCATTGAGCATAAATGTGAAGTTAGAATTATTCAATGAGTAATCCAATATTTATTCTTCTGATCTTTGATTTTTACATTTATTCCAAATTTCTTTGTATTTAGAAAATGGTTATTTTTCCTCATGTTAATTTCTCAAACAAAATGACCTTTTCTGTCTACAAAAAATAGTATGGATATTATGGATATATTTTCTTTACTGATCTTTTAATGTGCACATCTAAATAACTGTTGTCTCTATTTCATAGGCATACACGTCCCTGCGATCATGAGTCTGCCTCGAAACCAGTTTATAGCAAACCATCCGTTTCTGTTTATTATGAAGAATAACCCAACAGGTACCTTTTTGAGAATTCCCTGGAGGAACTGCTTAAGTTAAATAGACTTAGTCCTAGATGCTAATCTCAGTCTATACATCTGAGATCATTTGTTATTTCAATTTATTGAATTTATTTTAATTTTTTTCAAAATGTTTTTAGTGTCTGTTTCTTGAGCGCTTGCTTTGTACCAGGCATTGTGTGTTAAGAGATGACAGTGACCTAAAATAGAGCAATAGTAGTAATAGCTGCCGAGATAGTTACTATACGTGCTGGTGATTTTAAATACCAATCTCCACAGCTAACACCATTCCAGTAAGTTAGATATTTGATGAATAGAGACATAGATGCTCAGAGAGAGGTTGTGTAGTTTGTCTAAGGTCATACAACTGAAAAGTGGCGTAGTGAGAATAAGACATTTTTGTTTCAGAAGTCAACTTTTCTTTCAATGATGCCACAATGGGAGTGGAAGTTGGAAGTTGCACAGTTGTGAAAGGTTTCCTAGGTAGATTCCAAAAGAATAAGTGACTAGCTATAGGCTCTGAGTGGGATGGAGGAGTCAAATATTATTCCAAATCTCCAATTTGGGCAATTGTGAAAGATAATGAACAAAAGGTAGGGGCACAAAAGGTAGGGGTAGTAGTCGATTGGACTGGCGTTAGACACAATGGCAATGTAAATGTAGATCGTCTGAGTAGATGTTTTTGCAATTTCTCTTATGAGAAAGAGAGGCCAGAAATGTGGATACAGTGAGGAAACTTTCTTTAAGTGTATATTTAGGACTTCTCAGGAGTCATAACCCCATGTGAGGACTCTAAACCAGGGGAAAAGAGATTATATCTTATTCATTTCTTTATCCAGCCCAGTATTTGGCAAAGTACCTTGCACTTAATATCAGTGCTCCTAGAGACTGAAGGTTTGGACTTGGGGTTCAAGTCCCAGCTTAATGAACTAATAGTTGTAAGACAAGTCACATACTTTCTAAACCTTATTTTCCCCACCTCCTATCTGAACATAATATTAGTACTTATCTCACAGAGTTAAATAAAAGAATATATGAAACCTGTGACACTGCCTGGTACATAGTGTTCATTGTGAATACATCAATAAATGTAAATAAGTGAACGACTGAATAAATGAAGGAAGAAAAATGGAAATTTTCTCTATATAAATTGTCTTATGTGGAGAAGAGACAGAGTTAATTTCAGAATCTGAATCTGTTAGATTAACTAGCAATACTGATATTATTGGTTCCCTAAGGGATATATCAATCACTTTTTTTAAGTTCCATGAAACTAATGCTGAACAACCTTTCTGAAAGTTGTATCTTGGAAACAATGGGACAGTTTCAGATTTGCTGAGATTGTATTAACACAATTTCAATTCTAGTAGTGGATGTCAGTGTTAAGAGATATTCTGAGTATGTCATTTGATCTCTACATCTTTAACCTTAGGGTAACTCTAACTTCTTGCCATCAGTGTGTAACTATTGAGTATGGAGAACAGAAAGAAATGAAGTTCATTGGGCTTCAATGCACTAGGAAATAATGGTGTTTAGCATAATGATGTTTTACTCTTTATTTTCCAAGTTGATGACTATGGACATGTAATAGCTATCAGTTAAACAGCAGTGAAAATTCAAAACCCAAAATAATTCACTTATTTATTTATTTATGATAATAATTAACTATCAGACCCTTAATGACTATTTCCACTGTTTTATGATCTCTATTGTAATGAGACTTTCTAAACTAGGGTTACTCCCTTAAAGTATTGTTTAAAATGAATGGCCACTCATTTATTGGAGGCTGTAAATTGTTGCCACATAAAATGTAGAATGGGTTATTACCTTAAGACAATACACATTCAGTGATTTATTTATTTTTCCTCTCACAAATGAACTGAAGAAATCATTGGGATTAACGAAGCTGGTGATGTAGCATGGTGTAGTAAACTACTAAATGGCTTAATGATTTATATAAAATATATTCATTTGACAATTTCTGGAGTATGAGGGTGAATAAGTTTAGATTTAGTACAACCAATTTTTACCTAAATTTTAAATTTTGTTTTGGTCAAACAATCCTCTTATGCAAAATCCATACATTACTTGTATTTTCCTATCAGTATTTGACTTCCTATCATAAGTATTTCAGTATATTCATCCAAACCACTTACCAAGCCAAACTTCTAGGGAAATGAAGAACAATTTTTCTTCTTTTAGGCTGAGGGTATAGGCCAGTGTTAGAGACTTTCAGAAGAAAATTGTCAAAGATGCTACATGAAATGTGCCATTTCTCAGAAAGTAGTGAATCATGGTTTTGAAACTGACAGTACTCCATACATAATAAAAAAATGTTGTGTTTATAACTTTTTCAGGACGTGGGTTGAAGGGAGAAGCAGACTGCAGGGTATTCACTAAGAAATCTTTTTTTCTAGGTCATTAGCTTTGGTTATGTTATTGTATTTTTACATTATGAAGTAAAAACTGCTTCCATCTGATGGAGATGTTTTATAACTATATTGATTAAATATGAGGGACACTTTTTAAGAAGTGGGCATGAAAAGAAATGTGGAAACAACAATGATTTCTGCTTCAGCCTGCCTGTGAGTCCACTGTGACTATGTCAAGGAAGATTTCACTAATCTGTCCAATTTAGTACTGAGTAGATTGGTGATTGCATGAAGACTCTACTGAAAATGTGGTTCTCTTGGTCAAAAAAACAGATTAAAAAGGCTGGGACAAATGGCTTTTATGTAATGTCCTACACTTCTCAGTGTTTAAAACTTTAAACTATTATCTTCAATTTGTGAGGTTAGTTGCTATGAAAGTTACTTGAAAAATTCCCCAAGCAAGCAATTCTGATAAGCACTTTAATGCCATAGAATTATAAAGACACAAGAGTTACTATTGATTCCTATTGTGGCTAAATGTAGTATACATCCTGAGGAAGTTATTTATGTATCTCTATCTATCTGAAAAATAGAGTCTTTGTTTTCTTGTGTTTTGGGAATTATTCTGAGAATTTTGAGGCAAAGTATTATTAATTATAATCATAAAAAGAAAAAATCTGCTAGAGATGATGTCTATTTCCATGTTATTGACTCTTCTAAGACTGTGTCTGTCTTTGGACTGAGCAGTAAGGAGTTAATGAAAAAGTGTTCTTCCTTTTTATTTCATTTCTGCCATTGTTATTTCAAATACATGTAAGCTTTAAAATGTAAAATTTTATTTTATCACTTTTGAAATAAACCTTTATTACATATGACTTTAAGGGACATAACTCAAGGCAACGCTTGACATAGAGCCACTTCCCTTACCCTAGTTGAAAAGAAAGGTGAATGTATTTTAATATATTTATTTCTGTTTTGTCCTCTAGTTCTTAGTTCCTTTTCACTTGCACACACAGAATGGCTGGAAATAGATGTTTACGTGTTTAAATTTATGCTTTATACTATATCACCGGTGAGGATTTGAAAGCACTAGAGATGTGAAAATATTGTCTTTAGCAGTAAGCTTTGATTCAGAGCTGAAGGAAGAGATGTGAGAAGCTGCACTTTTAACCCCAGTGGTTTATATTACATGCATAAAGAGATGACTGCTAATACCTTAAATTTAAAATGCGTCCACGCTCATGACCATTTTATTATTCTAAGTTTGCCTGACTGAGTCTCTATATTTAGAAGAACACCTCTCTGTCACTTTATTTTTGCTTTCCTTTATGAAAAACAGGACTAATGCATTTTCCATGACAAGCTGTTGTGGGTGTTAATTTACTTCATAAATTATCAGAAAATGATTAATAATGATATAATTATCTATTTTAGACAAAGGAGTGGGTTTTGCTATTAGACATTGCTTATTTACCATATAGAGAAAAAAAGACAATGATTTGTTAAAATATTAAGAAATATTATTGTCATTTTTTTCTCCAGAAATTCCGAAAGTTTTTTTTCTTTTCCTAGATTCAATTTTGTTTATGGGAAGGGTGACAAATCCTGACACCCAGAAGATGAAGACAAGAGATTTGGATTCACTGTGAATGAAAATCACAGCCTCAGAATATGGAAAATAGTTGATTGTCAAAACCTCATCAAATATTTTCTATATATCTTTTTCTGTTTTAAACTGTGCCTTTATTAATCTGTATTCATAAATAAATGAAATTATGCATTAAATGTTTTTGTTCTTTCTGTATTTTTATAGAGTATACATGAATCAAAAGTAGTGAACTTACATAAGATATTAATATTGATATGGTAGAACAATCCATCTAAGATAGCTTAGATATCAGATTCCTGTCTTAGATATCAAAGTCTGTATTCTTTTTTTTTTGCGGTTGTGGCTTCTCCCGTTGCGGAGCACAGGCTCCGGACGCGCAGGCTCAGCAGCCATGGCTCACGCGCCCAGCTGCTCCGCGGCATGTGGGATCTTCCTGGACCGGGGCACGAACCCATATCCCCTGCATCGGCAGGCGGACTCTCAACCACTGCGCCACCAGGGAAGCCCTGTCAGAGCATTTTTTCCTCCTGCCATTCCTTTTTTTTCTGGCTCCTTGTTTGATCATCTCTAAATCTGAAGCCTAAAATTCAAGAGGTCAAAAGTCTAGTTTCTTTCTCTTTTTGATGCCTCAAGTCACCACCTTGATGGCATATAATATAAAGGAAATGAAAGATGATATATATTTTCACTGCCTAACTTTATATTTTTGGCTTGTCAACTCAGTTCTCTGGAACTTCGATGTCCTCACCTGTACAGTGAAAAGTTGGACAAATCCTATTTAAGTCCTTTTCCCAAAGTCCTATGTTTGTAAATCTTCTCAACAAAGATACATTTGGAATAATGTCTTTTGAGTCAATATTGTCTATAAGCAGTGTTTTTTCATAAAATAAAACAACACAAAAATCCAGGATGCATCTCTCAGTAGAATTTTGATCCATGACATTATCTTTAACTATTTACAGTTGTTTCTTTTTAAAGAAATAGTTTATTGGAGTATAGTTGATTTACAATGTTGTTTTAGTTTCAGGTGTACAGCAAAGTGATTCAGTTATACATATACATATATCAACTCTTTTTCAGATCTTTTCTCATATAGGTTATGAAATATGATACAGTTGTTTCTTCATAAATTTGAGATTTAATTTTTAAAAATAGAATGCACATAAAACAATTTTACCATTGTGGCAGAGACCCCTATCTAGTGAAGACTTTTGAGCGTGGTTTTGAGGTGCAGAGATGTTGCTGGGCAGTGGCAGCCTAGCTGAGGACTTCATTTCTCCTACCATTGCATTTATCTAAGTGGACCCTTGTAATTAGTTCTCCTTAGTGGAATTTGAGTGGAGGTGAGTGTGTCACTTGTGAGCCCAAATGATTAAGAAATCAATGTCCCTCTCTAACTGCTCTCTTCTCCTGTACCAGCTAGATGCCAATGCTCAAGGGCACCCTGGAAGCTCTATTTAGAAGATGACAGAGGCTCTGTTAGCCTGGGTTCCTCTGTCATCGTGTGTCCAGATCCTCTCTGCTGCTGGGGCCAAAGTCAATCAGGAATACCTACCGGCCTGGGACTGATGTGAGGAAGAGTTACATTTTCATTGAAATTTAAGAGGTTGTAAGTGACAATAGTGGGTGTTAATTTGGTACCTTTAATGGGATGCTTTTGTAAAGTATGGAAAGTATGTGGTGTAATTTGTAGTTGGACAGCAAAAACAATGACAGCAACAACAAGAACACAGACAGCAGGCTGAAAGCAGCAGAGTTTGTTAAGCTGTGGAACTATTTGGTAACTGTTGCCTGTGATAACCTGGAAAGTAAACCATGTGTATACAGACCCAGTATCTAGCTAGAGACTACATTTCATATCTCTCTTGAACTTGAACTTGGTAGACTACTTGACCTGTCTTCACCAGGTGGCATATGAGCAGAAATGTTATGTGTCCCTTCTGGCTACAGTGGTGAGGAAGCAAGTTGGCCTACTTTTCTTTCTCTTTTGTTCACTCTGTTGGCTGCATATCAACATCAAGGATGACGTGGAAAGCCTTACAAGGCATCTGGAACATGACAAATCTCCATCAGCCTGGGTTCCTGAATAATTACATGGATCACAACCATTCTATTCTCTGCCCATCACCCTTGACCAGGGATTCCCATACTGGACTCTACTAGGAACAAGAAATATACCATGTGATGTTAAGCCACAGGAACTAGGTACCTAGTGCTCAAGTAAGTAGTACACCTATGTTTTTAATACATGTTTTCCATGTATTAGTCTGTACTGTACGTTTTCTCATCCTGGTGCTGTCACCTGGTAAGACCAAATTCTGGAATGCTATTTCATTTTGGCTAATTCTGTGAAAGAAGTTCAGGAATGATCCACTGCATTTTCCCATGCTAACTGCTCAGCTCCATGGTAAAAATGTATCTTTACCAAAAGAGAGGAAAGGATGTAAAATGCAGAGAGCTCGCTAATGGGGTGCTTTACTGGCTGCCACATAGCTTTCTTGATTGAGACTCTTTTCATAATATAAAACCAGCTTTACCTCCTAGTTACTCTGTGTGTGTGGTGTGTGTGTGTGTGGTGTGTGTGTTTGTGGTGTGTGATGTGTGTGTGTGCTGTGGTATGTGTGTGTGGTGTGTGGTGTGTGTGTGTGGTGGGGGTGTGTGTGTGATGTGTATGTGGTGTGTGTGTCGTGTGTGTGTCGTGTGTGTGGGTGGTGTGTGTTGTGGTGTTTGTGTGGTGTGTGTGTATGTTGTGTTTGTGGTGTGTGTGGTGTGTCTGTGTTGTGTGTGTGTAGTGCGTGTGTGTGTGGGTGTTTGTGTGTGTGTTGTGCTGTGTGTGTGTGCATGCGGTGTGTGTAGTGTGTGTGTGGGGGGTGTGGTGTGTGTGTGTGGTGTGTGTGGTGTGTGTGTGGTGGGGGTGTGTGTGTGGTGGGGGTGTGGTGTGTGTGTGGTGTGTTTGTGGTGTGTGTGTGGATGGTGTGTGGTGTGGTGTGTGTGGATGGCGTGTGTGTGGTGTTTGTGTGTGGTGTGTGTGTGTAGTGCATGTGTGTGTGGTGTTTGTGTGTGTGTGGTGTGTTGTGTATGTGTGTGCAGTGTGTGTAGTGTGTGTGTGGGGCGTGGTGTGTGTGTTTGTGCATGTGGTGTGTGTGTGGTGTGTGTGTGGCGTGTGTGTGGTGTGTGTAGTGTGTATGTGGTGCGTGTGTGGGGTGTGTGTGTGTGGTGTGTGTGGTGTGTGTGTGGTGTGTGTGGTGTGTGTGTGGTGTGTGTGGTGTGTGTGTGGCGTGTGTGTGGTGTGTGTAGTGTGTATGTGGTGCGTGTGTGGGGTGTGTGTGTGTGTGTGTGGTGTGTGTGTGTGATGTGTGTGTATGTTGTGTGTGTTGTGTGTGTGTAGTGTGCGTGTGTGTGGAAGTGGGAGGTGGTGGTTGAGGGTATCTTTAAAGATTGGTCATGAAAAGATTTTTGACTTATATAAAAAATTATGCCTACATGCAAGGGATGCAGATGTAGCCTCGCTAATGATTCTTAAAAGCACGCACTCAATGATTCACAGAAAATGATAGAAAAAAAGCTGGTCTTAGAAGATCTCAACAAGCATTTGTGGAGATCAAAACAGATTTTCTTTTGGATTCTCTATACATATTAGATTTGAATTCTTTGGCTTGTCATGGCCTGTATCACATTATTCATATTCTTTGTATCCATGAAAGTATACAGAGAAAAATTTCTGGCAATTCAATTTCAATTTTGTAATTAATGATAGCTTATATTTACAGAGGTCCTACTATCACTGAGTAAAGCATATACAGCATCTTACATAATCGTCACATTTCTGCCCCACCCTTTGCAAAATGAGAAAATTGAAACAAATATTAAGATCCTTTGCTCAAGGGCATGCATGGAGTATAAATTTGGTATTTGAACTCTGGTTCTCTGACTCCAGACCTCACATCTTAATCACTAAGCCAGTAGTTCTCACACTTCATTGTGCATCAGAATCACCTAGAGGGCTTGTCAAATCACAGATTGCTGGTCCCTACCTCAGTGCAGGTGAGGACCACCCTGGGAGGTCTGGATTGGGTCCTAAGTATTTACATTTCTAACAAGTTTCCAGATGGTGCTGATGCTACTGGTCTGGGAACCATACTTTAAGAACCACTGAAATAAGATAAACTGCTTCTCTTCTATGATTTTTTTTTTTTTTTGCTATGATTAGAATGATCCAATAATCAGTACAGTTTGAAAGAAGCCACCAGAACACAAGATTCAGTGAAGAAAAAGGCCAATAAGAAAAGATTACATTAAAATCCAAATGAAAGGGGGGCTTCCTTGGTGGTGCAGTTGTTAAGAATCCGCCTGCCACTGCAGGGGACACGGGTTTGAGCCCTGATCCAGGAAGATCCCACATGCCGCGGAGCAACTAAACCTGTGCGCCACAGCTACTGAGCCTGTGCTCTAGAGCCCACGTGCCACAACTACTGAAGGCCGCGTGCCTAGAGCCCATGCTCTGCAACAAGAGAAGCCACCACGATGAGAAGCCTGGGCACCGCAACAAAGAGAAGCCCCCGCTTGTGGCAACTAGTGAAAGCCTGCGCACAGTAACGAAGACCCGACGCGGAAAAAAAAAAAAAAGAAGAATCCAAATGAAAGGAGGTAAATAAATCACAAAGGTGATGACTCTTCACTGCATGAAGAATAAAACCAAGACTCTGCAGCCAATATTCAAAGTCTTTCATAATTCAATCCCAGACTTCTAGACTAGTCTAGCTTCTAGACTAGTCTAGCTTCTAGACTAAGCTTCACTCATCTGTGCTTGGTCATCCAGCACCTCTCTGATCTCTCACCTTGGGTGGTGTCTACTAAAGCTGCTTCCTTTGACTGGAAATGCTTTACTCTTCTGTCTGTCAAAGCTCTAATTGAGCGTCAGGACTTAGTCCAAATATTTCCTTTCCTAAAAATGCCATCCAAGTCTTTCTTGATTTCTACTTCTTCCCTCCAACATTCTCCCCTGTATCATAAGAGTTATTTGAGTTGCTCATATAACAATGGGCCCAGGAAGAATTGTGTGTTTTTTAACTGCATCATAATAAAGCCTTATTCACATTTGTTTCTCATAGGACCTAGGGCTCTGCTGCATCCTGGCAGTTGCTCAGTGAGGCCGTCATCAAATCGAAGTTATTAAAGAACTTTGTTAGAGTCACCAATTCAGGTATATGTTTGCCTTATCAGACAGTATGAGGACCCCAAAATTGTAGATAATTGTGTAAGGTAGAATTTGTTTCAACCATGAATGACAGTGACTCAAAAAATAGTGACTTAAAATAACAAAAGTTCACTGACTGGGGGCTGTCAGTCCATGGCTGGAATAGAGGTCCCACGACTATCAGAGACTCAATCTCCCTCCGTAATTCCATCCCTATGGTGTTGTATCTTAGTCAGCTCAGGCTGCTACAACAAAATGCCATAGACTGGGTGCGCTTAACACAGACATTTAATTCTCACATTTCTTGAGGCTGAGAAATGCACAATTAAACTGTTTGCTTTAGGTAATGTGGCCCTGTTCTCTAACTGCTTTTCAGCAATTTGATAACAATGTGCTGTGATGTTATCTTCATTGTGTTTATTCTGCTTGGGGTTGTTGTCCTTATTGGATTCATGGATTAATAGTTAATATCAGTTTTGGAAATTTTGGGCCATTATTTTTCCAAACAGTTTTTCCTCTCCCCACCTCTTCTGGACTTCAATTGCATGTATGGTAACTGCATTGCATCACTCCACAGGACACTGTAGCTTTGTTTATGTTTTTATTTATAAGTTGGTTTGCATAGATTCCATTTTAATATATTAAAAGTTCATTAGTCTTTTCTTCTGTAGGGTCTAATCTTCACTGAATTCTACCTAGTAAAATTTTTATTATATTATATTTTTAGCTCTAGAAGTTTTATTTTTAAAAAAACCTTCCAATTTTCTCCAATTTTTAAAAAGTTTTCCTTTAGATCCTTAAATATATTTATAATAGCTATTTTAAGCCCTTGTCAGCTAAATCCATTACCACTGTTATTTTGGTTGATTTTCCTTTTATTGATGGATCACATTTCTGCTTCTTTGCGTATGTAGTGATTCTGATTAGGTGCTCGTCATTGTTAACGTTTTTATTATGTTGCTGTGATCTGGATTTTGTTGCCTGACTTTAAAGAGAGTTGAGTTTTATTTTAGCAGCCATAAATGACTTGCAGATCAGTTTGAAGTTTTCAAGGCCAAAGACAGAAAATTCAGCTATATACAGAAAATGAAAGGGAAGAATATGATTTGCATGTAAAAGGGTTAAGTCTTAAAAGAACTGGAAGCTGCTGACATTGCTTTCCCTGCTGATTGTTAAAGTCAACATAAATAGTTACTTATTTAGTTTAGTATCCATATTTTCTCATCTTGTCTCCACCTTGGAAAAAAAAATCTAGAATTCAACAGGGAAAAAGTAGATACATATTTTCCTCCATGTCTTGTGCAATGTTTCACTGCAATCCAGGTAAGCTACTTCTTAAATTGATTTCCCAGCCCTTAACATCACCTTGAAGTGTTGTACCTGCCCAGAGTGGAGAAAAGAATAGGAGGTAACTTTCTATATCTTTATAAATATTGAATTTGACATGGAACGAATCATCTAAGAACAGATAGAATATATTTAAGGGAGTTCTACTCTGGTGCATTTTCAAAAGACTGTTAAGAGAGGAAATTGTGTTGGATCAAATTATCTAGCGATTATTGAAGAAAGATAATTTGGGAGTTGGGGTGTTTGAGCTTTCTCAGATGTACCAAATCACAGCATACATTTTCCTTTTAGAGATTTATAGAATTCTGCAATTCGATTTTGACTAGTATATTTATTTATATACTTATTGTACCAGTAGGTTAGGATAAAAAATATATCAAATTGAAAAATGCTAGAATAGTCCAAATCTGTATGTGGGCATTCAAAGGAAAAAGGTAATGTTAGACTTCTAAGACACTTAATAAAGTAAGTTACTAATTAATTCATTCTATCTATCGGACAATGAAATGCTAACAAACTAGTCCACTATATGGATAGATTATATAAGCTTTTCCAGATTCAATTTAAATTTCACGAAAGTATTTTATGCATTAGCAAATTTATAACAGGAAAGTAATTTTCCCTTCAGAAATTAGTGGTATAAGGTGCCACAAATATGTGAATTTTTTTAGTTTAGTTAAAAGCCAAAACAGAAAGATTAATTTTTTTGTAAAATATTTAATACTTTATTTTTTGATTGTTAGATTAATATTGTGGTTTTATAGTATATGGCAGTACTTTTTGAAGTATGGTCTAGGAACTCTTGAAAGTATCTGAGACTCTATGAGTCTGAACTATTTTCATAATAATATTATGAAGGTATTTGCCCATTTCACTCTCAGTCTCTCATGAGCGTGGACTGGAGTTTCAATAGGCTACATGCAAAATATATGATATTGCAACAAATTGAATGCAGATAGATACGAAACTATAGCTGTCTTCTATTAAACGAGATAAAAAAGGAGATATGAAAAATATAAACACCTGCTACTCTTCCCTGTGATTGTTTTAAAATTTGGAAAATGTAGTTTTAAAAAATAAAGATACATAATTTATGTTAACATGTCATAGGTTTATTATTGCTATATTAAAATGAACTAATATAAATATTTTTAGAAATTGCTCAGTTTTATTCTTTAGTATGAAAAATATTTACCTCTCTGGTGTGCTCAGTGATTTTTAAGTGTGGAAAGATACCCTGAGACCAAAATTCTTGTAAACCCCTAGTATATATTTACATAGGCCACATTGATATGAGATGGTTAAAGCTTACAAAAACAAAAACAAAAAAATGAGATCACTGATGGGCGGAAGAAGTAGCAGCATAAGTCTGGGAACCAGGAGTGTATGGTAATGTGAGACAGGCACATCATAGAGATATCTACATAATGTGGGTAACTATTTCAAGTACTACTGTGCCCCAGCCCCCCAATTTTTTCTCATACCAGAAAAAGAAACAGAATAGCTATAAAATCCTTTACATGACTGCAGGACAGATGGACTGCAGAGCATGACTACAGAGCAGAATATAGGCATAGGAAGGGCAACAGACGTTAATGCAATTTAAAAAACTACGTGTGTGTGTGTGTGTGTGTGTGTGTGTTTGTATTTTTTCCTCTGAGGAAATAAAACATCATCGAAATTGTTTTGTAGAGAACATGCATTAAAAGAAGAGCAAGTCTCATCTTTATCTACCCAGTGTTTGCAGAGTTCTTTACAGGGTAAATTAGAAATTCAAGTAATGTTTAGTCAAGGCTCTCTGGCTACAGAAACCTACCATGCTGAAACAGGAAAGAGGTTTTATTTGAGGATATAGGGATATTTTGATTAACAAGGGAGAAACTGCAACCAAGTTTCAGGAAGGACAAGAAACTGGAAGTAACCAACATCAAGTGTTCAGGAGGTTATTAAAGCATTATCCTCTTTTTTTTGGAACACTATGGTTTCTCATCTTTGCTTCTCATTGGGATCCTGATAAATTCATTTGTCTCTGTAGATCAGCTTTTTTGCTGCTTTATGCATATGGTTAAGTATGAAGTAAGTTCCCACGTAAGTTTCCACATTTACAAGCCAACCCACCAGCAGAGGCTGGCTAGCATCACTGAATTCCGATTCCAGGTTATTCCAGCTGGCAATAATCTGATTAGCCCAATTTGGGTTATATGTTCAGCCCTGATTAACATAGTTATTGCTTACAGGTATTTAGGGGCTGATGTTCATGACGGAATATAAATTAGGTCTCAGAGGAGTGCCTTGAGAGCTGGACAAACACTGCCTTTTACTAGAAATAAGAGATATGTAATTATATGCTACAGATTGCTACTTATATCTAAGTAACTTAGTTACCGTACCCAGAGTCTCAGTCAATCATGATATCAGCACATAATCACTGCAGTTTTAGTAACTGGCATAAACTGCATTCTTTACATATCATTGTAGGTATCTGTTTTGGTGTTAAGTCCCCTGGACAGTTCTCTTTATGAAGTTTGGGCCTCCCTAAGCAATTGCTATGTTATAACGAACTTTCTCTCTTTGGGCACCAGACTCTCACTTAAATTAATCAGAACCTATATATAAATGGGGGCTGATGAAACCTGAGAAAATAACTGGTGATATCTGTAAGTCTGAAATGGGAGCCTGCGGTTGACTTTTAGCATTGGGATCCATTTTTAAAGTGCTCTGTCCAGAACGCTGTTTGTCAGAGTGCCTCATCACTGTTGGTGATGTTAGAATTACACCCAATTGCACTCATAAAATGGAAGGCCTAAACGCCATTCCACCCTTACAGCCTAAGTCAGCAGGACACGAACAATTTGGTCGTGGGCCCAGAACCATGGGCTTCTCCTGGAAGAGCCAAAACACTGTTTACGAATGCGATCTACTCCTCTTCAATCCTGCCTAGAGAATGCTGAAAAAATGTAACACCCAAATCTCTTCCTTGGCCATGCACTGTCCTTGATTCCTGTAGTTAAAGGGAGAAATTGGAAGTGGTATTCAGGCTTGCCTGTGTCTTATCAGTACCTGTCTTACACATGTCCCTGTGTAAGTACCCACTTAATTAAAGGGGAAAAAATCATTTCTATAGCTCTACACTTGGGACTAGAGAGTTAGATCTTAATTAGACTAATTTAGTAACTAGGGCAATATGACATATGCTGTAGTAATAGTTCTTTTTGTAAACAATTCTAAAATTCTCATTTCCAATGCTTATCCTAGCTCTGCCCCAAATTATTTCTTCCTAGTCTTTCACCAATCTTGGGAACCTGATTTGATGTGATCAATCCCCATGCCATTGTATAACACAGCTCACAACTGATATACTCAAAAAGGATCCTTCCCCAAATGTTGAAATCAGGTGGCTGTATTAGGAAACAGGACCAGAACCCAACTTGCAAATCTTCTCCTGAATGCCTACCGCTGTCCTAGATTCACAATTAGTCCTAGGCAAGAGAGTTTGGGTCCCCTGTTATAAACCTCCTTTGATCAAGGAGCTAAAAATCTGCAAAACCAAGGGAATTAGTCCATCCAGAGCTTGGAACTCTCTCTTTTAGATCTTTTAGATCATGCTTTGGTTACCTGAATCCTAGAATTCACTTCCCAAACAGTCCCAAGCCTTCTTTCAACGTTAGTGTAGGGCACTCCCAAGAGTCTGTTCTCTCTAGGAATTGTTGCACAGCTAGAGGGACCATCTTGAGACCCAAGAAAGGGCCAAAGGACTGGTATTTGCAGGGTGGTAGATGGAGCTTGGACTTACAGGTTGGGATGGGCATGCAACCACACTCCTTCCAGAGTGAGCCAGAGGCAGGTTGAAAGTGAAAAGAGTGGGTTACTTCCTTCTGGGGATGAGGGGCTGGCTATCTTTATGCTGCCCTATTTTGCTAAAGGAACCCAATTAATTCAAGAATTCTAAATTCAAATCTGGCCTTCCAGGTTATTTTGAAGTTTTATTTATTAAAGTAAGAGAATAGACATATTTCCTTTAAATTTTTGGCTGGATTTATAACTTTTAAATACTTGGACATATGGTATGTGGGCCTCCATTTGACTCTTCCCAAGGACTTGCAAATATTAGCGGTCAGCATGCCCAGATTCTTAGGAGTTTCCAGACCAGGAAAATGCAAACGCTTTATTAATAATGACCTTTAGCCTTAACTCTAAAGTATTTTTTTCATAGGCTCAACTGGACAGAAAGAGACAAAAATGAAATCCTCTGGTTTATGACAGGGCAGCTTCAACTGGAATCAGATCAGGGAGAGCAGCTTGTTTATATCTCTCCCAAGCCCAGAGCTACCTATCACCCCTTTTATATTCAATCTTCCAAAGCAAGGGAAGGTGAATCTAAAAAGATGCCTGACAAAGAAGAGTGAAGGACTCTAAGACTCAGAGAACAGTAGACTAAGACCATCCTGTATCTTAGACTTATCCTGGGTCCTGAGAGACATTTTCTCTGTCTACACTTGGCTCTGATTTTAGTGAAGAGGCATTGAAAATTACCATCAAGATATTATTTGTATTTCTTGGGCATATAATAAGTCAAAAAACTGTAGGTTGAGTACATTCTTCCATGACTTATTTTGCTGTTATTATCAAGTCCGGAACAAAAATCACTTTCCAGGGTTGTTATAGATGGATACCCAGACTTGGCAGACCAAATATACAACGGAAGCTAAGATTATTGTGTAGAGCAGATTAAGAAATGCTCTTAAGCAGTGTCCTTTAGAGAATAATGCTTAAATGAGGTCAGTGTTGCCCAGGTGTGCCCTAACTTATCGAAACACAGCCTTTGATGAGGCACCAGGGAGAGCCATGATTGCTTTAATACAGCATCCAAACAGTGACATGAATGCTAAAGATTCAAATTTCTTATTATCTTTCATCTGGTAAATTAATTCCACAGTATTTTTTTAATTAAGCCTATAGGTATCTCACCATTCCTGTAATTTTATGACACCTAATATTAAAGCACAGTTCAGAGGTCAGTAAAGTTAGTAATGTCAATGTTACTGCTGATCTTCTGATGAGCTGCCACATTTTCTGGCAGGTCAAAATGTGGATGCATTAGCCATATGGTCTTTTTTCTGGCTTGATATTATATCCATCAATGTAGCAGTAGTAGTTATCATAAAGCCTAACCTTTGCAGGGCTCACCCTGTGTGTAAGTAGGTTAAGTGGCTGCTAATGTGGCAGGATTTTAGAGGCTGTAAACCTTTCCTATTCCCAATATTTTAAAACATCTATTCTATGCAAACATCTATTCTATACCTACCATTGTACTAAAACCTGTGCTAAATGCTAAAGCTAGAAAGACATAGTTTTTTCCTTCAAATCATTAGTGCTGGGAGAGTAGGGGACATGGTTGACTTGCTAGGTGTGGAGAATTCTTGTAGTAGAGGTGCTATTTGTCATTAAGTAAATAGGTCTCTGGGCCACCTGTGTCAAAAAATGCAAACGTGGGAGATGAAACTAACTGCTCTATTAACATCTGTATTAGTTAAGTAACGGCTAAATTGCTATTTAAAAAATGTAGGTCCTAAATACAATGACTTTAAAAGATCTGTCATTTCCTAGGAAATGTCTTCATCTCTGCAATAAAAGTTGAATTGCCGACAAGTCCATGTTCTGGCTGAAGGCAAGGGAAAAGGGCAGATGTCTAAGACAGGCAATTTTCTTTTAAACCAGTGAGGTAGAAATTGCACTTATCACTTCCATACACAGTCCTTTGATGATAACTAAGTCACATCCCAGCTGCAAAGGAATCTGGAAAACATAGTCTCTAGCTAGATAGCCACATATCCAGTTTGAACCCTATGACTGTGGAAAAACAGGAATATGGATTTTGATAGACCAGTAGCAGTATCTACCATAGAATCATTCAGAACATTTTCTGCATAATTAATTCAATAAAGTAACTATTGCTTTAGTGAAAACTTGAAAGTATGGGACATACGACAAGAATATTTTTAATGGGGAGAGAGTGAATAAGCCCTCTGTAGGCTACCTGGGCCTGATTATGAGTTGGGTATGGAGATGAGTTTACAGTTGCCTAAAATAAGCTTGGAGGAGAATATGGTAGCCAAAGATAAACATGGAGGCACTATGAGGGACTGGGGCACAGTGGAGATGTTACACTGAGCTGGTGGTAAGACCAGGTCAAGATCTTCCCAGAACCGTCTGAGAGCATATCAGTAATTATAACACTCGGATATTGTTTTCATAAACCATATTGCACCTCTATTTGCCTCTCTGATTGGAAAAGTCATGTAGATACAGACATTACCTTTGGGCATTCCTTCTATATAAAAATGTTTTAGCATTAACTTTAGAAAAAAACTATTTTAAATTAATGTATTACACTTGAGAGATTTCATACTCTTTCTTTCTGGTATCGTTATTTGGGTTTTGTTAGAAAATTTTAAAAAATATAGTGAAAGTTGTACATTTATACTTATGCATTTGAAGTTTTTGAAATGCTTGATGCTGCTGGGATTCTGTAGTTATGTGGTGATCTGGCGCCACCCAGCAGACCAAGTAAACATTGACGTAGTGGCCACTTAGGGCAGAGAGTGGAGCAAACAGGCAGAAGGCGCTCCTAGTGGTGGACTGAATGGGAAAGCTTCCAGCTTCGCAAGCAATAGCCTGTCCTCCCCGTTCCTGTGTCAGTAGGCAGACAGGCCGTTGAGGAGCTACTAGGAGAAAACTGATCTCTTGAGTTTGATTATTATTTTTCAAATGCTAAGTTCTACCCACAAAATGAAAACTTTTCCATCTTGCACAGTTTCCATTCCTTGCCTTCTTTTCAGGAATAATGTTAGGGCTTAGTTCTTGGTTGCCACTCCTCAAGGGCCTTCCCTCTCCCTTCCCCTTCCTTCCTAGAGTGGAAAAACTGAGAGAGCTCACTAATCTGCAGTCAAATCTGAAGTGTAAAACATTTTCCTAGATATATCCATGGTGCTCACATTGAGGACCATCCTAAGAAACATCTTATTAATGGGCCTACAGTTTAGTTTTCCCTTAACATTTACATCTTTTCCATACACACTTTCAATCTCATGAGCTCCCTGGAAAGTTTCTCCACTGTATAAATTACTAAGAAAGATGTGTTAAACTTTTCCACTGTTGGGAAAAATGTAAATTGGCTTTTGACCGAATTGCCTTCAAGCGTTTATTGATATTCTTCTTTATAAATGTATGCCTTACCTAGACCCTTCACACAGAAGTGGTGCTCATAAAAGCATATTATTAAGGGCTAATTATCTCTGAAGATGTCACTTAGGTTGCAAATCAACATAACATAAAGGGAGCTATGATAATCTCTTTTCCAGTTGGGAAGAATTTATTGGTTGCTTAAGTTGGAGAAAGCGCTTACTGCATCTTTCTCATCAGAGGCTTTTTCCTTTCTAACATCTTTATTGGAGTGTAATTGCTTTACAATGGTGTGTTAGTTTCTGCTGTATAACAAAGTGAACCAGCTATAAGTAAACATATATCTCCATATCTCCTCCCTCTTGTGTCTCCCTCCCACCCTCCCTATCTCACCCCTCTAGGTGGGCAAAAAGCACTGAGCTGATCTCCCTGTGCTACATCATAGGCTTTTTAATTGTTGGTGACAACGACTCACTGGAATGTCCTCTTCAATTACTAATTTCAGGTCAGGAGTTCCCATTCAGTTTAGAAGTTCAGGAAAGAAAAACCTATATTAATTTTTTCTTCACCTTCATCTCTCATTCTGTCTGCAATTCAGTGCAGTCAGTTTTCCATCCCACCTCTTCATGAAAATATCCTATTAGAGTTCGGGAGCAATCTTCTATTCCCCAAGTGCAATGAATGTGCTTCGGTCTTCATTCTCTTGCAGCATTTAGCTCCCTTGGACACTATCCTCATCTCGAATCAATCTCTTTCCTTGTTTTTTTTTTTTGTGACATAGATTTTCCGGTCATCGTCTCATTCTTTCCTTCTCAGTCTCCCTCTCAGGGTCCTTATCCTTTGTCTACCTTTTCTATGACAGAGTTCAAGACTTCTGTATCATCTACCTTTTCTCATTGGGTTATTTCAACAATTCCAATGACTTCAGTCTCTGCCATTGTGTCTAACTTGATCTTTTTCCTGTTCTCCAGTACTCTATAAATGGCAGTTACTGTCCCTGTGCTGTATTAACAAAATAGTTGTTGTGATGAAGTATTCACAAGAGAGTTAATGAGTGAGTGACTGAATGAATGAGTTCATGAGTGAGTGAATGAACAACAGCTGTCGTGATTTAATCAAACTTTCAGCAGCTTTAGCCTTTGCGTGGATTATCTCTGTAAGTTACCTTTTCTTGTATCTGATATTTGCTCATTCTCCTCAGTTTAACAATGGCTCTTAATTATCTACTCCTGTACAAGGTTTGGAATGAAGCCACATTGGCCTACGATAATACCCTGACTATTTAAGAACAATGTATTTCTGGTGTCTCACATGTCCTTAAATTTTGCTAAAAGGTTGCAAATATCAAAAACTAAACTTTCTTTCATGTGCTATCATAATTCTTTAGACAAAAAAGAGAAGGTTTTAGAGTAAATACCAACCAGCAGTGATTATAAACACTCATTAAATTTTTATATATTTGATTTGTACATATTACATAATAAATTCACTAGATATAGAAAATATTTCTTAGCTAATACAACATACATATCACAATTTGTGGCCTGTAATTTTAAAGTTCATAAAAATCCAGACAATATTTTTCTGAAGGAGGGGGGTTTTTATTTTCCACAGTAAAAGCGTATTATTGACTATGTTATCCAGTCCTTCAGAGAATCTTATTCCTTTTTATGTTTGTTGTAGATTGACAGTAGTATATCTGACATTTCAAGATAAAATAAATTTGCATTTCACAGTGATAGTCAAATTGTCCCTTTTTGCTGTGATAAAATATTGAAAAGGGAAAAAAAAAACCCTAGTAAGACATCCTTACGCATCTATACATTTCTGAAACATAAACAAAATGAAGAATTTGAGAGCCCACATTGTAGAGGTCCATTATCTGTTACCTTGCTTGACTGAAAGGCTGTATGACTGAGCAAGAATTAGAACTCATTCATTTTTTTATCTTGTAGCACACCCATGAAGCAAAGTGCAAGGGTGAAATGGGCCCACTCCCAACTATGTGGATTTTTCTGTTGTATGTCAGGATGCCACCAGCCCCAAAGTGCTTTGTTTCTTTTCTCCCCAACCCTTCTGCTTGATTGTCCTCATCTGAAACTTGGAATTTGCCAAGCTTAAACTAATTCTCATTTTACATACAAACACAACCTTCTTTTTTGCCAGTGAGTTTAAGTTTAGTATTTAGAAAAATGCATACGATTTCCCCCCCCCCCAAAGGCTGCTGATTCAGCAGGGCATTTTTCCTTTTGAAAGGCAAAACCATTTTGAGTGAAAGTTCTCCTAGAAATGATTTGTTTTTTCTTAGCCTTATGAGTTCTGTCATCGTCTGCATTTTTCTCAGCATAAAGGCTCCCTCTTGCCTTTCCCTTTTATTTATTGTCTGCTGTACTAACAATAGTTTTTCTGGTAGCAGGGCAATTTCTTACCTTCTGACTTCTTGCTGGTCAACACAACTCTCCACTTTGACATGTTATATTTGGGAATGAAATATTAATATATGAGACTAAGCAGTGTTTCGAGGAAGATAAAGTAAGGAAATAACACGTATCTGATAATTTTCTCATGACATGGAAGAGGAAATGTGTGTGTGTGTGTGTGTGCGCGCACACGTGCGCGTGTGTACTTATGTTGAAATGGGATAGGGAGTAATTTATTTATTTTCATGTCTCATCCATACAGTGTCTATGAGGTGACTTGTATACCTTTGCAAGCCTAGGGCAGTGCTCTTCCTTAGTCAAATGAAACTTAGCAATTCAACTGGTGGCTGAAGAAAAAACCTGAAAAGTGCAAAGAAATTGAAATGAGGGAAGTCAAGTGAGATGTAGAAAAAGAGTTTGTGGAAAGGAGCCAGATTTCTACCACGAAGAATCTCTGTGCTTAATGAATATCTCAACAATTCTGCAGGCGAGTAGCTGAGTTCTTCATGTTTATAAATGAGATACTCAAAGGATTTAATGATTAAGAAAGAGAAAAAAACAGGTAGGCAGTGTCATGATTACCATATGAGACTAGGGCACATCGCCTTTCTCCCTGGTCTTTCCTCTCCAGTGACAACAACCAAATCCGACATTGTGGTGGTATTCTATTTAAGTCCTGCGAAAAGCAGAGACAAATCGTGATCGTTTAAGTTCTCTGAGGTCATTTTGATATATCTCAGTCTTCCTTACCCTTTGCTCTTCGAAAGAAAAGGACACAAAAAATTTGCTAATGCAATTTTTCCAATTAAAGTGTTCATTGACAAAACCTTTAGACTTTAGTGTATCATGATCGTTGTGTTTATTTTGCAAGGACTTTGTCATTTGCACACTCTCAGTCATATATCATAAATATTTATAACATGCCCAGGCATTCATGACCTGTTTCAACAAAAAAAAAGAAAACAAAATGAGCTGCTACTTCTTAAGATAGGTCACATCTAGGTATAAAGATATAACAAAAATCTCTAGGTTTGTGAATCTCAATTTTACCTACCTTTTGAAAGTTATGAGTCCATTTGGATACCACTTGGATATATAAATAAATAAATACACACACACACACACACACACACACACACACACACAATATTTCTTTTCTATACACATAAAATACATTTCAAATGTGACCGAATTAAGATTTTCATGGAACTTCCTAATGGCATATTTTTTTCAAATTTTGATTCGTGATCTATCTGCATCAGAATTATCTAGATCAGGGCTTCCTAAACTGTGTGTGATGAAGGTCCTTTTTTTCCTTCATCTGTGGAGGACTGACATTTTTGTTCTATGCTCTGTGCAATGAGACAAGTTCACTAATCGTGGGGATTGGATGTTGCAGCAATGTCAGATGGTTCAGAAAGCAATAAGCCTCCTTATATACCAAGTAAGCCAAACCCTCAAACCAAAGCAGGCCACATGGCTTTCTCTCTTAATTCCATACTTTTGCCTTCGCGCCTCCAAACTGGTAATTTATGATGTGTGTGGGCAGAAAGGCAAAATGGGCCAGAATCAAATAGAGAGAGATATAAGGAAAAGGAAAAAAAGTGTGCACCCTGATAATGGTGAAGCTGGTTTAAGTGGCCTCTTCGGTGAGCCTCAGGCCGGGCCAGTACATGTAAACTTCACAATTATGTCGGCAAGGCAGGGTGAGAAGGATGGCAGGGTCATGGTGAGGGGGCAGGCGCTGGTGCTTTCCTCGTCCAGCCTGTACTGAGTGGAGGAGAAGGGAGAAGGTGGGAGCACGTAAAGCAAGGTGTTGACGTTTTAGCCATTTCAAAGCCTTTTAAAACATGACCCAAGTTGGTCTTCTATATGCTGGAGTTGGGAAAGGTGGTGCAGCTCTTTCTCCGTCCCAGAGCAAAGGAGGCCGGGAGAAAAATGAGGCATGGTGCCTGCTCTGAGGAAGCTCAGGGCCACATGTGAATGGAGGAAACCAACATGTAATTTTTCCTATTTCCTTCTACAGTGTCTGGCATGGGTGTGGTATGAGCTCTAAAGATGTCACTCGTAGGTTAATTGATGTTGTCATAAGAATAAGAAAGTAAAAACCTTACTCCTTTCGAATATTTATTACTGTAGAAGCACATATGTCATGCTCTCCAGACCAAATTAGATGCTTTTATTTTTTAGGTATGTCTTTGTCCACATTACTTCGAGCAAAGGTGTCCAGCACATAGCATCAGTGTGTATCATCACAAAAGTCACCACTTACAGTGCGTGCTGCTGTTTCATGTATGTGATCTTGTCTTTCCAACTCTTTGACTGAAAGACTAATGATAGAATACATTACCCTTTGAAACCGAGAAATGAAATATTTCCTGCCATATCAATAAACAAAGGATATCACAGTCATCAATGATTGCAACCCTCCAACATGAGGCGAGGAAACTCAGGGCTGAAAAGAATCCCTGCCATCTAACAGCCATCAGACTGCAGCCACTCCCTGTAGTGAGCCCTGAGGAAACTCAGGATGTGCCAGGATACTGGCCCCAGAGAGCTGAGGTGCACATCAGAGGAATGATTTCAGTGAGCCCAGACTCTTGCATCTTCCCATACATAGAAAAGCGCTAAATTCCTTAACTTGAGATATCTGGTTTTCTTCAATTAACAATAATTTTTGACGTTCCCGACTACCTGTCCTTTGTTGAAAAACTCCTATATATCCCGGCTCGACCGTTCACCTCGAGCAGTTTTTCAGAGTTATCTGAAACGCGCTCGCCAGGGCTGCAGTCTTCATTTTGCCCCCAAAACCTTAACTTGCAGCTCTCACGTAGTGCATGTATTTTTTTTTAAGTCAACAAAATGTTTAAGGGTATTGTCTCAGCAATACTTAACATTGTATAGGAGTTTGGAGAAAAGTGGCTTAGAAACAGTTTCCCAGGTTTCTATTTCTGATCATAACAATATCCTTGTATTTATTACAGAATACAGATTCTCAGGTCTCCTGGAGATTCTGATTCACTAGATCTGATGTGGGGCTAGGAAACTGGAGATTTTAACAAACACCCCAAGTGAGTCTTATGATCAAGAAACACACCTATAAGGTGTCTCTCACTCTAATATTCTGTAATTCTATTGTAATCACCTGGACCATGAGGAATATATCTTTTTTTTTTTTTAGAATAGGTTCTTATTTATTTATGGCTGTGTTGGGTGTTCGTTTCTGTGCGTGGGCTTTCTCTAGTTGTGGCGAGCGGGGGCCACTCTTCATCACGGTGCGCGGGTCTCTCACTGTCGCGGCTTCTCTTGTTGCGGAGCACAGGCTCCAGACGCGCATGCTCAGTAGTTGTGGCTCACGGGGCTAGTTGCTCCGCGGCATGTGGGATCCTCCCAGACCAGGGCTCGAACCCGTGTCCCCTGCATTGGCAAGCTGACTCTCAACCAGTGCGCCACCAGGAAAGCCCATGAGGAATATATCTTTAATGGCTGTATCAGAGTTGACATTGCACTGAAAACAGAAAGGGTGCTCAGTGTTGATTTACTTGTTCATTGATGAACATTCTGACAGACTCCCAGCCTTCAATTCATATGCATAGTTTACAGCCAGTGGTCTTTTGGATAATGACTTGGAAGTGTGAATATGTTGTTAGAAACAAGGTTATTGTGATTTACAAAACATTTCACAGCTTACAAAGTATTTTTATTATTTGCTCTCTTGAGAACTTCATCACAACCATCATGACGAAGTTGTTAAAGCACTATTATTGATATTTTACAAATCTGAAACTCATGGATGTCAAGAACCTACCCCTTTTTTACTCAGCTACTACGTATGGAATAAAGATTCAAATTCAGTTCTCAGGATTCTTTATGATCTTTCCATGGTGCCAGGCTGCTTTCTAACACTAGTAATCCTGCCTATACTTACTGCATACCCAGCAAAAGAAAATTCACAACCTTATTCCCGCATAAAAAGACCAGTACTACTTGTGAAATCAGCTAAGACCAAAATTGATAACCATTATATACAAACTGTGAGAAAAAAAAGCAGAATATTCAAGAACATTATCTTTTCCTAAGAAAGAATTTTAGTAATTCCTAACGAATCAAAGAAAATGCTTATCTAGAACAATCTGTAAATTCCTATATCTCATCATTTTCCCACTACAATCTTGGCCTTCATTCTTCTAAATGACATAAGTAGCTGGTGCATTTTTGAGAGGGTTGGGGAATGAACCCTAGGGAGCAAGTGAGAAAATTTTATTTCTTCCTTCAGAAGATGAATGAACGGAATTGGAGGGTTAATTGAGTCACAGGCCAGTTTTAATATGCCTCTATTTCCTCCCATGGCTCAAGACTGATAACTAACTGAGGCCAAGTCCCCATCTTCTTTGTTCTTCCCTCAGGGTGGTGCTTTCACATGTGATCCTTGGACTATTGCAGGTACCTGTGAAATTCTTGAGATCCACCTCTTATGGCTAAATCAGAATTTCTAAGATTGGGTCCTTGATATTAATGCACACTTAAGTCCGAAATTCTGCCAGAGAGAGATTAACCTGATTGTGTATGCAGGTACAAAACTTTTTTTGAGAGCTTGTTCCTCAAGAATATGTAAAACTTTTGGCAACTTTCTGTAGCATGTATTAGAATGGATGAACATTAATGAAACCTTGCCTATTTGGTGTATGTAGCATTTTGTCTCAGAGGAGCTGCAATATCAGATGTTTACCTGTCTTTTTTTTTTTTTTTTTTTTTTTTTTTT